>NC_091308.1:1369733-1489733 GCF_038502225.1 Cherax quadricarinatus
TACCCAAACGCCCTTCTCATATACCTTTCCCTTTTATATCCATCCCTCACCTATGCATTTTGGCGGGGGGTTCAATGCAGCAAACACCTAAAGCCAATAAAAACCCAACAAAACCCTAGAAAGAATAATCACAAACCCCATCCCTGGCCCAAACCCCCCTTTTCTGATCTAAACTTACCCCTGTTCATTCCACCACTCTGTGCAATCTACATCTAAGGACCTAAATTTCCCAAATTAACCTTGCCCTAAAATGCTTTCTTGATAGTGTGACAGAACCCAGGCACAACACCAGACACAAACATCTTATGCATTCCCGGCACAAAAACCTTTCAAAAATTCAATGTATGTCAAAGCCCCAAAAATCTGAACACCCACCTGAAAATTCCAAAACTGCAGAAAATTCATCCCCTTAAAAATACCAAAAAAACAACTTATCTCCTGATACCCCCTGTCAACTAAAAATCGAATACCCCCTTGGTTACACTTACCCTCACCCATTTACTTTGGATTTTTTGGGTTATCCTAGGTAATTTACATTATGTATACTTGCATTTATGTGTACCTGTGAGACAGAGAGACAGAGAGAAAGAGACAGACAGATTGAGAGAGATACAGAGACAGATACAGAGACAGATACAGAGACAGACACAGATAGACAGAGACAGATAGACAGAGATACAGACAGAGGAAGACAGAGATAGAGATAGACAGACCCTAAACTTGGGGTTAACATCACTTTCCTCTTAAAAGAGGAGTGTTAATATGACATTACATCAGTGAATCCTTGGTGTTCGCTGCAGTTTGCTCTAGCTGGCGCTCAATTTAACTGGCGCTCCCACAAGGTACTAAGTGGTCCCAGATTTTTTTCATAATGCGCACACTGAGTGTTAGGACCCATTCTATACTGACAAGGCATCTCAGGCTAATCATGCCAAATTTGAAAGCAGGAAAAATAATAAAACGTATATATACGTTTGGGGCGCAACGCATAAGAACGTATATACACATTTGGACCGTTTAAGGGTTAAGACTACAATATTTTAAGGTACGTAATGAGTGTACTGTGTGTGTATTTTACTTTTTATTGTTGTTTGATGCCTAGTTCTATTGCTAACTTTATATATGTTAGTGTAAACTCATTATGTGGTATTTACATGCATTTATAAGCAGAAAAAAAGCGTGTTCTGCTTTATGGAGATGTCCACTTCCCGGCAGTAGCCTGGAACCTAACCTGCCATATAAATGGGGCCCTATTGGATAGTATTAGCTGGAGTTGAGTCCTAGAGCCTGCAAAGAATAGTGCATGCACTCTAAAAAGGGGTGAAGATGTTGCTTTTCAGAGTCATCTGAACTATGATGTTAGCACATTCTGACAAGCCCAAAGATTGCACACAGAGTACAGACTTGGGGAACTTAAAAACTTTGGGGTGAACATAGTGCCTAGCATATTGACAGAGGTTCACTTCAACCAAATAACCTCTGAAGCCAATGCTCGTCTGACAAATCAAAGAGTAGCCTTCAGGAATCTCAACAATGTGTCATGCAGGGCCCTTTATACAACGTATGTCAGGCTCCTCTTGGAATATGCAGCACAGGTATGGAACCCACACCTGAAAAAGCATGTTAAGAAACTGGATAAAATGCAGAGGTATGCAATGAGCCTAGTTCCTGAGCTAAGGTGTATGAGCTATGAGAAAAAGAGTACTGGAATTGAATCTAATAATGCTGGAAGACTGAAGAAACAGGAAAGACATTATAATATGCAAAACACTAAAGAACTGATAGGCTAGACAGGGATAGGTAGTTTGAGAGCCAAGAAACAGGTACTTGGGGGCTCAGCTGGACACAGATGAGCCACAAGGTTGTCAGTATTTCTTCAGAGTGGTGAGGCAGTAAGGTACATCCAGATATGTGAGGCAGTAAGGTACATCCAGATATGTGAGGCAGTAAGGTACATCCAGATATGTGAGGCAGTAAGGTGTATCCAGAGATGTGAGGCTGAGGTGTATATCAAGAGATAAAAAGTGGGACAATAAATAATGGTCAAGAAAAACATGTTAATGGCTTGGACAAGTGCAGACAGAATCTTGCAAATATATACAAGAGCAAAGTACAAGTGGTTAGTAAAGAATGGGCAAACAATAATGAAGGATTACACAGAGGATGTCTCATGATGACATAAGAGGAATAGAGCAGGGTATATTATATTTAGAGGGGGATACCTCAGTGCTGAAACTGATAAAAATACTAATTTGATATGCACTTTTAATGCATTATAAAAAATAAAATATGTAGTGTACATTATAATACAAATGGCATTCACTTGACTGGGATACATGAATATTAGTATCCATTTTTCCAAACAGGGTAATATTTCTATTTGAATTTATGAATGATAGTATTTTTATTGTATAGTAGCGACAAGTAGAATACACGGTAAGTATATGTGAACACACAAGAATGTTACCAAATTTAAAAAAATCAATGAAGAAAAACTTATTCAGTTACCATTTTTATACAATGTAAAAAAAACTTGATTCTTTCCTAATGAAGGATCATTTAAAAGTGTGTATCCTTGAGTTGTTGAATTGACCCAAAATGTCACGACACAATGCAACTTTCAAGAGCTCTAACTGGATCTTCTTTGTTCATGAAAAATGCTGCAGATTGACTAAATATTATTGACCCTGTGCAAGTAGAAGAGCCACTGCACTCTCAGGCAAACATATCATTAGTGTGTGAAATCTTGTGTCCCAAAGTAAATACTGATGGAACTTGCTTTTATCATACTGAAGAAGTACACAGAATATATGAAAAATACTTAGGTAAATACAGTACTCACCTAATTTACATAAATGTCACAACAATTAGTTTTTAAAACTTGAAGACATTTTTATATTTCTACATTAGAATGAAGGAATGCAAAAGGCCTAATCATTTTTTGTCCATCAGTGTCTGCTCAAAAATGGCCATTTCTCTCATAAAAGGTGAAACAATCTTCCAGGTTACATGCCTTGGATTATCAAGTGAGACTAACAGAAATGACCATCAAACATACAAGTTCCCAGCAACATAAAATAGCATATGTAAGAATATTGAAATATTAATAATGAAATACTAATTAAATAAGAACATGACAATAGACAAAATGCGGGAGGAAATACGATTAAGAAAAGAAATCTATGATAAATAATATTTTCAAATATTGACCGTCAATGAATAGTGAAGTGACCGACTTTTCCCCACTTGTTAGTTTTATACAGTATTTTTTTCTTTTTTACACACCAGCTGTCTCTCACCATTTCAGGGTGACCTGAAAAAAAGAAGAAACACTTTCACCATCATTCACTATCACTGTCTTGCCAGATACTGAAATAATACTACAGTTCAGATGTCCCTCCAAACTGCAAATATCAGTACCATATTAAATAATTTACACATTACCCAGAGAATCATAGGGCGAAAGCAAACTCTGTACAAACAGTGCTACTGATAAATTTGCATGGAGTATAATGAATTAAATTTACAATATGAAATTTATGATGCAAGGTATATCTTCTCACTACAAATCCTTGGCCACTGTTCTTCCATCCAGTATGGCATTGATGTCGTCTGCATCTAAAGTTTCATACTTCATAAGAGCATCAGCTAGAGCTTTGTGTTCCCTGGCATGAGATTTCAAGATAGCTTTTGCTCGTTCATAAGATTCCTGTAACAGATCATATAAATTAATAAATTTGTTGACAGCTTTCTACTTCTTATACTAGAACATGAGGTTATAATTTTAGTGCGGGAAAGGCAAAACTCCACTTATGAAAGTAGGTCTGATATTATACTGATGAACAGAATGTAATTTACTGAATGCATTTTGTAAGGTAAAGAACTGCAATGTTGCTATTGTTTATAAGTATGAATATTGCTTCATTTCTATTTCATGGTGTGCTAGAGTTAATGTTTTTGGGAGCTTGAGTAATAGGCCTGAAAATGGAAGTTATATTTTTTGGTCAAAAGAGTACAGTAATGTTTTAATCCTGGATCATTGATTATAGGATTTTTTTTTTTTTACTTTTTAGTTTTTATAGACATGTATGGTATCCGCATTTCGTGCTTACCCAGTTGTTAGACCATGGTTACACCATGTGTGTTATTTAGCACTGGAAAAAATGTGGATAAGTGAGGAGCTTCTTGGAGTAGAAGTATAACTTTGATGGCTACATTGCTATAAAAATACTGAACATAGCCAACAGGCTAATAGTGAATGATGATTCAATGCAACTTTTTATTTTTAAACACATTTGTCATCTCCCACCAAGGAAGGGTGACTCAAAAAAGAGGAAACATCAATAATTTTCTTGCCAGAAGCATGCTGACATCACAGTTCAGATGTCAACATGCTTCTGACAGGACTCAAGTCTGGCTAACCAGTTTACCTGAATCCCTATATAATTTTTACCTTATTCACACTCCAACAGCACATCAAATCATAAAGGCCACTATACTTGTACAGATTATTAGTCATATTCATTATATTCTTATTGCTAATTTAAAATAGTACAAGTTGAAATAATGCACAGGTTATATATTTATTTATTATCAAACTGGCCGATTCCCACCAAGGCAGGGTGGCCCGAAAAAGAAAAACTTTCACCATCATTCACTCCATCACTGTCTTGCCAGAAGGGTGCTTTACACTACAGTTTTTAAACTGCAACATTAACACCCCTCCTTCAGAGTGCAGGCACTGTACTTCCCATCTCCAGGACTCAAGTCCGGCCTGCCGGTTTCCCTGAACCCCTTCATAAATGTTACTTTGCTCACACTCCAACAGCATGTCAAGTATTAAAAACCATTTGTCTCCATTTACTCCTATCAAACACGCTCACGCATGCCTGCTGGAAGTCCAAGCTCCTTGCACACAAAACCTCCTTTACCCCCTCCCTCCAACCTTTCCTAGGCCGACCCCTACCCCGCCTTCCTTCCACTACAGACTGATACACTCTTGAAGTCATTCTGTTTCGCTCCATTCTCTCTACATGTCCGAACCACCTCAACAAGACTTCCTCAGCCCTCTGGACAACAGTTTTGGTAATCCCGCACCTCCTCCTAACTTCCAAACTAGGAATTCTCTGCATTATATTCACACCACACATTGCCCTCAGACATGACATCTCCACTGCCTTCAGCCTTCTCCTCGCTGCAACATTCATCACCCATGCTTCACACCCATATAAGAGCATTGGTAAAACTATACTCTCATACATACCCCTCTTTGCCTCCAAGGACAAAGTTCTTTGTCTCCACAGACTCCAAGTGCACCACTCACCCTATTCCCCTCATCAATTCTATGATTCACCTTATCTTTCATAGACCCATCCGCCGACACGTCCACTCCCATATATCTGAATACATTCACCTCCTCCATACTCTCTCCCTCCAATCTGATATCCAATCTTTCATCACCTAATCTTTTTGTTATCCTCATAACCTTACTCTTTCCTGTATTCACTTTTAATTTTCTTCTTTTGCACACCCTACCAAATTCATCCACCAATCTCTGCAACTTCTCTTCAGAATCTCCCAAGAGCACTTGAGGTTCCTAAACCTGTATTCCCTGGAACGCAGGAGGGAGAGATACATGATTATATACACCTGGAAAATCCTAGAGGGACTAGTACCGAACTTGCACACGAAAATCACTCACTACGAAAGCAAAAGACTTGGCAGACGATGCACCATCCCCCCCATGAAAAGCAGGGGTGTCACTAGCACGTTAAGAGACCATACAATAAGTGTCAGGGGCCCGAGACTGTTCAACTGCCTCCCAGCACACATAAGGGGGATTACCAACAGACCCCTGGCAGTCTTCAAGCTGGCACTGGACAAGCACCTAAAGTCAGTTCCTGATCAGCCGGGCTGTGGCTCGTACGTTGGTTTGCGTGCAGCCAGCAGCAACAGCCTGGTTGATCAGGCTCTGATCCACCAGGAGGCCTGGTCACAGACCGGGCCGCGGGGGCGTTGACCCCCGGAACTCTCTCCAGGTAAACTCCAGGTAAGCACAGTGTCATCAGCAAAGAGCAACTGTGACAACTCCCACTTTATGTGTGATTCTTTATCTTTTAACTCCATGCCTCTTGCCAAGACCCTCGCATTTGCTTCTCTTACAACCCCATCTATAAATATATTAAACAACCACGGTGACATCACACAGCCTTGTCTAAGGCCTACTTTTACTGGGAAATAATTTCCCTCTTTCCTACATACTCTAACTTGAGCCTCACTATCCTCGTAAAAACTCTTCACTGCTTTCAGTAACCTACCCCCTACACCATACACCTGCAACATCTGCCACATTGCCCCCTATCCACCCTGTCATATGCCTTTTCCAAATCCATAAATGCCACAAAGACCTCTTTAGCCTTATCTAAATACATACACAGGTATGTATAAAAATCAGTCTCACACATCTTAAGTTTAAAAAATTTTAAACAAAGCATCATTATTAATGGCGGCATTAGCAAATGAACATGACGAGAAATATGACACTGTGGATATGAGGCTCAGGTTAGGGTTATGTAGGAGAGAAGGGGATTATTTTTCAATAAAAATTGGCCTTAGATAGGGATATGTGATGTCACCATGCTTGTGTAACATACATGTACGTACAGATGGGGATGTAAAAGAAGTGAACATTGGTATGAGGTGTGAGATTAAAAAATAACAAATTTGATATAAAGTGGGAGTTGTCACAATTGGATTTTGGTGTTGACACAGTTCTTGTGGGAGATTCTAAGAGAAGTTGCAAAGGTTGGTAGACAAATTTTGGAAGGTATATAAAAGAAGGAAATTAAAAGTGAACATGGGAAACAGCAAAGTAATGAGAATAACAAAAAATCTAGGAAAGGAGAAATTGGATATCAAACTGGATGTAAAGAGTATGGAAGAAGTGAATGTGTTTAGATGTTACTTAGGTATGAACTTGTCGGCAGTGGGTCTAAGAAAATTAAGGTGAACCATAAAACTGACAAGAAAAAAAGGGCGGGTGATGTAATAAGGCAGTTGTGGTGACAGAATCTTTTCCAGAGAAGCAAAAAGGGAAATGTACTAGAGCATGGTGGTACTAACACTATTACAGTGGACCCCCGCTTTACGATCACCTCCCAATACGACCATTTATGTAAGTGTATTTATGTAAGTGCGTTTGTACGTGTATGTTTGGGGGTCTGAAATGGACTAATCTAATTCACAATATTCCTTATGGGAACAAATTCGTTCAGTACTGGCACCTGAACATACTTCTGGAATGAAATAATATCGTAAACTGGGGGTCCACTGTATACGGGTGTGAAAAATGGATTTTAAGTGTCACATCGAAGAAGTAGTTGGAGGTAAAAGATGTGTTCTTTGAGGGCAATGTGGGGGCAAGAATATTATGTGGGGTTAAACATAAGAACATTAGAATGGAGGAACACTGCAGCAGGCCTACTGGCCCATACAAGGCAGGTCCTTATCATGTATTTGTCTAACTTTTTTCCAAGGCTACCTAGGATAGCAGATGAACAAGGAGGCTTTAGGAAAGGTAGGGGGTGTGTGGACCAGGTGTTTACAGTGAAACATATAAGTGAACAGTATTTAGATAAGGCTAAAGAGGTCTTTGTGGCATTTATGGATTTGGAAAAGGTGTATGACAGGGTGGATAGGGGGGCAATGTGGCAGATGTTGCAAGTGTATGGTGTAGGAGGTAGGTTACTGAAAGCAGTGAAGAGTTTTTACGAGGATAGTGAGGCTCAAGTTAGAGTATGTAGAAAAGAGGGAAATTTTTTCCCAGTAAAAGTAGGCCTTAGACAAGGATGTGTGATGTCACCGTGGTTGTTTAATATATTTATAGATGGGGTTGTAAGAGAAGTAAATGCGAGGGTCTTGGCAAGAGGCGTGGAGTTAAAAGATAAAGAATCACACACAGGGTGGGAGTTGTCACAGCTGCTCTTTGCTGATGACACTGTGCTCTTGGGAGATTCTGAAGAGAAGCTGCAGAGATTGGTGGATGAATTTGGTAGGGTGTGCAAAAGAAGAAAATTAAAGGTGAATACAGGAAAGAGTAAGGTTATGAGGATAACAAAAAGATTAGGTGATGAAAGATTGAATATCAGATTGGAGGGAGAGAGTATGGAGGAGGTGAACGTATTCAGATATTTGGGAGTGGACGTGTCAGCGGATGGGTCTATGAAAGATGAGGTGAATCATAGAATTGATGAGGGAAAAAGAGTGAGTGGTGCACTTAGGAGTCTGTGGAGACAGAGAACTTTGTCCTTGGAGGCAAAGAGGGGAATGTATGAGAGTATAGTTTTACCAACGCTCTTATATGGGTGTGAAGCATGGGTGATGAATGTTGCAGCGAGGAGAAGGCTGGAGGCAGTGGAGATGTCATGTCTGAGGGCAATGTGTGGTGTGAATATAATGCAGAGAATTTCATAGTTTGGAAGTTAGGAGGAGGTGCGGGATTACCAAAACTGTTGTCCAGAGGGCTGAGGAAGGGTTGTTGAGGTGGTTCGGACATGTAGAGAGAATGGAGCGAAACAGAATAACTTCAAGAGTGTATCAGTCTGTAGTGGAAGGAAGGCGGGGTAGGGGTCGGCCTAGGAAGGGTTGGAGGGAGGGGGTAAAGGAGGTTTTGTGTGCGAGGGGCTTGGACTTCCAGCAGGCATGCGTGAGCGTGTTTGATAGGAGTGAATGGAGACAAATGGTTTTTAATACTTGGCGTGCTGTTGGAGTGTGAGCAAAGTAACATTTATGAAGGGATTCAGGGAAACCGGCAGGCCGGACTTGAGTCCTGGAGATGGGAAGTACAGTGCCTGCACTCTGAAGGAGGGGTGTTAATGTTGCAGTTTAAAAACTGTAGTGTAAAGCACCCTTCTGGCAAGACAGTGATGGAGTGAATGATGGTGAAAGTTTTTCTTTTTCGGGCCACCCTGCCTTGGTGGGAATCGGCCAGTGTGATAATAAAAAAAAAAAAAATAATAACCCCAGACACCAATCAAGCTCAGCCCCTTCCACTCACATATCTGTCCAATCTCTTTTTAAGGCTACCCAAGGTCTTAGCCTCTATTACCCTGCTCGGAAGACTGCTCCACACATCAACAACTTGAAAAGTATTATTCAGAGGGCGGAGGAATTGTTGAGGAGGTTTGGACACAGAGAGGATGGAAAAAATAGGATGATTAGGAAGGGCATATAAATCTGGAATGGAGAGAAAGAGGGGAAGGGATTGTCTCAGGAAGGGTTGAGGAAGGGGGTAAAGGAGGTACTGATGCTAGGAGCTGGACATTGAACAAGCCTGTGCAATTGTATTCGATAGGAGTGGAGGCAAGTGGTTTTTATGATTTGACATGCTGCTGAGTGTGAGCACAGTAACATTTATGAAGGGATTCAGGGAAAACTGGATTCGAGTCCCAGAGGTGGGAACCAAAATCCTGAACGCTATCACTATATGTTCTAAACATCAAAAATGACCTTGGATAAAGAAAGTATTATGACTGGTTGTGACACGTTAAAGAGTTTTGTTCTAGCCAATAACAGTTTCACATGAAGTGGAGTAATGTTTAATGTAACAAGGCACAAGTCTTCATGTATCTCATTCAATCTCACCATCCAGACCGGAACCCCTTCCTCTTTATGTCTCTTCCCTGAAGCAATGTGACTTATGAGCATATATTTTAATGTTCCATTCTGAGATAGAAATGGACTCAAGCTAGGTACATATAGGGTAATGGAGGAAAAGATGCGAGGCTGAAAAAGCCTGGAACTGAAAACAAATAATGCACCAGTGTGAATGCATTTCCATTCCTGGTTCTTATTCAACAGACCTGATAAGGCTCATATTGAGTGGAATATTATCTCCAATAAAAACTTATCCTTATTTCTTTTCATAAAAACAGTTACCAACTTATGCTTAGCTTATAAAATCAAGCCTGTTAATTATATTGAAACATTAATATATGATACACTATATACGGTTAGATGTAATTAGGTGCAGAAACTGATGTAAGGAAACTTTCTGATCTTAAACATGTAAACCATTTAATTAATATGAACAACAACCAGTCACATATTTTACATGCTTTCCCAGAAGCCTCTGCTCAAAACATTTGGACTATGCACCAGATTAAATATATCTGTGATGTGTGTCATATATGTATCAATGATCAAAAAACACAGTTTGCATCATATGGAACTGTTGCTCACTGCTAAGACAAAATAAAGTGCTACTAATAAATCACAATTTAAATGGGAGTTTTTTATATTATCTTTCAACAATACCAGTTATACAAAGTAATAAAATTCAGAATATACTTACTTGCAACAATCTCTTAATTTCTAAATCAATTGCTTCTTTGGTTGACTGTCCAAGTGAGTCACCTGTGCTGATGAGCTGACCAGTGTTATCTTCAAATGTTCGGAGTCCTACCCGCTCACTCATGCCCAGGTCTTTTACCATGTGAGTGGCAATGCTGGTTGCTTGCTATTACAGCAAAAAAATTTATCATGATTTCATTTCTATAATAAAAACAAAATTAATGAGCTTTTCTTCAATATTACTTCATGACAGGATTAAAACTAGACTAGTGGTATGAGATTATGAAATGTTGAAGACCCATTAAACTTTCAGAAAGAAAAATTTTAAATGAAGTCCTCTAAACTAGGAAAAATGAAGGATAATTTTCTTTTTTTTTAACAAGTTGGCAGTCTCCCACCGAGGCAGGGTGACCCAAAAAGAAAGAAAATCCCCAAAAAGAAAATACTTTCATCATTATTCAACACTTTCACCTCACTCACACATAATCACTGTTTTAGCAGAGGTGCTCAGAATACAACAGTTTAGAAGTATATACGTATAAAGATACACAACAAATCCCTCCAAACTGCCAATATCCCAAACCCCTCCTTTAAAGTGCAGGCACTGTACATCCCATTTCCAGGATTCAAGTATGGCTATATAAAAATAACTGGTTTCCCTGAATCCCTTCACTAAATATTACCCTGCTCACACTCCAACAGCTTGTCAGGTCTCAAATACCATTCGTCACCATTCACTCCTATCTAACATGCTCACGCACGCTTGCTGGAAGTCCAAGCCCCTCGCCCACAAAACCTCCCTTACCCTCTCCCTCCAACCTTTTCAAGGAGGACCCTTACCACGCCTTCCTTCCCCTACAGATTTATACGCTCTCCAAGTCATTCTACTTTGATCCATTCCCTCTAAATGACCAAACTACCTCAACAACCCCTCTTCAGCCCTCTGACTAATACTTTCATTAACTCAACACCTTCTAATTTCCATACTCCGAATCTTCTGCATAATATTTACACCACACATTGCTCTTAGACAGGACATCTCAACTGCCTCCAACTGTCTCCTCGCTGCAGCATTTACAACCCAAGCTTCACACCCATATAAGAGTGTTGGTACCACTATACTTTCACAGAGTCCCTTCTTTGCCTCCATAGATAACGTTTTTTGTCTCCACATATACCTCAACAGACCACTTGCCTTTTTTCCTTCATCAATTCTATGATTAACCTCATCCTTCAAAAATCCATCCGCTGACACATCAACTCCCAAATATCTGAAAACATTCACTTCTTCCATACTATTCCTCTCCAATTTGATATCCAATTTTTCTTTATCTAAATCATTTGATACCCTCATCACCTTACTCTTTTCTATGTTCGCTTTCAACTTTCTACATTTACACACTCTCCCAAACTCATCCACTAACTTTTGCAATTTTTCTTTAGAATCTCCCATAAGCACAGTATCATCAGAAAAAAGTAACTGTCAATTCCCATTTTGTATTTGATTCCCCATAATTTAATCCCACCCCTCTCTCGAACACCCTAGCATTTACTTATTTTACAACCTCATCTATAAATATATTAAACAACCATGGTGATATTACACATCCCTGTCTATGACCTACTTTTACTGGGAAGTAGTCTCCTTCACTTCTATACACCGTAACCTGAGCCTCACTATCCTCATAAAAACTCTTTACAGCATTTAGTAACTTACTACATATTCCATATACCTTCAACATGTGTCACATTGCTCCCCTATCCACTATCATATGCCTTTTCTAAATACATAAATGCAATGAAAACTTCCCTACCTTTATCTAAATACTGTTTACATATATGCTTCAATGTAAACACTTGATCTACACATCCTCTACCCACTCTAAAACCTCCTTGCTCATCCGCAATCCTACATTTTGTCTTACCTCTAATTCTTTCAATAATAACTATACTGTACACTTTTCCTGGTATACTACGTAAGCTAATTCCTCTATAATTTTTACAATCTCTTTTGTCCCCATTCCTTTTATATAAAAGAACTATACAGTGGACCCTCGACCAACAATGGCATTGATTAATGATAAATCCGATTAGCGATACATTTTAACGCAAAATTTTTGCTTCGACTAGCGCTAAAAAACTCGACCAACACTATTTGTTCCGTCAGACGCGTCCACTTCTGGCCAGTGTTTACAAGCCAGCCAGCCACCGTGGTCGCTTCCAAGCATACAATCGGAACATTTCATGTTATCACAGCCATTTTAGTGATTGCACCTGCAAAATAAGTCACCATGGGCCCCAAGAAATCTTCTAGTGCCAACCCTACAGCAAAAAGGGGGAGAATTACTATGGATATGAAGAAAGAGATCATTGCTAAGTATGAAAGCGGAGTGCGTGTCTCCGAGCTGGCCAGGCTGTGCACAAAACCCCAATCAACCATCGCTACTATTGTGGCCAAGAAAACGGCAATCAAGGAAGCTGTTCTTGCCAAAGGTGCAACTATGTTTTTGAAACTGAGATCGTAAGTACTCGAAGATGTTGAGAAACTGTTATTGGTGTGGATAAACGAAAAACAGATAGCAGGAGATAGCATCTCTCAAGCGATCATATGTGAAAAGGCTAGGAAGTTGCATGAAGATTTAATGAAAAAAATGCCAGCAACTAGTGGTGATGTGAGTGAATTTAAGGCCAGCAAAGGTTGGTTTGAGAGATTTAAAGGGAAGGGAAGTAACCCCAGAAAAGGACTTGCCACCTCAAGTCCTAATGGAAGGGGATTCCCCTTCTAAACACTAAGACCATCAACACTCTCCCCTCCTCCCATCCCAACAATCATCACCAGATCTTCAATAAAGGTAAGTGTCATGTAACTGTGCATGTCTTCTTCAGTTTGTGTGTATTAAAATTAATATTTCATGTGGTAAAAACAATTTTTTTATTCATACTTTGGGGTGTCCTACACGGATTAATTTGATTTCCATTATTTCTTATGGGGAAAATTAACTTGACTAACGATAATTTTGACTAACGATGAGCTCTCAGGAATGGATTAATAGCGTTAGTCAAGGGTCCACTGTATATGCTCTCTGCCAAACCCTAGGTACCTTCCCCTCTTTCATACATTTATTAAACAAAAATACAAACCACTCTAACACTAGATCACCCCCCCCCCCCCCCCCCCCCCACTTTTAACATTTCTGTCATGATCCCGTCAGTTCCAGCTGCTTTACCCCTTTTCATTCTACGTAATGTCTAACGCACCTCCCCCACACTCACATCCTGCTCTTCTTCACTCCTCAAAGATTGTATACCTCCCTTGGCCAATGCATGAAATTACTGCCTCCCTTTCTTCGTCGACATCTAAAAGTTCCTCAAAATATTCCCACCATCTACCCAATAACTCCATCTCCCCATCTACTAACTCCTCTACTCTGTTTTTAACTGACAAATCCATTCATTCCCTAGGCTTTCTTAACTTGTTTAACTCACTCCAAAATTTTTTCTTATTTTCATTAAAATTTCTTGACAGTGCCTCTCCCACTCTATCATTTGCTCACCTTTTGCACGCTCTCACCACTCTCTTCACCTTTCTTTTACTCTCCATACACTCTGCTCTTCTTATAACACTTCTGGTTTGTAGAAACCTTTTTCTCTTTTATCACACCCTTTACTTCATCATTACACCAATCACTCCTCTTTCCTCCTGCACCCACCCTCCTATAACCACAACTTTCTACCCCACATTCTAATACAGTGGACCCCCGACTTACGATGACCTCAACCTACGATAAAACAGACTTACGATGCTTGTCAGCGTAAAAATTTGGCCCCAGCCTACGTTGAAAAACTAGACTTACATCATTCGTCCCGAACGTGGCCGTCTGGTCCGTCTGGCCTGAGCGCCTCAGCTGAGCTAGTGTGACATTGTTTACAAGCCAGGGCGGATGGTTGCATGCATACATTCGATAAATTTTGTATTATTCCAGTGTTTTTAGTGCCTGTAACTGCTAAATAAGCCACCATGGGTCCAAACCAAAGAAAGCTTCTAGTGCCAACCCTGTGGTAAAATGGGTGAGAAGTACTATCGAAATACTATTGTACCACGGTCAGCTGTACTACTCGACGATGTGGTGTGGTGTGGCTTATCGAGAATACCAAGAAACAATTAACCCCAGAGGGTTAGCCACCCAGGATAACCCAAGAAAGTCAGTGTGCCATCAAGGACTGTCTAACTTATTTCCATTGGGGTCCTTAATCTTGTACCCCAGGATGCGACCCACACCATTCGACTAACACCCAGGTGAACAGGAAAAAATGCCTGGAACTAGTGCTCATATTGGTGAATTTAAGGCCAGCAAAGGTTGGTTTGAGAGATTTAAGAATCGTTGTGGCATACACAGTGTGATAAGGCCTGTTCTGGAAGAAAATGCCAAACAGGACCTACATTACTCAGGAGGAAAAGGCACTCTCAGGACACAGTGTCTCATCACTCATCAGAACATCTTCAATAAAGGTAAGTGTCATTTATTCTTCATTTAGTACACTAGTACATGCACAGTATATATTGTGCATGTATCCTTCTTTTCGTGTGTAGGAAAAAGTGTATTTCATGAGGTAAAAAAGTTTTTTTTCATACTTTTGGGTGTCTTGAACGGATTAATTTGATTTCCATTATTTCTTATGGGGAAAATTAATTCAACTTACAATAATTTTGTCTTACAATGTGCTCTCTGGAACGGATTAATATTGTAAGTCGGGGTCCGCTGTACTGCATTTTTAAAACTATTCCAACCCTCTTCAACCCCCCACTACTCATACTTGCAATAGTCCACCTTTCTGCCAATAGTTGCTTATATCTCACCTGAACTTTCTCCTCCCTTAGTTTATACACTTTCACCTCTGTCTTACTTGCTGTTGCCATTTTCCTCTTGTCCCATCTACCTCTTACTCTAACTGTAGCTACAACTAAATAATGATCCGATATATCAGTTGCCCCTCTATAAACATATACATCCTGGAGCCTACCCATCAAGCTTTTATCCACCAATACATAATCTAACAAACTACTTTCATTAAGTGCTGTATCATACCTTGTATATTTATTTATCCTCTTTTTCATAATATGTATTACTTATTACCAAACCTCTTTCTACACATAGCTCAATTAAAGGCTCACCATTTTTATTTACCCCTGGCACCCCAAATTTACCTACTACTCCCTCCACAACATTTTCACCCACTTAAGCATTGAAATCCCAACCACAAGTACTCTCACACTTGGTTCAAAACTCCCCATGCATTCATTCAACATTTCCCAAAATCTCTCTCCTCTACACTTCTTTCTTCTCCAGGTGCATATACGCTTACTGAAACCTACTTTTCACATCCAGCCTTTATTTTACTCCACATAATCCTTGAATTAATACATTTATACTTTCTCTTTTCCTGCCATAGCTTATCCTTCAACATTATTGCTACTCCTTCTTTAGCTCTAACTCTATTTGAAACCCCTGACCTAATCCCATTTATTTCTCCCCACTGGAAATCTCCCACCCCCTTCGGCTTTGTTTCACTTAAAGCCAGGACATGCAGCTTCTTCTTATTCATAACGTCTACAATCATTCTTATCATTCGCACAACATCCACGCACATTCAGACATCCTACTTTGACAATTTTCTTATTATTCTTTTTAGTAATTATTACAGGAAAAGGGGTTACTAGGCAATTGTTCCCAGCATTTAAGTTGACTTTTACAACACACATGGCTTACGGAGGAAAGATTCTTATTCCACTTCCCCATGGATATAAAAGGAAAAGTAATAAGAACAAGAACTATTAAGATAAAAATCAAAGAAAACTCAGATTTTTTTTTTTCAACAAACTGGCTGTATCCCACCAAGGCAGGGTGGCCCAAAAAGAAAAACGAAAGTTTCACTTTTTAAATTTAGTAATTTATACAGGAGAAGGGGTTACTAGGCTCTTGCTCCCGGCATTTTAGTCACCTCTTACAACATGCATGTCTTACGGAGGAAGAATTCTGTTCCACTTCCCCATGGATATAAGAGGAAATAAACAAGAACAAGAACTACAAAGAAAATAGAAGAAAACCCAGAGGGGTGTGTATATATATGCTTGTACATGTATGTGGATTGTGATCTAAGTGTAAGTAGAAGTAGCAAGACATACCTGTACGTAATCTTGCATATTTGTGAGAGACAAAAGATACCAGCAATCCTACCATCACGTAAAACAATTACAGGCTTTCGTTTTACACTCACTTGGCAGGACAGTAGTACCTCCCTGGGTGGTTACTGTCTACCAACCTACTACCTACAAACATTTAACAAGATGAAATGTCTGAATGAGTGAAAAGGTTACAATTAACACTACCTTTAGATCAGAAGACGAACCAGAAGTCACCATATCATTTCCAAAAATTAATTCTTCTGCTGCTCTGCCACCCATTAGGGAGTCCATGGTAGCCAACATCTGACTTCGAGTCATGTGGTACTGTTCTTTAGCTGGGATGTATGCAGTCTGTCAAAATATTTAAACAATTATGAATTACGGTTAAACAATTAGAAAACTAAGACAAAATAAAATACACGTACTGTGGAACCTCTACTTGTGAGTGCATCCACGTGCGAGTTTTTCCAAATGTGAGCAGTTGATGGGTTGATTTTTTGCTTCCATACGCGAGCAAAATTTCCAGAAGTAAGAGGTTTCTTGACGCTGGTGAGGGGCTCTTGCTCTTGATCTAGGGAATTGTATCTCATTTGTTTGTTGGACTATCTTATTGTAACTTGGGCAATGCATGATGGAAAGATGCTTCTTAATGTACACCAAAAACGAAAGAAATCGGAGCATAAATAATGGAGTTCAGTTCTCAGCAATTAGCCACCCATTAGCAATATTTTCATTTGGCTTTTGTGGCTGTATTCTCGTTTTTCTTGGTCTCATTTGATAGAATGGAAGGTATAATACAGAAACAGATATGATTTTGATTGCGTTCATGACGAAAAGTACCTTGAAACTGAGCTCAACGAGGGAGAAATGCTCGTTTGCTTGACTATGTTCAAGAGTAAACAAATGACGTCACTGTCCATTCCAATATGCAGTCGTGAATGGGTTGACATTATTTATACACTTATTGCAATAAGGCATAACAGTAAATATTATATTTTTTGTGTGAATAAAATTAAATTATTTATTATTTTATATTATTTTTTATTATCACACTGGCGGATTCCCACCAAGGCAGGGTGGCCCGAAAAAGAAAAACTTTCACCATCATTCACTCCATCACTGTCTTGCCAGAAGGGTACTTTACACTACAGTTTTTAAACTGCAACATTAACACCCCTCCTTCAGAGTGCAGGCACTATACTTCCCATCTCCAGGACTCAAGTCTGGCCTGCCGGTTTCCCTGAACCCCTTCATAAATGTTACTTTGCTCACACTCCAACAGCACGTCAAGTATTAAAAACCATTTGTCTCCATTCACTCCTATCAAACACGCTCACGCATGCCTGCTGGAAGTCCAAGCCCCTCGCACACAAAACCTCCTTTACCCCCTCCCTCCAACCTTTCCTAGGCCGACCCCTACCCCGCCTTCCTTCCACTACAGACTGATACACTCTTGACGTTATTCTGTTTCGCTCCATTCTCTCCACATGTCCGAACCACCTCAACAACCCTTCCTCAGCCCTCTGGACAACAGTTTTGGTAATCCCGCACCTCCTCCTAACTTCCAAACTACGAATTCTCTGCATTATATTCACACCACACATTGCTCTCAGACATGACATCTCCACTGCCTCCAGCCTTCTCCTCGCTGCAACATTCATCACCCATGCTTCACACCCATATAAGAGCGTTGGTAAAACTATACTCTCATACATTCCCCTCTTTGCCTCCAAGGACATAGTTCTTTGTCTCCACAGACTCCTAAGTGCACCACTCACCCTTTTCCCCTCATCAATTCTATGATTCACCTCATCTTTCATAGACCCATCCGCTGACACGTCCACTCCCAAGTATCTGAATACATTCACCTCCTCCATACTCTCTCCCTCCAATCTGATATCCAAACTTTCATCACCTAATCTTTTTGTTATCCTCATAACCTTACTCTTTCCTGTATTCACTTTCAATTTTCTTCTTTTGCACACCCTACCAAATTCATCCACCAATCTCTGCAACTTCTCTTCAGAATCTCCCAAGAGCACAGTGTCATCAGCAAAGAGCAACTGTGACAACTCCCACTTTATGTGTGATTCTTTATCTTTTAACTCCACGCCTCTGGCCAAGACCCTCGCATTTACTTCTCTTACAACCCCATCTATAAATATATTAAACAACCACGGTGACATCACACATCCTTGTCTAAGGCCTACTTTTACTGGGAAAAAATTTCCCTCTTTCCTACATACTCTAACTTGAGCCTCACTATTCTCGTAAAAACTCTTCACTGCTTTCAGTAACCTACCTCCTACACCATACACCTGCAACATCTGCCACATTGCCCCCCTATCCACCCTGTCATATGCCTTTTCCAAATCCATAAATGCCACAAAGACCTCTTTAGCCTTATCTAAATACTGTTCACTTATATGTTTCACTGCAAACACCTGGTCCACACACCCCCTACCTTTCCTAAAGCCTCCTTGTTCATCTGCTATCCTATTCTCCGTCTTACTCTTAATTCTTTCAATAATAACTCTACCATACACTTTGCCAGGTATACTCAACAGACTTATCCCCCTATAATTTTTGCACTCTCTTTTATCCCCTTTGCCTTTATACAAAGGAACTATGCATCCCTAGGTACCTTACCCTCTTCCATACATTTATTAAATAATTGCACCAACCACTCCAAAACTATATCCCCACCTGCTTTTAACATTTCTATCTTTATCCCATCAATCCCGGCTGCCTTACCCCCTTTCATTTTACCTACTGCCTCACGAACTTCCCCACACTCACAACTGGTTCTTCCTCACTCCTACAAGATGTTGTTCCTCCTTGCCCTATACACGAAATCACAGCTTCCCTATCTTCATCAACATTTAACAATTCCTCAAAATATTCTCTCCATCTTCCCAATACCTCTAACTCTCCATTTAATAACTCTCCTATTTTTAACTGACAAATCCATTTGTTCTCTTGGCTTTCTTAACTTGTTAATCTCACTCCAAAACTTTTTCTTATTTTCAACAAAATTTGTTGATAACATCTCACCCACTCTCTCATTTGCTCTCTTTTTACATTGCTTCACCACTCTCTTAACCCCTCTCTTTTTCTCCATATACCCTCTTCCATACATTTATTAAATAATTGCACCAACCACTCCAAAACTATATCCCCACCTGCTTTTAACATTTCTATCTTTATCCCATCAATCCCGGCTGCCTTACCCCCTTTCATTTTACCTACTGCCTCACGAACTTCCCCACACTCACAACTGGTTCTTCCTCACTCCTACAAGATGTTGTTCCTCCTTGCCCTATACACGAAATTACAGCTTCCCTATCTTCATCAACATTTAACAATTCCTCAAAATATTCTCTCCATCTTCCCAATACCTCTAACTCTCCATTTAATAACTCTCCTATTTTTAACTGACAAATCCATTTGTTCTCTTGGCTTTCTTAACTTGTTAATCTCACTCCAAAACTTTTTCTTATTTTCAACAAAATTTGTTGATAACATCTCACCCACTCTCTCATTTGCTCTCTTTTTACATTGCTTCACCACTCTCTTAACCTCTCTCTTTTTCTCCATATACTCTTCCCTCCTTGCATCACTTCTACTTTGTAAAAACTTCTCATATGCTAACTTTATAAATAATAATAATAATAAGATATATACATAATAATAATAATAATACAGTGGACCCCCGCATAACGATATTATTTCAATCCAGAAGTCTGTCTGGGTGCCGTTATAGACCGAATTTGCTCCCATAAGAAATATTGTGAATTAGATTAGTCCTTTTCAGACCCCTAAAAATACACCTACAAAAGCACTTACAAAAATAAACTTACATAATTGGTCGAGTTGGGAGCTGACCGTTATCCGGGGGTCCACTGTACATATAATAATAATAGTACAATAATATAATACAATAATAATAATAATAATACGTATAATAATATATAATAATAATGTACTACATAATAATAATAATTATAATAACAGATGGCTTCAAAAGGCCGTCACTAGATGGCAGTGTTTACCACAACAAAGAGGGAGCGGTTGTGGCCGCCTCCACCTGTTACATAATGACATATTTTATTCATTCTAGAGTATGTATCAGGTTTCTATGTTATTTATATTGTTTATTATTTCATATTAGAT
The DNA here is from genome assembly GCF_038502225.1 of Cherax quadricarinatus. Taxonomy (NCBI): domain Eukaryota; kingdom Metazoa; phylum Arthropoda; class Malacostraca; order Decapoda; family Parastacidae; genus Cherax; species Cherax quadricarinatus. The sequence goes on from NC_091308.1 coordinate 1,390,441, forward strand.
GAAGTGTGATAAATAAATAAGCCATAGAGTTGATGATAGTGAAATATTCAAGGAGTATTTTGTCCTGTCTCCAAACACTCGTCGGCCGCCGTCGCCACATACATAATGACATATTTTATTCATTCTAGAGTATATATCAGGTTTCTATGTCATATCAGGTTGTTATGTCATATCAGATGAACTGTGATAGATAAATAAGCCTTATAGATGACATTAGCGAAATTATTCAAGAAGTAGTATTTTGTCCGGTCTCCAGATAAACAGTCGTCCACCGCCGACACTGCCCATACCACTACATGGATTACACATTTTATTCATTTTAGAGTATATATCAGGTTTCTATGTTATTTATATTGCTTATTATGTCATATTAGATCAAGTGAGATAGATAAATAAGCCGTAAAGTTGATATTAGCGAAATTATTGAAGTACAGAATTCCACTGGAACGGATTAATTGCATTTCAATTAATTTAAATGAGAAAAATTGAATCTGTAAACGAGCAAATCCAGTTGCGAGCAAGGTCATGGAATGGATTAAACTCGCAAGTAGAGATTCCACTATATAAGACGCTTAGATATTTTTCCAGATTCAGGAAGAGCTAAGTTTTAGTGAATGAAATGACTAATGGACTGTGCGTCAAAACTTACTGAATGAGTATAAGAGTGCAAGTATAGGTAAATAAAAGTATAAGAATAAACTAGTACAAGTACAAGAGTATAAGGAGTACAAGAGAACAAGAGTATAAGAGCATAAAATAAATATCAGTTTGCCTGAAATACACTGCATACTAGTGGCTATCTTTTATGCCTAACAACTATTTTATTACATGTAAACTACATTATACAGTGCAACCTTGACTTACGAGTGTCCCAACGTACGAATTTTTTGAGATACGAACCGTCCCTGGGTCGATTTTTTGCTCTGAGTTACAAGCCAACATTTGAGTCATGAGCCAGCTGCCCCCCTGCCCCCTCCTCCCCCTCAACCAAAACCTGGACACCTTGCTTGTTTATCTATGATTTCATGCTTTAATTCCATGGAAATCATTCTCTTTTTCTTATCAGCACTGTCCTTTACACTTACTTTCTTAGGACCCATGCTTAGAAAAACAAAATTTGGCCAAATGATTGTTAAAAATGTGAGCAAAGCAGGAGAGAACTGCAGTGTACCGAGTTGCTGGCATTCGTTATAAAAAAAAATAATAATTATTGTTATTAGTGTTATTATTATTATTAACTAGAACACAGATCCAATTCCCTAGATCAAGAGCCCATCATCAGCATCAAGGAACCTTGATGCTGATGAGGGGCTCTTGATATAGAGAATTGGATCTGTGCTCCAGTTCCCTAAATTAATAATAATAATAATAATAATAATAATAATATAATATAATAATAATATAATATAATAATAATAACAATAATAATAATAATAATAATAATAATAATAATAATAATAATGATAGAGCTTCAGTTCAGGTAGTAGGCTGGTAGACAGCAACCGCCCAGGGAGGTACTACCGTCCTGCCAAGCGAGTGTAAAATGAAAGCCTGTAATTGTTTTACATGATGGTAGGATTGATGGTGTCCATTTTTCTGTCTCATAAACATGCAAGGTTTCAGGTACGTCTTGCTACTTCTACTTACACTTAGGTCACACTACACATACATGTACACGCAGAGATAGACAGACCCCGCTGGGTATTCTTCTATTTTCTTACTAGTTCTTGGTCTTGTGTATTTCCTCTGACCTCCATGGGGAAGTGGAACAGAATTCTTCCTCTATAAGCCATGCGTGTTGTCAGAGGCGACTAAAATGCAAGGAGCAAGGGGCTAGTAACCCCTTCTCCTGTATATACAGTGGATCCTCGACCAACAATATTAATCTGTTCCTGAGAGCTCATCGTTAATCGAAAAATTATCGTTAGTCGAGTTAATTTTCCCCATAAGAAATAATGGAAATCAAATTAATCCGTGCAAGACACCCAAAAGTATTGAAAAAAAAAAATTTACCACATGAAATATTAATTTTAATACACACAAACTGAAGAAGACATGTACAATTACATGACACTTACCTTTATTGAAGATCTGGTGATGATTGATGGGATGGGAGGAGGGGAGACTGTGGATGGTGTTAGTGTTTAGAAGGGGAATCCCCTTCCATTAGGACTTTAGGTGTCAAGTCCTTTTCCGGGGTTACTTCCCTTCTTTTAATGCCACTAGGACCAGCTTGAGGGTCACTGGACCTCTGTCGCACAACATATCTGTCCATAGAGGCCTGTACCTCCCGTTCCTTTACGACATTCCTAAAGTGTTTCACAACATTGTCAGTGTCACAAACACTTGTTCAGGCTTCAATTCTTCACTGTCTATGTACTCCTTGAATTCCTGCACATATTTTTCAGCTGCTTTTTGGTCCAAACTGGCAGCCTCACCATGCCTTATCACACTATGTATGCCACTACGATTCTTAAATCTCTCAAACCAACCTTTGCTGGCCTTAAATTCACTCACATCACAACTAGTTGTAGGCATTTTTCTAATTAAATCCTCATGCAACTTCCTAGCCTTTTCACATATGATCGCTTGAGAGATGCTATCTCCTGCTATCTGTTTTTCGTTTATCCACACCAATAACAGTCTCTCAACATCTTCTATCACTTGTGATCTCAGTTTCGAAAACATAGTTGCACCTTTGGCAAGAAGAGCTTCCTCGATTGCCGTTTTCTTGGCCACAATAGTAGTGATGGTTGATTGGGGTTTTGTGTACAACCTGGCCAGCTCAGAGAGAGACACTCCATTTTCATACTTAGCAATGATCTCTTTCTTCATATCCATAGTAATTATCACCCTTTTTGCTGTAGGGTTGGCACTAGAAGCTTTCTTGGGGCCCATGGTGACTTATTTTGCAGGTGCAATCACTAAAAACGCTGTGATAATACGAAATGTTCCGATTGTATGTTTGGATGGGACCGCGGTGGCTGGCTGGCTTGAAAACACTGGCCACAAGTGGACACGTCTTAGACGGAACGAATCATGTTGGTTGAGTTTTTTATCGCTAGTCGAGGCAAAATTTTTGCGTTAAAATGTATCGCTAGTCAGATTTAACGTTAGACGATGCCATCGTTGGTCGAGGGTCCACTGTACAGTGGACCCCCGCATACCGTACGCATCGCATGACGTTCAATCCGCATACCGCTCCCTTTTATCGCAAAAATTTTGCCTCGCATACCGCTCAAAAACCCACTCACCGCTCTTCGTCCGAGACGCGTCCAATGTGCGCCCTTAGCCAGCCTCACATGTGCCGCCGGTGGCATTGTTTACCAGCCAGCCTCCGCAGTAACATCCAAGCATACAATCGGAACATTTTGTATTATTACAGTGTTTTTGGTGATTTTATCTGGAAAATAAGTGACCATGGGCCCCAAGAAAGCTTCTAGTGCCAACCCTACAGCAATAAGGGTGAGAATTACTATAGAGATGAAGAAAAATATCATTGATAAGTATGAAAGTGGAGTGCGTGTCTCTGAGCTGGCCAGGTTGTATAATAAACCCCAATCAACCATCGCTACTATTGGTGGTACAGCTGCTGCTGCTGCTGTACCACCGTCAGCTGCTGCTGCTGCACTGTCAGCTGCTGCTGCTGCTGTAGCACCGTCAGCTGCTGCTGCTGCTGTACCACCGTCAGCTGCTGCTGCTGCTGCTGTAGTACCATCTGCTGCTGCTGTAGCATCGTCTGCTGCTGCTGTAGCACTGTAAGCTGCTGCTGCTGTTGTACCACCGTCAGCTGCTGCTGCTGTTGTACCACCGTCAGCTGCTGCTGCTGCTGTAGTACCGTCTGCTGCTGCTGTAGCATCGTCTGCTGCTGCTGTAGCATCGTCTGCTGCTGCTGTAGCATCGTCTGCTGCTGCTGTAGCACTGTCAGCTGCTGCTGCTGTTGTACCACCGTCAGCTGCTGCTGCTGTTGTACCACCGTCAGCTGCTGCTGCTGCTGTAGTACCGTCTGCTGCTGCTGTAGTACCGTCTGCTGCTGCTGTAGCATCGTCTGCTGCTGCTGTAGCACTGTCAGCTGCTGTAGCACTGTCAGCTGCTGCTGCTGCTGCTGCTGCTGTAGCACCGTTGTTGGTGTGGCTTATTGAGAATACCAAGAAACAATTAACCCCAGAGGATTTGCCACCCAGGATAACCCAAAAAAGTCAGTGTCATCGAAGACTGTCTAACTTATTTCCATTGGGGTCCTTAACCCTTTCAGGGTCCGTCCCGTAGATCTACGGCTTTACGTTCAGGGTCCAAACCGTAGATCTATGCCATGAGCTCAGCTCACTCTGATAAACTGTGAGTGGTACATTTGGGCCTAGATATGAGAGAATACATCTATGTGGTATGTGTGCACCACATAAAACAGATCCTGCAGCACACTGTGTATAATGAGAGAAAAAAAATGAAATCATGATTTTTCGATTAAAACAGCAACTTTGCAGTGTTTTTTCGTATGTTTTTTATAGTTGTATTTGCGATTTCTTGGTCTCATTTGATAGAATGGAAGACATATTACAGAAATAGAGATGATTTTGATTGGTTTTAGCATTGGAAATGGCTTGAAACTGAGCTCAAAGTAGCGGAAATGTTAAATTTTTGCCGATATTCAAGAGTAAACAAACGACCTCACACGTCTAATACACGTCAGCTGGTGGGTCTAATATACATTCACAAATATGGTGATGATATTTATACAATTATTACAGTATTGCATAACAGTAAATCTTCTATTTTTTGGTGTGAATAAAAATTCATTATGTGAATAAAAAATCAAAATGAAATTTATTTGTAAAGCCTCAAAACATAACTAATGAACAGAGGAAATGTTAGTTTAGTGCCAGGAATGCCTACATTGTTCATTCTGGACCCTATTTTGAAATTGGAATATTTTGAACTTTGTGTTAAATTGGCCAAATTAACAATTTCCGATCACTTTATTTTGTAGTTGAAACAGTTGACTTGGCGATTTCTTGTGCTCAATCGATAGAATAGAAGTAATACTAGTGAAATAGCTAAGAATTTGGTTGATTGGAATAATGTAATTGGCCTAAAATGGGAGTCAAAGTCGGCAAAATCGCCGATTCGTAAATATCGCTGACACATCAAAATTCGCGAGAGCATAATTTCGTCAATTTTCCACCAAATTTCGTACTTTTTGTTTTATTACCTTCACAAAAAGATTCTCTACAATTTCATAAGAAAAAATAACAAATTTTTTTTTTTTAAATTCTTGGACACTGGTGCGTGACTCCAGATTTGGGCCTTGGTGATGTTTTACTGCATATTTCGACGATTTGGAGCATTTCAAGCACTTCTAGGAATTCTGATAAAAAAGTTTGAAAATCCATGAATTTTAGCTAAAATATCAGGTTTGTCTGAAAAGTATTTTAAATGCTCCAAATCGTCGAAATATGCAGTAAAACATTGTCTCCCAGGATGCAACCCACACCAGTCGACTAACACCCAGGTGAACAGGGAAAAATGCCTGGAACTAGTGCTCATATTGGTGAATTTAAAGCCAGCAAAGGTTGGTTTGAGAGATTTAAGAATCATAGTGGCATACACAGTGTGATAAGGCCTGTTCTGGAAGAAAATGCCAAACAGGACCTACAGTACTCAGGAGGAAAAGGCACTCCCAGGACACAGTGTCTCATCAGTCATTGCTGCATCTTCAATAAAGGTAAGTGTCATTTATTCTTCATTTAGTAGAGTAGTACATGCACAATATATATTGTGCATGTACTACTCTACTATTGTGCATGTATCCTTCTCTTTGTGTGTAGGAAAATGTATATTTCATGTGGTAAAATTTTTTTTTCATACTTTTGGGTGTCTTGCACGGATTAATTTGATTTCCATTATTTCTTATGGGGAAAATTCATTCGCATACCGATCATTTCGCATAACAATGAGCCCTCTTGCACGGATTAAAGTCGCTATGCGGGGGTCCACTGTATTACTAAATGTAAAAAGTGAAACTTTCGTTTTTCTTTTTGGGCCACCCTGCCTTGGTGGGATACGGCCAGTTTCTTGAAATAAGAAAAAATGCAAGGTTTCAGGTACGTCTTGCTACTTCTACTTACACTTAGGTCACACTACACATACATGTACAAGCATATATATACACACCCCTCTTGGTTTTCTTCTATTTTCTTACTACTTCATGTTCTTGTTTATTTCCTCTTATCTCCATGGGGAAGTGGAACAGAATTCTTCCTCCGTAAGCCATGCGTGTTGTAAGAGGCGACTAAAATGCCAGGAGCAAGGGGCTAGTAATCCCTTCTCCTGTATAAATTACTAAATTTAAAAAGAGAAACTTTCGTTTTTCTTTTTGGGCCATCCTGCCTCGGTGGGATACAGCCGGTTTGTTGAAAGAAAGAATAATACAAGTCAAGTCATTCAGTAAGTGTCAGTCAAGTCACTCAGTAAGTCAGTCAGTCATTCAATAAGTCAGTCACACAAACTCATGTTCACCTCTTTTTCTGTATACAAAGTAACACTTCATTATGGCTACAAGTTACCTCTTGTCTAATATCTTTGTTTCTTTGTTAATTCTAAGACTTAAGTGCTTATACCTCTTCATTCCACTTTCAGCAACACTGTTATGGCTACTGAGTGTCATGATTGCTTGGCAGATACAAGATATAGTAATTAACCATTTGAGGGTTTCGGCCGTACTAGTACGGCTTACGACCCAGGGTTTTTGACGTACTAGTATGCCTAAATTCTAGCGCCCTCAAATCTAGTGGGAGAAAGCTGGTAGGCCTACATATGAAAGAATGGGTCTATGTGGTCAGTGTGCACAGTATAAAAAAAATCCTGCAGCACACAGTGCATAATGAGAAAAAAAAAACTTTGACCGTTTTTTGGAATAAAACAGCACTTTGCACTGTATTTTCGTATGGTATTTATTGTTGCATTCTAGTTTTTTTGGTCTCATTTTTTAGAATGGAAGACATATTACAGAAATTGAGATGATTTTGACTGGTTTTACAATGAAAAGTACCTTGAAATTGAGCTGAAAGTAGCAGAAATGTTCGATTTTTACCAAAGTTCAAAAGTAAACAAATCATGCCAAGCGTCCAATACACGTCAACTGGTGAGTCTAATATTCTTTCGCAAGTGCGCCAATATTATTTATACCATTTTTTACACTAATGCAGTAGTCTGCATAACAGTAAATCTTCTATTTTTTGAGAATAAAAATTCAAAGTGGAAAGCAAAAGAATGTAAGAGGGGCCTTGAGATGTGACTAATGAACAGAGGAAATGTCATTTTAGTGCCAGGAATGTCTTTCTTGTTTATTCTGGACCCTATTCTGAAATTGGCATCTTTTGAAATTTGTGTGAAATTGGCAAAATTGCTAAATTCTGACCACTGTACTGGATAGTTGAAATTGGTAAATGGGTGGTTTCTTGCACTCATTCGATAGAATAAATGGAGTTCTAGCGAAATATTCATGTTTTTTGTCGACTAGTACAGTGGAATTGGCCAAAAATGGGGCTCAAATGGGCAAAATCGCCGATGCGTAAACATTGCCGAGACCGCTAACTTAGCAAAAGCATAATTCCGTAAGTTTTCCATCAAATTTCATACTTTTGGTGTCATTATGATCGGGAAAAGATTCTCTATCTTTTCATAAGAAAAAAATTATATATTTTTTTAAATTTGGCTGACCCTGAGAACGAGTCTCGGAGAGGGCCTGTCGACCCTCAAAGGGTTAAAATATCATAAGACAATTCACAAAGACAGCTGCCTTGTAGCAGAGAAAGACTGGACTGGACACGTATGAATTACAAATGCTGGGATGGTGGGGTTGTGTTGGGGGGAGCGGTAGGGGATGGCGGGAGGGCTCCCCCGCTGCTACACAACAAGGCGGCCGCTTGAGCAAAAGAGAATTTTTTTTCATTCCCACAAACTGAACTATGTTAAATTAATTATGCAACGTGTTACATAAAATTGTGCCGCAATTCTTCAATGGCGGTCTACTGTTTTATTATAATAACGACAGAGCTTCAGTTCCTGGAAATGGGAAGTACAATGCCTGCACTTTAAAGGAGGGGTTTGGGATATTGGCAGTTTGGAGGGATATGTTGTGTATCTTTATACGTACATGCTTCTAAGCTGTTGTATTCTGAGCACCTTTGCAAAAGCAGTGATAATGTGTGAGTGTGGTGAAAGTGTTGAATGATGATGAAAGTATTTTCTTTTTGAGGATTTTCTTTCTTTTTTGGGTCACCCTGCCTCGGTGGGAGACGACCGACTTGTTGAAGAAGAAAAAAAAAAAAAAAAAAAATAATAATAATAATAATAATAATAATAATAATAATAATAATAGAGCTTCAGTTCTCTAAATTAATAATAAATACAACAATAATAATAATATAATAATACTACAGAGGAACCTCTACTTGCGAGTTCAATCCGTTCCATGACCTTGCTCGCAACTGGATTTGCTCATTTGCAGAGTCGATTTTCCTCATTTAAATTAATTGAAATGCAATTAATCAGTTCCAGTGGAATTCTGTACTTCAATAATTTCGCTAATATCAACTCTACGGATTATTTATCTATCTCACTTTATCTAATATGACATATTAAACAATATAAATAACATAGAAATCTGATATATACTCTAAAATGAATAAAATATGTCATTCATGAAGTGGTATGGGCAGTGTCGGCAGTGGACGGGAGTTTGTCTGGAGACCAGGCAAAATACTCCATGAATAATTTCGCTAATATCATCTAAATGGCTTATTTATCTATCACAGTTCATCTAATATGACATAACAAACAATATGAATAATATAGAAACATGATATATACTCTAGAATGAATAAAATATATCATTCATGTAGTGGTATGGGCGGTGTCGGCAGTGGACGAGAGTTTGTCTGGAGACCAGGCAAAATACTTCATGAATAATTTCGCTAATATCAATACAGCTTATTTATCTATCACAGTTCATCTAATATGACATAACAAACAATATAAATAACATAGAAACATGATATATACTCTAGAATGAATATGTCATTCATGCAGTGGTATGGGCGGTGGACGAGAGTCTGTCTGGAGATCGGGCAAAATACTTCATGAATAATTTCGCTAATATTATCTATACGGCTTATTTATATATCACAGTTCATCTTGTGGAAAATACTGTACATTTTCCAAAAATACAGTGTATTTTGTATGTAAATTGATAGAATATATTGTAAGTAATAAAAATTATAGGTAGTAGGTTGGTAGACAGCAACCACCCAGGGAAGTACTACCGTCCTGCCAGATGACTGTGAAACAGAAACCTGTAACTGTTTTGCATGATGGTAGGATTGCTGGTTTCTTTTTCTGTCTCATAAACACGCTAGATAACAGGGATATCTTGCTACTCCTACTTACACTTTGGTCACACTTCACAGACACGCACATGCATATATATATATATATACATACATCTAGGTTTTTCTCCTTTTTCTAAATAGCTCTTGTTCTTCTTTATTTCTTCTATTGTCCATGGGGAAGTGGAAAAGAATCTTTCCTCCGTAAGCCATGCGTGTCGTATGAGGCGACTAAAATGCCGGGAGCAATGGGCTAGTAACCCCTTCTCCTGTAGACACTTACTAAAAAAGAGAAGAAGAAAAACTTTATAAAACTGGGATGCTTAAATGTGCGTGGATGTAGTGCGGATGACAAGAAACAGATGATTGCTGATGTTATGAATGAAAAGAAGTTGGATGTCCTGGCCCTAAGCGAAACAAAGCTGAAGGGGGTAGGAGAGTTTCAGTGGGGGGAAATAAATGGGATTAAATCTGGAGTATCTGAGAGAGTTAGAGCAAAGGAAGGGGTAGCAGTAATGTTAAATGATCAGTTATGGAAGGAGAAAAGAGAATATGAATGTGTAAATTCAAGAATTATGTGGATTAAAGTAAAGGTTGGATGCGAGAAGTGGGTCATAATAAGCGTGTATGCACCTGGAGAAGAGAGGAATGCAGAGGAGAGAGAGAGATTTTGGGAGATGTTAAGTGAATGTATAGGAGCCTTTGAACCAAGTGAGAGAGTAATTGTGGTAGGGGACCTGAATGCTAAAGTAGGAGAAACTTTTAGAGAGGGTGTGGTAGGTAAGTTTGGGGTGCCAGGTGTAAATGATAATGGGAGCCCTTTGATTGAACTTTCTATAGAAAGGGGTTTAGTTATAGGTAATACATATTTTAAGAAAAAGAGGATAAATAAGTATACAAGATATGATGTAGGGCGAAATGACAGTAGTTTGTTGGATTATGTATTGGTAGATAAAAGACTGTTGAGTAGACTTCAGGATGTACATGTTTATAGAGGGGCCACAGATATATCAGATCACTTTCTAGTTGTAGCTACACTGAGAGTAAAAGGTAGATGGGATACAAGGAGAATAGAAGCATCAGGGAAGAGAGAGGTGAAGGTTTATAAACTAAAAGAGGAGGCAGTTAGGGTAAGATATAAACAGCTATTGGAGGATAGATGGGCTAATGAGAGCATAGGCAATGGGGTCGAAGAGGTATGGGGTAGGTTTAAAAATGTAGTGTTAGAGTGTTCAGCAGAAGTTTGTGGTTACAGGAAAGTGGGTGCAGGAGGGAAGAGGAGCGATTGGTGGAATGATGATGTAAAGAGAGTAGTAAGGGAGAAAAAGTTAGCATATGAGAAGTTTTTACGAAGTAGAAGTGATGCAAGGAGGGAAGAGTATATGGAAAAAAAAAGAGAGGTTAAGAGAGTGGTGAAGCAATGTAAAAAGAGAGCAAATGAGAGAGTGGGTGAGATGTTATCAACAAATTTTGTTGAAAATAAGAAAAAGTTTTGGAGTGAGATTAACAAGTTAAGAAAGCCTAGAGAACAAATGGATTTGTCAGTTAAAAATAGGAGAGGAGAGTTATTAAATGGAGAGCTAGAGGTATTGGGAAGATGGAGGGAATATTTTGAGGAATTGTTAAATGTTGATGAAGATAGGGAAGCTGTGATTTCGTGTATAGGACAAGGAGGAATAACATCTTGTAGGAGTGAGGAAGAGCCAGTTGTGAGTGTGGGGGAAGTTCGTGAGGCAGTAGGTAAAATGAAAGGGGGTAAGGCAGCTGGGATTGATGGGATAAAGATAGAAATGTTAAAAGCAGGTGGGGATATAGTTTTGGAGTGGTTGGTGCAATTATTTAATAAATGTATGGAAGAGGGTAAGGTACCTAGGGATTGGCAGAGAGCATGCATAGTTCCTTTGTATAAAGGCAAAGGGGATAAAAGAGAGTGCAAAAATTATAGGGGGATAAGTCTGCTGAGTATACCTGGTAAAGTGTATGGTAGAGTTATTATTGAAAGAATTAAGAGTAAGACGGAGAATAGGATAGCAGATGAACAAGGAGGCTTTAGGAAAGGTAGGGGGTGTGTGGACCAGGTGTTTACAGTGAAACATATAAGTGAACAGTATTTAGATAAGGCTAAAGAGGTCTTTGTGGCATTTATGGATTTGGAAAAGGCGTATGACAGGGTGGATAGGGGGGCAATGTGGCAGATGTTGCAAGTGTATGGTGTAGGAGGTAGGTTACTGAAAGCAGTGAAGAGTTTTTACGAGGATAGTGAGGCTCAAGTTAGAGTATGTAGGAAAGAGGGAAATTATTTCCCAGTAAAAGTAGGCCTTAGACAAGGATGTGTGATGTCACCGTGGTTGTTTAATATATTTATAGATGGGGTTGTAAGAGAAGTAAATGCGAGGGTCTTGAGAAGAGGCGTGGAGTTAAAAGATAAAGAATCACACACAAAGTGGGAGTTGTCACAGCTGCTCTTTGCTGATGACACTGTGCTCTTGAGAGATTCTGAAGAGAAGTTGCAGAGATTGGTGGATGAATTTGGTAGGGTGTGCAAAAGGAGAAAATTAAAGGTGAATACAGGAAAGAGTAAGGTTATGAGGATAACAAAAAGATTAGGTGATGAAAGATTGAATATCAGATTGGAGGGAGAGTGTATGGAGGAGGTGAATGTATTCAGATATTTGGGAGTGGACGTGTCAGCGGATGGGTCTATGAAAGATGAGGTGAATCATAGAATTGATGAGGGAAAAAGAGTGAGTGGTGCACTTAGGAGTCTGTGGAGACAAAGAACTTTGTCCTTGGAGGCAAAGAGGGGAATGTATGAGAGTATAGTTTTACCAACGCTCTTATATAGGTGTGAAGCATGGGTGATGAATGTTGCAGCGAGGAGAAGGCTGGAGGCAGTGGAGATGTCATATCTGAGGGCAATGTGTGGTGTGAATATAATGCAGAGAATTCGTAGTTTGGAAGTTAGGAGGAGGTGCGGGATTACCAAAACTGTTGTCCAGAGGGCTGAGGAAGGGTTGTTGAGGTGGTTCGGACATGTAGAGAGAACGGAGCTAAACAGAATGACTTCAAGAGTGTATCAGTCTGTAGTGGAAGGAAGGCGGGGTAGGGGTCGGCCTAGGAAAGGTTGGAGAGAGGGGGTAAAGGAGGTTTTGTGTGCGAGGGGCTTGGACTTCCAGCAGGCATGCGTGAGCGTGTTTGATAGGAGTGAATGGAGACGAATGGTTTTTAATACTTGACGTGCTGTTGGAGTGTGAGCAAAGTAACATTTATGAAGGGGTTCAGGGAAACCGGCAGGCCGGACTCAAGTCCTGGAGATGGGAAGTACAGTGCCTGCACTCTGAAGGAGGGGTGTTAATGTTGCAGTTTAAAAACTGCAGTGTAAAGCACCCTTCTGGCAAGACAGTGATGGAGTGAATGATGGTGAAAGTTTTTCTTTTTCGGGCCACCCTGCCTTGGTGGGAATCGGCCAGTGTGTTAATACAGTGGTCCCTCGCTTTTCGTAGTTCTCGACAATTGTAAATTTTGCCAATCATAGGGGTATATTCGTATAAACATGGACTCGCTTTTCATAGGTTGACTCGCGAATCGTAGTTCGTCCGGGACGCGTACGCACGGTGTGAGCCGGGGCGGCCTCCCTACCCAGCCAGTCTGGCATTGTTTACCAGTGAGTGAAGGTCCCCTCAAGTGCTCCTATGAAATATTTCATAATATTTCACTCATTTTAGTGCTTGCAATTACTAAATAAGCTACCGTGGCTCCAAAGAAAGCTCCTAGTGCCAAGCCTGTGGTAAAGAAGGTGAGAAATATGTACAGTGACAAATTCTTGGGCCATTTTAGGGAAGTGTTAAAGAGACATCAGAAACAGAGCTCTCTCCAGTTACTTTGCGAGACAGGACTAGAATGACTCTCAAGGTGGTCCTAGTGGCATTAAGAAACAGAGAAGAGAAGCAACCCCAGAGAAGCAATTGGTACCTGAGGTGTTGCTGGAAGGGGATTCCCCTTCCAAACTGTAAACAATCCAATCTCTCTCCTCCTCCAGTCTCCCATACACTACCTGGAGTTTACCTAAGAAGAATCTCCAATAAAGGTAAGTGTTATGCTGTTAATGTTTCATTCATCATTTCCCATTGTATTGTTTATGTACTATATGTATATTTCATGCAAAAATTTGTTTGTTTTAATACTTCTGAGTGTCAGGAACGGATTAATTGTATTTGCATTATTTCTTATGGGGAAAATTGATTCGCAAATCGTAAATTTCGTTTATAGTAGTTCCTCCAGGAACGGATTAATTACGAAAAACGAGGGACCACTGTAATAATAAAGAAAAAATAGTATTTCGAATTTATATTATAATTTCCTTACATGTAATTGCTAAGCTCAAGTGTAGCTAGGATTTATTCAAAGGTAAGCTGTAATATTTACCTTTATAAAGTACATAATTAAGTACATAATCAGTGTTATTAACCCTTTGGGGGTCAACAGGTCCTCTCAGAGACTTGTTCTCAGGGTCGGCCAAATTTCAAAAAAAAAAAAAAAAAAAAAAAAAAAAAAAAAAAAAAAAAAAAAAAAAATTCTTATGAAAAAATAGTTGTTTTTTTTTCTAAACATTATAGGCTAAACAAAAAAATTTTACCATCAATACTTACCGAGATATGGAGGCATGAAGTTGACGAAAAAGGTGCACCATGTGGCAACATCGCCGACTGCCGTCACCCGGTATTCTTCTATTTACTTTTTTATGTACTATTTTCTATTATTTTTTAATTTTTCTTTTTCCAAGTAACTTGTATGGCCTGTGAGACCAATATGAGCACTATTTTGTAAGTTAATTCTTTTTCAATACTACACAATAAGGGCGTAAACACTGTTGCCATTGTTTTGTTTACAGAAAATATTTACACAAACGATATGAAATGTTGTTTATTACTATTTTTCTATATTTTATATACACATATACAGTCACAGGGAATGTTTCTAGAAGTTCTGCAGCCTGTGGAACTCTTTGAAACATGGTGCCATGCACAGTGGTGTTTTACATTCCTCACACATAAAACGAGCGTCTCTGCGTTGTTGTGGAGTTTTTCTTGTATGTGCACAGACGCAACACTTCTTCTGAGCCTTTTTCTTGAAAGCAGTAGCAGGCAGTTTTACCAGGAAGTGATCACCATGCTTCAAACGAGAAGGAACTTGTTGAAAATTTGGTGGGCAGTCTATTGCAGGTGTTGTTCCTTGGTACTTGAATACTATTTGTCTGATGACAGACAAACAGAATTCGCCGTATGGTGGTTTGTTTCTGGTCCTCATCTTGTACATATTATAAGCATTCAGCATGGAAATGTCCAGAAGATGGAAAAAGAGTTTTATGTACCACTTATAACTCTTGCAAACACTATCAGCAAACCCAATCTGCATGTCACATTTGTCCACTGAATGCATATTGAAGGTGTAATCAATCACAGCTGCAGGTTTTAGAATGGGTTCATTGCTCTCTCTATACTGCCTGCCAGTGTTTGCCATTTCATTAGGGTAAACTGATGACAACAGTGTGACATCTCGTTTGTCATGCCACCAAAATGCCATGATGTCACTGGCAGCAAACGCCTGCACCTCACCTCTATGAGTGCCAGCGTCAAACCTGGGCATATATTTCCAATTTGCACACACTGTGCCACACACATCTGTCATGTTCACTCGCAAAAAATCAATGAGTGTGGGGCTTGTGTACCAGTTATCTGTATATAATACATGCCCCTTACAAAGATATGGTTCCATCATTGTTCTAACCACATCACCAGAGATCCCCAATAACTTCCTGGTATTTTGCAATGTATAACTTCCAGTGTACACAATAATATCCAATACCAGACCACTGTAACAATCACAAAGCACAAACAACTTTATACCAAAGCATTTCCTCTTGCTTGGTATGTACTGCTTGAAAGAGAGTCTTCCTTTGAACAGAATCAAAGACTCGTCAATTACAAGCTTCCTGAAGGGATAAAAATACATATTGAATTTCCCTTTCAGATACACAAACACATGCCTAATCTTATATAACCTGTCGTTTCTGTCAGGCCTGGTTTTGTCTGAGAAGTGAAGCATACATAACATTAGCACAAATCGATTTACTGGCATTATATCACTGAAACCTGGGGTTGCAATCAGGCGGTCTGTTGACCAGTATGATTTCACACTGTGCTTATACACATGTGGCATAAGCATTATTGTGGCAAAGAAAAGATACATCTCAGCCACAGCTGTCTCCTTCCACTGGTGTAGACGTGATTTTGGTGAAAGTATTGTGTTAGCCGTGGTGTATTCTTAGTATGTGTAGCTTTCCATGATATTACTTTCCATCAAGGGTTCGTCAAAGAATAACTCGAAACATTCCAGTTCAGTGGCATTGTTCCCAAGTGTACAACATGGCCGTATTCCACTTTGGCTGTCATCAAACTGGTGGGGATTTGGAACAAAATTGACAGCTTCCTGCCAATCCCAGGTGCACTCTGCTGGTGGGTACTGGACAATGACAGGTGGTTGTGGAGGTTGTGGTTGTGGAGGCTGGTGTGGTGGGTGGGTGGGGGATGGTGGCCTTTGTTGTAGATCAACTGAGGCAGCGGCGTGGGTGGCAGCGACGTGGGTGGCAGCATGGGCCACTGCTGGTGCCTCACGCCCGGCACCACCACTACCACCACAATGCACATTTTCCATCCCAATTGCAACAGTATCATCGTCATTTTCACTGTCAGTTCCTGTTGTACAGCCACAGGATGTACTCCTAGATGTACTCCTTCCCCTTGGAATAGCATATGGCACACTACCAGAGTGCATATATCGTCGTATATACTGACGCTTCACTGGGGAATATTGCACTTCACTATCACTACTGGAACTGTTTTCAAGAGCTTGTAGTTCATAATCACTATCACTATCATCACAAATGCTCACATCTGAGTCTGGGATTTGGGAAAACAGGAGTTTCCTCTTTGATTCTGGTACAACTGAACATAAACAAGATGGCCCACCACCAGAGGTGGAAGGCTGCGGGTCGTCTGGGTTTTCCTCACTATTACCGATATTATGGTCATTAGTTTCGGTCAAAACCTCACCAAAACCTTGAAACTCATCTTCACTGGCACTTCCATCGTATTAGAACTGTCACTGGAGAACAAAAGTGTCCCAATTCGCCGAGGAGTGAGGAACTTCTTACCGTGAGACATGGTGGACATTGTTTACTAAGATGGCATTCCCACAATGCACCACTGGGTAGCAGATTTTTTTTTCTACCGCGCACACCCACCGCACAGACCCATTCTCTCACATCTAGGCCTACCAGCCTTTTCCCACAAGATTTGACGGCGCTAGAATTTATGCATACTAGTACGTCAAAACCCCCTGCGCATAAGCCATACTAGTACGTCCGAAACCCCAAAAGGGTTAATTAAGTTGAATTTAATACATTGCACCATGGGTGAAAATGAGGAAATTAATGTAGATGACCATATGGAATTTAGAGCCAAGAAAGGATCATTACAGGCTAGAAAGGGCCATGTAACAAAGGCATACAATAAATGTTTGGAAATAATGAATCAAGAAACTGTGAATACTGATGATTAAAAATTGTATTTAGATGCTTTAGGGAATAAATATGATTCATACAAATTATATTATAAAAAATATGAAGAAGGTTTGTTAGTAAATTGTGCAGATGAGACAGAAATGGATCTTATGATTAACCAGTATTATGAATTAGAAGAAAAAATTCTTTCTTGTAAAAGTCAGGCTTTGAATAAATTAAAAGGTGTAAACCAGGCAGTTAATCTATTCCAACAAATAAGATGTCTTTATCAAACTCCCAGAATTATGTTTGCCTGTATTTAGTCCTGAAGAAAATTGGGAGGAGTTTTGGTCAATTTTTAAAGCAGCTGTGCATGATAGGAGTGACCTAGCATGTTACTAAATTATTTTACCTCAAAGTACAGATAAGAGGAGATGCTCACATGCTCATACAAGCCTTTCCCAATGTAGATGACTCTTACAAGGAAGCAATTGACTTGTTGAAGGTCACTTATGGAAATACAGAACAAAGTAGGTTGGATCTAGTGACTATCATTGTTAATTTAAAAACTACAGATCACACTTACAAAGGTTTACAGCAGTTTAGAGTTAAACTGGAGAGTACTCTCAAAACTTTAAGTAATAAATATAATCTGAAGGAATCAGACTGGTTATTGAGTGCCATTGTACAGAATAAATTAAGCTGCAAAACACTTGAAGGCATCTAGAACAAGTATCACAAAGGTTATTTTGGTCTGGAGGAAATAAGACTAGGTCTACAAGAATTAATTGTTCAGTTGCAGACCAGCCAACCAACTCATTTTAAAGATGCAACACATAATAACTCTGAGGCATCTGTCAAGTTTCTCAAAGGAATAAATTATCCCAATGTTAATAATCAAAATTTATCTCCTAAAAAGAGTTGCATAGGTACATATCAAGTAGCAGGAATCAGAAATAATGATTCTCCACAAGGTAAATAGAATAAGTACCCTCCGAAGAGTATCCCAATTAATAAGAAACCAGTCAAAGAAAAGAGAGATTGTCTCTTCTGCAAGGGTACTCATTTTTCTAAGAATTGCAATGCATACAATTCATGGAATGATAAAGTTGAAAGACTGGAAGAACTTGACAGATGTATCAGATGTCTAGGTAATCACAATGTAAAGGATTGTCATTCCAAATTAAATAACTGTTATCAATGTCACAAAGGAAGACACCATATAGTCATGTGTAAGGGTCTATATGATAATGTTGATAATAATGATAATGTTGACAATCCTGACACAACACTAGCTAATGTAAAAATTGCTGCTAATGTTAATAATGATGGTTTTGCTGAAGTAGCCTTACCTGTGTTAGAGGTAAAAATTTAGGATAAAAGGCATAAATCAAAAAATGTAACTGCATTATTAGACCAGGGATCACAGTGTAATTTCATAAAACGTAAATGTTTTAATGGGATGAAGGTACAAATAGGAGATCCTACAACTCTAAAATGATCTGGTTTTCTCTCAGACAAAAGGGCTCAATCGTATGACACTGTTTATGTAACTGTCAGTTTGGGCAATGAGAAAAAACGTATTAATGCAGTAATTGTAGATAGGCTCCCAGAGAAAATATCTACAGTAGGGCTTAGTAAAGCTACAGAAAGACTTTCACATAATGTAAATTTAGCACCTTCTGGTGTAAATGATGATTCTGTAGGCCCAATAAATATTTTGATAGGTAGTGACTATTATGTCTCCTTTGTAAAGGGTATGGTAAAGAAATGTGGTGTCACCCTTTTAAAGATTGCAGGAGGCCATGTAATGTATGGTAGGATTCCTTGTAATAATAATGCATGACTAAAGGAAACTATAAATACTATGACTTAAGAAATCGTAATGACACGATTGCAAATAAACCATACCCCCGGCCGGGATTGAACCCGCGGTCATAGAGTCTCAAAACTCCAGCCCGTCACGTTAGCCACTAGACCAGCTAGCCACAATAAGATTCATCCAACTAGGTATATTTCTACACCATAGGAAGGTTAGCACAGGCACCTCTGTGACCACCTTCCTATGGTGTAGAAATATACCTAGTTGGATGAATCTTATTGTGGCTAGCTGGTCTAGTGGCTAACGCGACGGGCTGGAGTTTTGAGACTATGACCGCGGGTTCAATCCCGGCCGGGGGTATAGTTTATTTGCAATCGTGTCATTACGATTTCTTAAGTCATGTTGACGGCAGTGAAGAGACTTGAGCTAGAGTTCGTCACGGCCACGCTAGCTGGAGATTCGTCTGTAAAAACTTGCATTTGTGGTCACAGAGGTGCCTGTGCTAACCTTCCTATGGTGTAGAAATATACCTAGTTGGATGAATCTTATTGTGGCTAGCTGGTCTAGTGGCTAACGCGACGGGCTGGAGTTTTGAGACTCTATGACCGCGGGTTCAATCCCGGCCAGGGGTATGGTTTATAAATACTATCACTGTGTGTCTTACTCATGAAATTGTGCCCCAATATAATTCTTCCATGGAGGATGGTGTTGAGCCAGTGCATAAATTGTGGGAATTAGACAGCACTGGAATAAATGTAAATGAAGAAAGTCCAGATGATTCTTTTACTCAGGAACAGTACCTGAGAGATGTAAAATATGAATCTGGACAATACTGGGTACGATTTCCGTGGAGACTGAACCCTCCAGAATTGCCCACTAATTACAGAATGGCATATGGACAATTAAAGGCTCAGCTCTGCAAACTGAGTAAGACACCAGAATTGTTGACTTCCTATAATGATATAATTACTGAAAAATTAATTAATAAATTTATAGAAGAGGTACCTCCTGAGCAAGCCAAAATTTATGGTCACTATTTGCCACATCACGGAGTGAAGAAGGATTCTAAGACCACTCCTCTGAGGATTGTGTTTAATTGTAGTGCCAGGAGTAACAAAAATGTACCTAGTTTAAACGATTGTTTGATGACAGGTCTGTCGTTGACGGAAAATTCATGAGATATCTTATTAACCCTTTCAGGGTCCGTCCCGTAGATCTACGGCTTTACGTTCAGGGTCCAAACCGTAGATCTACGCCATGAGCTCAGCTCACTCTGATAAACTGTGAGTGGTACATTTGGGCCTAGATATGAGTGAATACATCTATGTGGTATGTGTGCACCACATAAAACAGATCCTGCAGCACACTGTGTATAATGAGAGAAAAAAAATATAATCATGATTTTTCAATTAAAACAGTGAATTTGCAGTGTTTTTTCGTATGTTTTTTATAGTTGTATTTGCGATTTCTTGGTCTCATTTGATAGAATGGAAGACATATTACAGAAATAGAGATGATTTTGATTGGTTTTAGCACTGGAAATGGCTTGAAACTGAGCTCAAAGTAGCAGAAATGTTAAATTTTTGCCGATATTCAAGAGTAAACAAACGACCTCACACGTCTAATACACGCCAGCTGGTGGGTCTAATATACATTCACAAATATGGTGATGATATTTATACAATTATTACAGTATTGCATAACAGTAAATCTTCTATTTTTTGGTGTGAATAAAAATTCATTATGTGAATAAAAAATCAAAATGGAATTTATTTGTAAAGCCTCAAAACATAACTAATGAACAGAGGAAATGTTAGTTTAGTGCCAGGAATGCCTACATTGTTCATTCTGGACCCTATTTTGAAATTGGAATATTTTGAACTTTGTGTTAAATTGGCCAAATTAACAATTTCCGATCACTTTATTTTGTAGTTGAAACAGTTGACTTGGCGATTTCTTGTGCTCAATCGATAGAATAGAAGTAATACTAGTGAAATAGCTAAGAATTTGGTTGATTGGAATAATGTAATTGGCCTAAAATGAGAGTCAAAGTCGGCAAAATCGCAGATTCGTAAATATCGCTGACACATCAAAATTCGCGAGAGCATAATTTCGTCAATTTTCCACCAAATTTCGTACTTTTTGTTTTATTACCTTCACAAAAAGATTCTCTACGATTTCATAAGAAAAAATAACAATTTTTTTTTTTTAAATTCTTGGACACTGGTGCGTGACTCCAGATTTGGGCCTTGGACCCTGAAAGGGTTAAATTTCAGGGTGAAGAATTATGCCTTTATGGCCGACGTAAGTAAAGCTTTCCTACTTAACCCTCTGAAAACCTTTCGCTTTAGAAGCGTATTATTTGGTGCTACATCTAGTCCGTTCCTACTTCAAGTGGCGATAAATGCACACCTTAAATGTACGATAAGTCCATTGAGTAAAGTAATGAGCAAACAATTTTATGTGGACAATTTCCTGGGTGTGACGTCAACTGAAGAGGAATTGTTAATGACTTATGGAGAGGCTAATAAAATAATGAAAAGTGAAAATATGCCTCTGAGGGAATGGAATAGTAATTCGTCCAAATTAAAGGACAAAATAAGTAAAGATTACCCTGGAGATGAAGTACCAAAATGTAGTAATGTATTGGGATTAACTTGGGATACTGAGAGAGATTTGTTAATGTTAAAACCTAATAATTACAGTATGCCCAATAAATTAACTAAGAGAGTTTTGCTTGCTGAAGTTTCCAAATGTTTTGATCCACTAGACTTAGTGTCACCCCTTACTATAAGAGGGAAATTGTTAATACAAGAAGCATGGAAGCTTAAATGTGCTTGGGATAAAACTCTACCTGAGGAATTCATTAACAGGTGGGATGAATTAATTGGCGATTATGAAAAAATTCCAATGTTGGAGTTCCCACGCCAGGTGGTCAATCCAGATGGGAAATTAGCTAATTATATAAGAAATAAGTTGCAGGAGATAAATATTAGCGACATTGTAATTTGGTCTGATAATGAGGTATTCTTACAATGGATTCGTAATGGAAACAGTAAAATTGTGTACGTACAAAACAGTCACTGAAATTAATCAGATGCAAGAGAAGTATAATAGTTTGGGTCAGTATATGTTAACATTTAATCATATACCTGGTGAGGAGAATCCAGCTGATTTCTTGTCTCGAGGTTTACCTTATGCTAAATTCGTAAATGCTGTATCATGGTTTGAAGGACCGAGCTGGTTGGTAAATAAAGCTAATTGGCCTGTACAAAAGGCGTATATTGCTCCTGTTGAAATTACTGTGACCGCTCCAATAGTTTGTCCTTCCTTAGCCATTGATATAAATAGGTATTCTTCTTTACCCAAACTAATCAATGTAACTAAGTTGATGTTTAAATTTCTAAACAAGATGAATATCTCCTAAGTTTTCACATCCTCTTGAATATTGGATACAGAGGGTACAAGAAGAAATCTATGGAAATGAGATTAAATTGATGATGGAAAGAAAAATTGTGAAAGGTTCCATAATAGAGAAATTGGGGCTGTATTTAGAGAACAATGTAATTAGGTGCAGAGGTAGGTTGCAAAATGCTGAATTGGGTGATAATGTTAAACACCCTATCTTACTGCCCAAAACTCATCATCTAACAATTTTGATTGTTTTAAATGCCCATAAAAATATAATGCATGGTGGGGTACAAGATACCTTAAATTGTATTAGGGAAACTTTCTTGATTCCACAAGGACAGCAAAGTGTAAAAAGGGTGATTAAATCTTGTGTAATATGTCGCCGTGTGGATGCCAAATCCTATATGTACCCAGGTCCTCCACCATTGCCAAAGGAGCGTGTACAATTAGTGAAACCATTTGATGTAACAGGTGTAGACTATAGTTGTTCAGTCATTTTAACAGGTACTTCAGATGGTGTTCCACTGAAAGTGTGTGTGTTTGTTCACTTGTACTGCTACCAGGGCAGTTCATTTAGAAGTGGCTCATGACTTGTCTGCAGAACAGTTTATACAGCTGTTTCGAAAATTTGCAGCTAGGAGATCCTGTCCGAGATTGATGATTTCAGATAATGCCACTAATTTTGTAGCGGGTGCTCAACACTTGATAGAAGTAAATAAGAGTAACAAGGTTCAATCTCTGCTAACCCAGCGAGGGTGTACCTGGAAGTTTATTACTCCTACAGCCCCTTGGCAGGGGGGGCTGTATGAAAGACTGATAGACACAATGAAGAGGTGTCTCCATAATGTACTACACCGGAAGATAATTAATTTGGAGGAATTCCGTGCGGTTTGGTGGAGGCGGAGAATCGGATAAATAATCGGCCTCTCTCATACACGAGTGATACACCTGATGCAGATGTATTAACACCTTCTCACCTAATGTATGGAAGGAAATTGGAAGCTGCCCCTGTCTATAGGGATAATCCTGAAGAAAATGATGAAGATTATAATGATGTGACAGTGTTGTGTGATAAATTTAAGATGTTAAATAAAGTAATTGATCATTGGCCTAATGTGTGGTGCAAGGAATATCTTCTTACACTACGTGAACACTTTTATGGTGCGACAGAGGTAGTAAATCGACAGAACACTCAACCAGGTAACATTGTGTTAATTGATACTGAACAGCATCGAACACTGTGGCCTCTGGGCAAGGTATTGACATTGTACCCAGATGCACAAGTTGTCCGGAATGTCAAAGTGTTGTGTTGTGGCCAGGAAAGTTTACGCACGATTAATAAATTGATTCCCTTGGAATTAAATGGAATTCAATCAATTGTAAATGAAAATCTAAGGGAAAGTGACACGAGTGATATTGAAGATAACGCTGACCAAGTGATGCAGGAAGATGAAATTGTAGTAAGAAATACTAGGAAAACAGCCACTCAAGCCAGAACTAGCTGGAATCATCTCCTAGAGGAAGGAGTAATTTGAGTCGTTTAACAGCGAACTCCGCCCGGCCGCAGTGTGGAAAATACTGCATATTTTCCAAAAATACAGTGTATTTTGTATGTAAATTGATGGAATACAGTGGAACCTCAAAAAGCGAACTTAATCCATTCCAGGAGCTAGTTCTAAATTCGAAAAGTCTGAAATCTGAATCAATATTTCCCTTAAGAAATAATGGAAATACAATTAATCCGTTCTAGAAACTCAAAAATATTCACACAAAAAAATACATTTTATAGAGATTAATTACAGTTTTACATACAACAAATATTATAGTTTTTAATTATGTATAGTAATACATATAAAATAACATTTTTACTTACCTTTATTGAAGATTGGTGATGGCATCTGGAAGATAGGGAGGAGGAGAGAGGGAGTTGGGGTTAGTGTTTGGAAGGAGAATCCCCCTCCATGAGGACTTCAGGTAAAGCCCTCTCTGGGGTTACTTCCCTTCTCTGTCTTTTAATGCCACTAGGACCAGCTTGAGTCACTGGACCCGTCTCACAAAATAACTGTCCACAGTCCTCTGTTTCTGGTGCCTCTTTAACATTTCCCTAAAATGGGACATGGTTCTGTCACTGAACTTGTTGCAAAGATGGCTTGTTTCAGCTTGCTCAGGGTGGTACTTCTGCACAAACATTTGGACATCATTCCACTTGACACAAATCTCCTTAATCTTTGAAGAAGGCACGTCATCCACTCCCTCTTCCTCCTCCTCTGAAGCAAGTTCCTCAGCTGTGGTCTGATACTGCTCCAGATGAAGCTCTTGCAGCTCTTCAGTGGTTAGCTCTTCCCTGTGGTCCTCCACCAACTCTTCCACATCCTCACCACTCACCTCCAACCCCAGGGTGTTCCCCAATGCCACAATAGAGTCCACAACAGGCAGAGGGTGAGCTGGGTCAAGGTCAGGGTCAGCCTCAAACCCTTCAAAATCCCTCTTCCACAAGAAACATAACTTGTTCTTAAAGATATTGTTTTTCTTAAACACTCCGGGATTTTCTGAATGATACACAAGTAAAGGCTTCACTTTAAAATCACCACTAGCATTAGCACAGAACAAAAGAGTTAGCCTGTCTTTCATAGGCTTGTGTCCTGGCAATTCCCTTTCTTCCTGTGTAATGAAGGTCCTTTTTGGCATTTTCTTCCAAAACAAGCCTGTTTCCTCACAATTAAACACTTGTTCAGGTTTCAATTCTTCACTGTCTATGTACCCCTTAAACTCCTGTACAAACTTCTCAGCCGCCCGTTTGTTTGAACTGGCTGCCTCACCATGTCTTACAACATTGTGTATGCCACTACGCTTCTTAAATCTGTCAAACCAGCCTCTGCTGGCCTTAAATTCACTATCAGCACTGGTTCCAGGAGTTTTCTGTACCAGATCAGCATGCAACTTCCTTGCCTTTTCGCAAATAATCGTCTCTGAAACACTATCACCTGCAATCTCTTTATCCTTGATCCACACCAGCAACAACTTCTCAACCTTCTCAACTATTTGTGGTCTTTTTTTCGTTAGCATATTAACACCTTTCGCAATATCAGCTTCCTTGATTTGTTCTTTCTTTGACAGGATAGAACCGATGGTTGACTTGTTTTTCCCATACATCCTGGCAAGCTCAACAAGTCTCACATCACTAATACTTCTGTATTATTTCCTTCTTCACATCTATGGTGTTTCTCACTTTCTTTACCACAGGGGTACCATGAGCAAGTTTCTTTGTGCCCATGGCAGCTTATTTCACAGTCCCACAAGCACTAAACACAACGAAATAATCGTAAAATGCGTGAATGAGAGCGCAGGTTAGTGTTCACTCAAGCATAAACAAAGCTAGACTGCTCACGGTGCCTGCGCGGGGACGCAGACAGAGCGGATGGCAGACAGGTCCCGTACCCGGCGGTCCAAAAATAGGGGAGCGTTCAATAATAGGGACACAGTTTGTCAGAAAAAATGGTCCTATTTTTGAAAGGTTCGATATGTAATACGTTCGATTTTTGAGGTTCCACTGTATATTGTAGGTAATAAAAATTAATTTGCAAATAAAGAACCGGCAAAATTGGTGAGCATCACTGAGTAGAGATGCCATTGTTTTGAACTGGGCAAGAGAAACGTAAGGAAGAATCAGAAGAATTTTCGTCGCTCTAGAGGTTATATTGTGCTTAAAACCTCTCAAATAGGAGCCGAAATTGTTAGATTTGCAGTCCTGCATAAAGTGAGCATTAGGCGAGTGGACAGGACAGTCAAGGAACCCCAGCTAAGTCATGTCTATGTATTTATGTTGAAATTCTGGCCAGTATTTTCTTCATATTTTAGGCAGGGGGTTTGTGTATGACACACAAGTGATCTCCAGACTAATTGGCAAGTGTATTAAGATAAATTCTCCTTCAATGTACAGTGGACCCCCGCATAGCGACTTTAATCCGTGCAAGAGGGCTGATTGTTATGCGAAATGATCGGTATGTGAATTAATTTTCCCCATAAGAAATAATGGAAATCAAATTAATCCGTGCAAGACACCCAAAAGTATGAAAAAAAAAAATTTTACCACATGAAATATACATTTTCCTACACACAAAGAGAAGGATACATGCACAATAGTAGAGTAGTACATGCACAATATATATTGTGCATGTACTACTCTACTAAATGAAGAATAAATGACACTTACCTTTATTGAAGATGCAGCAATGACTGATGAGACACTGTGTCCTGGGAGTGCCCTTTCCTCCTGAGTACTGTAGGTCCTGTTTGGCATTTTCTTCCAGAACAGGCCTTATCACACTGTGTATGCCACTACGATTCTTAAATCTCTCAAACCAACCTTTGCTGGCTTTAAATTCACCAATATGAGCACTAGTTCCAGGCATTTTTCCCTGTTCACCTGGGTGTTAGTCGACTGGTGTGGGTTGCATCCTGGGAGCGGCGGTGGGGCGGCGCGGCGCGGTGGTACGGCGGCGCTGACGGTGGTCCCGCGGCGGCAGCGACGGTGCTGGCGCGGCGGCGATGCCGGCGCAGGCGATGGTACGGCGCAGGCGGTCCAGCGGCAGCGCCCCGGGGGTGGTCCCGGCGCGCGGCTGACGGTGCTACGCAGCCGGCGGAGGGTCTCAGCGGTGCGCAGCGGCAGCCAGCGGGGTGGGGTGGGCACGCGCGGGCTGCGGTGCTACGCGCAGCACGCACGCGCAGCACAGCAGTTTCGGTGGTACGCAGCAGCGCAGCTGTACCCCCAATATGCGATGGTTGTTTGGGGGTTTTTTAAAACCTGGCCAGCTCGGGAAAACCCCCCCTCCACCCCTTATCTGATTTTTTTCTTCACTCTTGTAATTCTCCCTTTTGCGGGGTTGGCACTAAAAACTTTCTTGGGGCCCATGGCCCTTTTTAGTAAATCAAAACACTGTAAAAATCAAATTTTTCCGATTGTATGCTTGGATGCTGGGAGGCTGGCTGGAAAAATACTGGCCCTTTTGTGGAGGGCTGAAGCGCACATTGGGCCGTCTGGGGTGGGATTTGGGGGTATGGAAAATTTTTGGATAAGCGGCGGTATCAATTAAACGTTATCAATGCTACAGTATAAGTCCCTGTATGTATTCTTTTTTAAATTTAATATACATCCAATTTTTATTTTTTTACCCGGGTTCTCTTATTTTCATTTAAATTAATATAAGTCAAGTACTTGTGGGGGAAAAGAAAAAATGGGTAGGGATCAAAAGGGACATTTTTAAAGTGTCCTAAAATTCCTACATGTCTCTGTAACCTTGATAAAGAATAATTATCTTTGTTACCATTTACTGGTATGTATCTTATGAGGTTCATCCAGATATTTTAAATTTTCCATACATCTAATATGACATAAAAACCAATATAAATAACATAGAAACATGATATATACTCTAGAATGAATAAAATATGTCATTATGTAACAGGTGGAGGCGGCCACAACCACTCCCTCTTTTGTGGTAAACACTGCCATCTAGTGATGGCCTTTTGAAGCTGTCTATTATTATAATTATTATGTGTAGTATATTATTGTTATAGATCTGTATTATTATTATACATATTATATTATTATTATTGTTATTATTTTTTTTATTTTCAACAAGTCAGCCGTCTCCCACCAAGGCAGGGTGACCCAAAAAAGAAAGAAAATCCCCAAAAAGAAAATACTTTCATCATCATTCAACACTTTCACCACACTCACACATTACACATTATCACTGTTTTTTCAGAGGTGCTCAGAATACAACAGTTTAGAAGCATATACATATAAAAATACAGAACATATCCCTCTATTATTATTATACATATTATTATTATACATATTATTATTATACATATTATTATTATACATATTATTATTATTATTATATAAATAATTTGTAATTTTTATTCACACAAAAAATATAAGATTTACTGTTATTCCTTATTGCAATAATTGTATAAATAATGTCAACCCATTCATGACTGCATATTGGAATGGACAGTGATGTCATATGTTTACTCTGAAACAGCCAAGCAATGGACCATTTCTCCTAGGTTGAGCTCAATTTCAAGGCACTGTTCGTCGTGAAAACAATCAAAATCATATCTGTTTCTGTAATATATCTTCCATTCTATCAAATGAGACCAAGAAAACGAGAATACAACCATAAAAACCATTCAAAATTACCGCTAATTGCTGAGAAGTGAACTCCATTATTTATGCTTAAGATTTCTTTCATTTTTGGTGTACATTAAGAAGCATCTTTCCATCATACATTGCCCAAGTTTCAATATGATAGTCCAACAAACAAATGAGATACAATTCCCGAGATCAAGAGCAAGAGCCCCTCACCAGTGTCAAGGAACCTGCCTTGAGGTCTGCTCGCTTGTGGAAATTTTGCTCGCGTATGGAAGCAAAAAATCAACCCATCGACTGCTCGTATTTGGAAAAACAAGCACGTGGATACGCTCACAAGTAGAGGTTCCACTGTACTACTACTAATATTATTATTATTATTATTTTTTTTTTTTAAACAAGTCGGCCATCTCCCACCAAGGCTACAGTTCTCTAAATTAATAATAATAATAATAATAATAATAATAATAATAATAATTTTTTTTTTTCAACAAGTCGGCCGTCTCCCATATTAATAATTCAGATTGCTTCTGCTAGTTAGCACAGCTGTTAAGCAGTAAACATGTTTACATAGCTGTGGGACCAGTTTCTCATGCTTGTTTGAATTTTTTACAGTCATTTGGCCAAATTTCTTTTTTTAACCATGGGTCTTAAGAAAATAAGTGCAAAGGACAGTGATTTCCATCAGCATCCCCCATCCACACTTTATATAAACAGTTTTTATACGATATTTCTTATTTATAAATACATTATTTCAGTGTTTTCCTTAGAAAACTAGTGATCTACTGCAGTTAGCCTCAAAAATACTCCATTTTCTCTTACAGTAAGAACATGGGAAGATACTATAGTCAAATTGGGACAGAAATGGCAGATGCTACTGCTGCTGCCTCTGCCACCATATTATGGCCTATTTATATTGTTTATTATGTCATATTAGATGAATTGTGATAGATAAATAAGCAGTAGAGTTGATAATAGCGTCATACTCAAGTATTTTTTCTCTGGCCTGAGTGCAGGAACGGATTAATGGCTTTTCAATTAATTTAAATGAGGAAAATTAATTTGATATACGAGAAAATTGAGTTACGAGATAGCTCCTGGAACGGATTAAACTCATAAGTCAAGGTTGCACTGTTTTTGTACTACATAAAAAATAAATAAAAATTGGAATTTGAATATTAGATATGGGACCAAAAATTCAATCTAACTCCTGTAAACTCAAATAATTACAGTTAAATAATACACCATTTGTATGAGAAAAAATGAATGGAGAAAATATAACAAAAAGCAGATAAGAGAAAACAGATGAAAACAGGCAAAAGGTCGCAATGATGAGAAAGTAACTAGAATCCTGGAGTGTAGAAGAATTTAAGCAAAAATTCTCAATGGGACATAAATGGAATGAAATAGTGTAGAGGTATACAATATTTATACAGGGCAGCTTTAAGACCCTTCTTAGATCCAAACAGAAAAGACAATGCTAGCCACAGATTCACATTGAGTATTTTATTAACAAAATGTCAGAGGAGCAGCAAAAACAATTTCTGTAGCTGCCTGGGTCTGAACTTTCAATCTGGTAAAAAACTGAGTTTCTAGATCATAAGAAAACCAAGCAGCCTATGACATTATAGAAGCTTTCACTGTTTAGAAAGGGTGAACCTCTTTATATTATTATATTTATAAGGAAACACTAAACCCACAAGGATCATATAGCACAGTCTCTTCTATAGATATTTTCTTAGATAACATATTGGTCAAATGGTAAAAAATTTATGTGAAAGGATAAAACAAATGTGGAAGGGTTGAAGAATACCACTCCAAGCATAGAAAAGGTAAATAGAAAGAAAATAATTTGAATAAAGAAGCTAAAAGGTGAAGGCAGTGCAGTGAATGAACTACCATTTTTTTTTGAGAGAGAGATTCCAATGAGTTGGTTTCATGAAATTTCTTAAGAGGCACTTACATGTCCTAAAGATGGTCCACGAGGAATGATGGTCACTTTGTGTAGTGGGTGAGAATCCTTTGTGTAATATGCCACAAGTGTGTGTCCACCTTCATGATAAGCTGTTACTAGATTTGCTTCTTCATCTGGGATGCGAGACTTTCTTTCTGGTCCTGAAAAAATTATACATGTTTCTCCTATATAAAAGAAGGAAATTAAAAGTGAACAAAGAAAACAGCAAGGTAGTGAGAATAAGAAAAAGATTAAGTAATGAAAGATTGGACATCACATTGGAAATAGAGTATAGAAGTGAATGTATTTAGGCATTTGGAAAAGGATGTCATCAGCAGATGGATGTATGAAAAATATTATTATTATTATAATCAAAAAGAAGCGCTAAGCCACAAGGGCTATACAGCGTATGAAAAATAAGTTGAATCATATAATAGATGACTGGAAAAATGGTTGGTGAGTACCAAGGCATCTGTGGAAGGAAAAGTATATCAATGGAAGCAAAAGGGAGAATGGACAAGAATAGTGGTACCAAAACATTTATAAGAGTAATGACTTTAAATGTTACAATGAGGAGGAGTTTAGAAGCATTGTAGATGTCATTACCCATACAAGAAGAAACACTTTCATCATCACTGTCTTGCCAGAGGTGTGTCAACACTATAGCTCAGATGCCCCTCCAAACTGCAATATCCCCAAAACTCCTTCAGAGTGCAGGCAATGTACTTTCCAGCTCCAAGATTCTAGTCTGGCAAACCAGTTTTCCCAAATACTTTCATACATGCTCCCTTGCTCAAATTCCAACAGCACATTAAGTCATAAAAAGCAATTACTTTTACTCACAGTAACCTCAAATACCACAGTGACTCACCCATGAGGACTTTGTCTCTCGCTGCCTCCAGATGTTTCATGGTGACTGCATCTACCTGATCAGCAGCTGCTCTCAATGCTGCCTGGTTGGTTACATTCTTGATGTCTGCACCTGCAATTATTTGATTTAGTTAATCCTTCAACTGAGTCTCCTAATTTCTACACTCTAAATTCTATGCATAATATCCACACCACACATTGGTTTCAAGTATGACACTGCCACTGCCTTTAGCTTCCTCCTTGTTGCCTATACCTCACACTCATATAAATTTTGGTACCACTATACTCTGGTACTCTCAGTAGATAAACTTCTTTCTTTCCACAGAAGTCATAATGAAAGAGACTTTTCACCGAACGTATGAAATTTGATGGAAAACTTATGGAATTATGCTTTCACAGAGTTGGCAGTCTCGGCAATATTTATGCATTAGTGATTTTGCCCACTCTGAGTTCTATTTTTGGCCAAACTCTTACCTATTTCATTAGTATGCCTTCCATTCTATTGAATGAGTATAAGAAACAATAAAGCAATCAGAAATTGGTAATTTGGCCAATTTCACACAAAATAAAATTGCCATTTTAAAAATAGGGTCTGGAATATAAAATAAAGACATTCCTGGCACTAAAACATTTCCTCTGTTCATTAGTTATGTCCCCAGGCCTCTTCTATATTACACTTGCTTTTCATTTTGAATTTTTAGTCACAAAATCAAAAAAGATTTACTGTCATTGCATTATTGTAATAACTGTATAAATAATGACAACACATTCGTAAATGTGTATCACGCCACCAGTTGGACGCAAATTAGATGAATGACGTAATATGTGTCTTCTGGAATATCAGCAAATACTGAATATTTCCGCTACTTAGAGCTGAATTTCAAGCTACTTCCAGTCGTGAAACTGATCAAAATCATCTCTATTTCTGTAATACAGTAGGGTCCCGCTTTATGGCATTTCGCTTTATGGCATTCTGCTAATACAGACATTTCAAATTATGACCAAAACTCGCTACACGGCTCGCCCCACCTGACTAATACGGTCACTGCACTCCATGCAGTTTGTTTATATTCTCCATGAGCTCTGTGAGCACTACGTCTCTCCATTATGTCTGGAAACTTTCCAAAAATTCAAGTGTTTTTAAAAGTTATTTCATATTTTATATATACAGTGGAACCCTGAGTTACGAGTTTAATCCATTCCTTGACCTAGCTCGTAACTCAATTTACTCGTATATCAAATAAATTTTCCTCATTAATCTGTTCCTGCACTCTGGAGACAAGACAAAATACTTGAATATGACACTAATATCAACTGTACGGCTTATTTATCTATCACAATTCAAATAATATGACATAACAAACAATATAATTAACAAAGAAGTATGATATATACTCTAGAATGAATAAAATAGGCCATAATATGGTGGCAGAGGCAGCGGTGGAAGCGCCCGCCATTTCCTGTCTAACTTTGACTATAGTATCTTCCAATACTCTTATTGTAAGAGAAAATGGAGTATACTCCACCTCTATTCAAAAGTCTTAATTTGCTCACCATAAAGAACATCCACACTTATTCATGTGCCTACTACTTACATAGAACAATACACACAAACATAAACCCTCCACTCAAACATCTCCTCGCCAACCTTAACAGGACACACGACCATAACACAAGACAGATCTCGTTTTGATGTACCCCATGTCCATATCACACTGTGTAAAAACTCTATGCACATAAAGGGCCAAAAATCTGGAATTCATTACCAGAACATACTAAAGAAACCATGGCTTGAAAATCAATTTAAGACTCTTCTAAAAAAACCACTTACTCACCCAGGACTAAATAATCAACACTCAATATTTAACCCTATCAGAGTTTCGGACGTACTAGTACGGCTTACGCACCAGGATTTTTGACGTACTAGTACGCCTAAATTCTAGCGCCCTCAAATCTAGTGAGAGAAAGCTGGTAGGCCTACATATGAAAGAATGGGTCTATGTGGTCAGTGTGCATGGTATAAAAAAATCCTGCAGCACACAGAGCATAATGAGAAAAAAAAACTTTGACCATGTTTTTGGATTAAAACAGCGACTTTGCACTGTATTTCGTATGGTATTTATTGCTGTATTCTAGTTTTCCTGGTCTCATTTTATAGAATAGAAGACATATTACAGAAATTCAGATGATTTTGACTGGTTTTACAATGAAAAGTACCTTGAAATTGAGCTCAAAGTAGCAGAAATGTTCGATTTTTACCAAAGTTCAAAAGTAAACAAATCATGCTATGCGTCCAATACACGTCAACTGGTGAGTCTAATATTCTTTCACAAGTGCGCCGATATTATTTATACCAAAAGTATGAAATTTGATGGAAAACTTACGTAATTATGCTCTCGCGAAGTTAGCGGTCTCAACGATGTTTACGCATCGGTGATTTTGCCCACTTTGAGACCTATTTTCGGCCAATTCCAGTGTACTAGTTGATAAAAATCATAACTATTTCACTAGTACTCCATTTTTTCTATCAAATGAGTACAAGAAACAACCCACTTATCAATTTCAACTATCCAATACAGTGGTCAGAATTTAGCAATTTTGCCAATTTCATACAAATTTCAAAAAATGACAATTTCCGAATAGGGTCCAGAATAAACAAGACATTCCTGGCACTAAAATGACATTTCCTCTGTTCATTAGTCACGTCCAAATGCCCCTCTTACATTCTTTTGCTTTCCACTTTGAATTTTCATTCACACAAAAAAAATAGAAGATTTACTGTTATGCAGACTACTGCATTAGTGTAGAAATGGTATAAATTATATCAGTGCACTTGTGAAAGAATATTAGACTCACCAGTTGATGTGTATTGGACGCATAGCATGATTTGTTTACTTTTGAACTTTGGTAAAAATCGAACATTTCTGCTACTTTGAGCTCAATTTCAAGGTGCTTTTCATTGTAAAACCAGTCAAAATCATCTCAATTTCTGTAATATGTCTTTCAATCTATAAAATGAGACCAGGAAAACTAGAATACAACAATAAATACCATACGAAAATACAGTGCAAAGTCGCTGTTTTAATCCAAAAACATGGTCAAAGTTTTTTTTCTCATTACGCACTGTGTGCTGCAGGATTTTTTTATACCGCACACACTGACCGCATAGACCCATTCTTTCATATGTAGGCCTACCAGCTTTCTCTCATTAGATTTGAGGGCGCTAGAATTTAGGCGTACTAGTACATCAAAAACCCTGGTGCGTAAGCCGTACTAGTACGGCTGAAACCCTGAAAGAGTTAAAATAATAATGAATGCCGTCAACTCAGTGCACTGTTTACCTCGCTGTGGGAGCAGTTCTCTCATGCTTTGCTTACATTTTTGACAGTCATTTGGCCAAATTTCATTTTTCTAAGCATGGGTCCTAAGAAAGTAAGTGTAAAGGACAATGCCGAGAAGAAAAAGAGGATGACTTCCATGGAATTAAAGCACGAAATCATAGATAAACAAACAAGGTGTCCAGGTTTTGTGTTGATGGGGAAGCAGGGGGAGCTGGCTCGTAACTCAAAACAAAAAATTGACCCAGGGATGGCCCGTATCTCAAAAAACTCGTACGTTGGGACACTCGTAAGTCAAGGTTCCACTGTACTCTGAAAATTATACTTATGTATACCTGTACCTAAATAAACTTACACAATGTGCTGGCGTGCAGGAACACATTAAAATCACTAAGTGTGTCTTATGTTTTGAGACACCAATTAATAATATAATAATAATACTCAATAATAATCACTGAGTCTCATTAAATGTGGTATATTACATATATTAATATACACATTTTCATTACTCCATCTAGGATATTTTTTTAAATATAATAAATATGATACGTAATATATAAACATGATAAATACACCCCAGAGTAGAATAAATTAGCATAAATATGAGATGTGGTAGCCAGACGACTTGTATGAGTGATGGCAAGAATAACGTTTTCTCTAATCCAACATCAGAGAATTTTTTTTTTTTAACAAACCGGCTGTATCCCACCAAGGCAGGGTGGCCCAAAAAGAAAAACGAAAGTTTCTCTTTTTAAATTTAGTAATTTATACAGGAGAAGGGGTTACTAGCCCCTTGCTCCTGGCATTTTAGTCGCCTCTTACAACATGCATGGCTTACAGAGGAAGAATTCTGTTCCACTTCCCCATGGAGAATCAGAGAAAATGTGTACACTTTAATAATAATGGGGGGGGGGGGTGACTGAAAAAATTATTCCTTTTGTATGCCTTCACTCAGAGCATCATTTCTTCTAAAAATGGTGTCACATGAGAATGGGAGTGTTGCTCTTTATTTATTCTACTGTATCAACATGGAGACAACTTGTACACATACCAGACGCATTTGCCTGGTTTGTTTACAAAATTCAAGTCCGCCTGGTTTGTTTATAATAACTCCACGTCTGTCCTCTCTCATATACTCATTCTCTCTCATTTATTTGTTTTATCTCGTTTACTCACCTTTGACCCTACATTAAGACTACAAATATTTTAAGGTAAGTAATGAGTGAACTGTATGTGCAATTTATCGCTCTGGGACGCTTTAAATGTCATAGAATATTATGTGAGGGTGGGGTGGCCTGGTATGGTAGGTATGGGAGCTTGACTGGCTACTATACATACCACACTTGATTTCTTACAATAAATACTACTCATCTCACCCTACATTAAGACTACAAATATTTTAAGGTAAGTAATGAGTGTACTATAGTATGTGTATTTTATTTTTTATTGTTTTTAATAACTAGTTCTATTGCTAACATAATACATGTTAGTGTACACTTGTTTTTTTTTATTATCACACCGGCCGATTCCCACCAAGGCAGGGTGGCCCGAAAAAGAAAAACTTTCACCATCATTCACTCCATCACTGTCTTGCCAGAAGGGTGCTTTACACTACAGTTTTTAAACTGCAACATTAACACCCCTCCTTCAGAGTGCAGGCACTGTACTTCCCATCTCCAGGACTCAAGTCCGGCCTGCCGGTTTCCCTGAATCCCTTCATAAATGTTACTTTGCTCACACTCCAACAGCACGTCAAGTATTAAAAACCATTTGTCTCCATTCACTCCTATCAAACACGCTCACGCATGCCTGCTGGAAGTCCAAGCCCCTCGCACACAAAACCTCCTTTACCCCCTCCCTCCAACCCTTCCTAGGCCGACCCCTACCCCGCCTTCCTTCCACTACAGACTGATACACTCTTGAAGTTATTCTGTTTCGCTCCATTCTCTCTACATGTCCGAACCACCTCAACAACCCTTCCTCAGCCCTCTGGACAACAGTTTTGGTAATCCCGCACCTCCTCCTAACTTCCAAACTACGAATTCTCTGCATTATATTCACACCACACATTGCCCTCAGACATGACATCTCCACTGCCTCCAGCCTTCTCCTCGCTGCAACATTCATCACCCACGCTTCACACCCATATAAGAGCGTTGGTAAAACTATACTCTCATACATTCCCCTCTTTGCCTCCAAGGACAAAGTTCTTTGTCTCCACAGACTCCTAAGTGCACCACTCACTCTTTTTCCCTCATCAATTCTATGATTCACCTCATCTTTCATAGACCCATCCGCTGACACGTCCACTCCCAAATATCTGAATACGTTCACCTCCTCCATACTCTCTCCCTCCAATCTGATATTCAATCTTTCATCACCTAATCTTTTTGTTATCCTCATAACCTTACTCTTTCCTGTATTCACCTTTAATTTTCTTCTTTTGCACACCCTACCAAATTCATCCACCAATCTCTGCAACTTCTCTTCAGAATCTCCCAAGAGCACAGTGTCATCAGCAAAGAGCAGCTGTGACAACTCCCACTTTGTGTGTGATTCTTTATCTTTTAACTCCACGCCTCTTGCCAAGACCCTCGCATTTACTTCTCTTACAACCCCATCTATAAATATATTAAACAACCACGGTGACATCACACATCCTTGTCTAAGGCCTACTTTTACTGGGAAAAAATTTCCCTCTTTCCTACATACTCTAACTTGAGCCTCACTATCCTCGTAAAAACTCTTCACTGCTTTCAGTAACCTACCTCCTACACCATACACTTGCAACATCTGCCACATTGCCCCCCTATCCACCCTGTCATACGCCTTTTCCAAATCCATAAATGCCACAAAGACCTCTTTAGCCTTATCTAAATACTGTTCACTTATATGTTTCACTGTAAACACCTGGTCCACACACCCCCTACCTTTCCTAAAGCCTCCTTGTTCATCTGCTATCCTATTCTCCGTCTTACTCTTAATTCTTTCAATTATAACTCTACCATACACTTTACCAGGTACACTCAACAGACTTATCCCCCTATAATTTTTGCACTCTCTTTTATCCCCTTTGCCTTTATACAAAGGAACTATGCATGCTCTCTGCCAATCCCTAGGTACCTTACCCTCTTCCATACATTTATTAAATAATTGCACCAACCACTCCAAAACTATATCCCCACCTGCTTTTAACATTTCTATCTTTATCCCATCAATCCCGGCTGCCTTACCCCCTTTCATTTTACCTACTGCCTCACGAACTTCCCCCACACTCACAACTGGCTCTTCCTCACTCCTACAAGATGTTATTCCTCCTTGCCCTATACACGAAATCACAGCTTCCCTATCTTCATCAACATTTAACAATTCCTCAAAATATTCCTTCCATCTTCCCAATACCTCTAACTCTCCATTTAATAACTCTCCTCTCCTATTTTTAACTGACAAATCAATTTGTTCTCTAGGCTTTCTTAACTTGTTAATCTCACTCCAAAACTTTTTCTTATTTTCAACAAAATTTGTTGATAACATCTCACCCACTCTCTCATTTGCTCTCTTTTTACATTGCTTCACCACTCTCTTAACCTCTCTCTTTTTCTCCATATACTCTTCCCTCCTTGCATCACTTCTACTTTGTAAAAACTTCTCATATGCTAACTTTTTCTCCCTTACTACTCTCTTTACATCATCATTCCACCAATCGCTCCTCTTCCCTCCTGCACCCACTTTCCTGTAACCACAAACTTCTGCTGAACACTCTAACACTACATTTTTAAACCTACCCCATACCTCTTCGACCCCATTGCCTATGCTCTCATTAGCCCATCTATCCTCCAATAGCTGTTTATATCTTACCCTAACTGCCTCCTCTTTTAGTTTATAAACCTTCACCTCTCTCTTCCCTGATGCTTCTATTCTCCTTGTATCCCATCTACCTTTTACTCTCAGTGTAGCTACAACTAGAAAGTGATCTGATATATCTGTGGCCCCTCTATAAACATGTACATCCTGAAGTCTACTCAACAGTCTTTTATCTACCAATACATAATCCAACAAACTACTGTCATTTCGCCCTACATCATATCGTGTATACTTATTTATCCTCTTTTTCTTAAAATATGTATTACCTATAACTAAACCCCTTTCTATACAAAGTTCAATCAAAGGGCTCCCATTATCATTTACACCTGGCACCCCAAACTTACCTACCACACCCTCTCTAAAAGTTTCTCCTACTTTAGCATTCAAGTCCCCTACCACAATTACTCTCTCACTTGGTTCAAAGGCTCCTATACATTCACTTAACATCTCCCAAAATCTCTCTCTCTCCTCTGCATTCCTCTCTTCTCCAGGTGCATACACGCTTATTATGACCCACTTCTCGCATCCAACCTTTACTTTAATCCACATAATTCTTGAATTTACACATTCATATTCTCTTTTCTCCTTCCATAACTGATCATTTAACATTACTGCTACCCCTTCCTTTGCTCTAACTCTCTCAGATACTCCAGATTTAATCCCATTTATTTCCCCCCACTGAAACTCTCCTACCCCCTTCAGCTTTGTTTCGCTTAGGGCCAGGACATCCAACTTCTTTTCATTCATAACATCAGCAATCATCTGTTTCTTGTCATCCGCACTACATCCACGCACATTTAAGCAACCCAGTTTTATAAAGTTTTTCTTCTCTTTTTTAGTAATTGTATACAGGAGAAGGGGTTACTAGCCCATTGCTCCCGGCATTTTAGTCGCCTCATACGACACGCATGGCTTACGGAGGAAAGATTCTTTTCCACTTCCCCATGGACAATAGAAGAAATAAAAAAGAACAAGAGCTATTTAGAAAAAGGAGAAAAACCTAGATGTATGTATATATATATATGCATGTGCGTGTCTGTGAAGTGTGACCAAAGTGTAAGTAGGAGTAGCAAGATATCCCTGTTATCTTAGCGTGTTTATGAGACAGAAAAAGAAACCAGCAATCCTACCATCATGCAAAACAGTTACAGGTTTTTGTTTCACAGTCATCTGGCAGGACGGTAGTACTTCCCTGGGTGGTTGCTGTCTACCAACCTACTACCTATCTTGTATTTATATACATTTATAAGAGCAAAAAAGGGTGTTCCACTTTACGGCGATTTCTGCTTTACGGTGGTAGCCTGGAACCTAACTTGCCATATAAGTGGGGCCCTATTGTATTTCTTCCATTCAATCAAATGACACCAAGAAACCGAGACTACAATCATAAAAACCATTCAAAAATACACCACAAAGTCACTATTTTAACCCCTTGATTGTCACAACCCCAAATCCTGAGGTGTCTCATGGGGTCGCAAAATTTAAAAAAAAAAAAACTTATGAAATGACAGAGAATCTTTTCCCAATGGTAATGACACCAAAAGAATGAAATTTGATGGAAAACTGGTGGAATTACGCTCTCGCAAAGTTAGTGACCTCGGCGATATTTACGAATCGGCGATTTCGCCCACTTTGAGCCCTATTTTTGGCTAATTCTGTTGTTCCAGTCAACCATACTCATAGCTATTTCTTTAGAACTCCATTTTTTCTATCGACTGAGTACAAGAAACTGCCCATTTACCAATTTCAACCACCCAATAACGTGGTCAGAAATTTGCAATTTGGCCAATTTCATGAAAATTAAAAAATATGACAATTTCAAAATAGGGTCCAGAATGAACAATGCAGACATTCCTGGCTCTAAAATAACATTTTCTTTGTTCATCAGTCACATCTCCAGGCCCCTCTGATATTACTCTTGCTTTCTATTTGAAGCTTTAAGCAAACAAAAAATAGAAGATTTACGGTTATGCAGACTACTGCAATACTGTAATAATTGTACAAATAATGTCAATCCATTCATGACTGCATATTAGAATGGCTACTTGGACATTTATTGGAAAATGATGTCATTTGTTTGCTTTTGAACATCGGCAAAAAATCAAACATTTCCCCTACTTTGAGCTCCATTTCGAGGCTCTTTTCATAGTAAAACCAATCAAAATCACCTCTATTTCTATAATATGTTTTCCATTCTATCAAATGAGACCAAGAAAACAAGAATACAACCATAAATACTATACGAAAATAGACCACAAATTTGGCATTTTAATTAAAAAAAAGGTCGGATTTTTTTTTTCTCATTATGCACTGGGTGTTCCAGGATTTTTTTTATATGGTGCACACTGACCACACAGACCCATTCTCTCACCTGTGGGCCTACCAGCTTTCTTCTGCTTGATTTGAAGCCACTAGAATTTATGAGTATATACACGTCAAACACGGTGGCTTGTAAGACGTATATATACGACCGAAACAGTCAAAGGGTTAAGGACATTTGTGCAAAGTCGAGTGAGGTGCAAAGTTTTGTGGAGAAATATCACCCTGACCAAGCTGAAACAAGCCATATCTGCAACGTGTTCAGTGACAAAACCTTGTCCCACTTCAGACAAATCTTAAAAACATGCCAGAAACAGACCTCTCTGGACATTTTTTTTGTGCGACAGGGGTGCAGTGACTCTCATGCCGGTCCTAACGCCCATAAAAGACAAAGAAAGGAAGTAACCCCAGATAGGTACTTGATACCTTAAGTCCTTATGGAGGGGGATTTCCCTTCCAAACAATAATCAGTTCTCCTTGTTTCCTCCTCCCTGTCTTCCATATGCCAACAAGAATCTTCAATAAAGGTAAATGTGATGTTAAATGTTCATTCATCCATTTCATTAGTCATTTTATTTAGTTCTCATTGCTTTGTGTATGTAAAACTACAGCTAATCTTTAAAAAATGTATTTTTTCTTAATATTTATGGGTGTCTGGAACAGATTAATTGTATTTACATTAATTCTTATGGGAAATATTACTTCGGTTTTCAGCCTTTTCAGATTTAGGCTGATCTTCTGGAAGGGACTGCAGCCGAAATCCGGGGTTCCACTGCATAATGGCAGTGAGTTTGTGTCAACCATCTCTGATATTGTTTTAAGGTCACATTTACACCATTTATAAAATTTCTGGTATAGATTTAAATGTTTATACAGTAGTGGACTGTATGTTGAAATACAGTAAAGATAATAAAGGAAATTAGCTCTAATATAAATTATTTAGGTATGAATACTGGTCAGAGCCTGTCGTAAGTCCGAGGCATTGGTAAACGAATATGTCACTAAGCAATGAGAGGCTACTCTAGGTGAGCAGGACTAAGTGTTGGACACAAGATACACTATGTAAAGAAATACAGTACTATATGTAAAGCACTATATACAGTTTCTTTAGATCTACATGCAGCTCAGTTTTGCTACTATTCTATGCATTATTTAACCCTTTCAGGGTTAAATAAATAAAGGTCCAAACCGTAGATCTACGCCATGAGCTCAGCTCACACTGATAAGCTGTGAGCGGTAAATTTGGGCCTAGATGAGAGAATACATCTAGGTAGTATGTGTGCACCACATAAAACAAATCCTGTAGCACACAGTGCATAATGATAGAAAAAAACTGAGACCATAATTTTTGATTGAAACAGCGAATTTGCAGTGCTTTTTCGTATGTTTTTTATAGTTGTATTTGTGATTTCTTGGTCTCATTTGATAGAATGGAAGATACAATACAGAAATAGAGATGATTTTGATTGGTTTTAATACTGAAAATGGCTTGAAACTGAGCCCAAAGTAGCGGAAATGTTAAATTTTTGCCGATGTTCAAGAGTGAACAAATGACCTCACATGTCTAATACACGCCAGCTGGTTGGTCTAATATACGTTCATAAATGTGCTGATATTATTTATACAATTATTACAATATTGCATAACAGTAAATCTTCTATTTTTTGGTTTGAATAAA
This sequence comes from Cherax quadricarinatus, assembly GCF_038502225.1. Classification (NCBI taxonomy): domain Eukaryota; kingdom Metazoa; phylum Arthropoda; class Malacostraca; order Decapoda; family Parastacidae; genus Cherax; species Cherax quadricarinatus. Next base: position 1,432,801 of record NC_091308.1, read on the forward strand.
AATTCATTATGTGAATAAAAAATAAAAATGGAATTCATTTGTAAAGCCTGAAAACATAACTAATGAACAGAGGAAATGTTAGTTTAGTGCCAGGAATGCCTGCATTGTTTATTCTGGACCCTATTTTGAAATTGGAATATTTTGAACGTTGCATTAAATTGGCCAAATTACCAATTTCCAATCACTTTATTTTGTAGCTGAAACAGTTGACTTGGCGATTTCTTGGGCTCAATCGATAGAATAGAAGTAATACTAGTGAAATATCTAAGAATTTGGTCGACTGGAATAATGTAATTGGCCTAAAATGGGAGTCAAATTCGGCAAAATCGCCGATGCGTAAATACCGCTGACACATCAAAATTCGCAAGAGCATAATTTTGTCAATTTTCCATCAAATTTCGTAGTTTTTGCTTTATTACCTTCAGAAAAAGATTCTCTACCATTTCATGAGAAAAATAACAAAACTATTTTTTGAAAATTATGGGACACTGGTGCACACTTTGAAATTTGGCCTCTGGACCCTGAAAGGGTTAACAATCAATTCAATTATAGTACAGAATTAAAGTTTTTTAAACTGTTTCTACAAACTTGCTTAAAACATTACAAAATATGGACTTCAAATACAGCTACAGCTTCTATTTCATCCCAATCCCACATCCATGTTCAGTAATTTTGTATATAAAGCTTCATCTTTGTCTCTACATGCATTACTTAAATAAATGTTATATGTATGATTACAATTGAAGTAAATACATACCAGTGAAGCCTGTTGTGCCTCGGGAGAGTACATTCTTATCAATGTCATCTCCACCTTTTACTTTACCCAAGTAGTATTCAAAGATCTCTTTCCTCCCTGCAAGGTCTGGAATAGGAACCTGCAACCGACAATATCTAATTACTTTTGAAAAGATATGGAAAGCTAGCAAAAATGTGTGATGATTCTGAAAGACCCCTTGATGGATGCCACCCTTCTTCTCTCAGATATACATAAACAAGATAATCTCTGAGGGCACTGCACTGCAACACCTCCAGTTGTTAAATTTCATATTAACATTCACTTCACGAGAGAGATGCTTTCAAAGCTCTTTTACACAAGACTGAGGAAGGGTTGTTGAGGTGGTTCGGACATGTAGAGAGAATGGAGCGAAACAGAATGACTTCAAGAGTGTATCAGTCTGTAGTGGAAGGAAGGCGGGGTAGGGGTCGGCCTAGGAAGGGTTGGAGGGAGGGGGTAAAGGAGGTTTTGTGTGCGAGGGGCTTGGACTTCCAGCAGGCATGCGTGAGCGTGTTTGATAGGAGTGAATGGAGACAAATGGTTTTTAATACTTGACGTGCTGTTGGAGTGTGAGCAAAGTAACATTTATGAAGGGATTCAGGGAAACCGGCAGGCCGGACTTGAGTCCTGGAGATGGGAAGTACAGTGCCTGCACTCTGAAGGAGGGGTGTTAATGTTGCAGTTTAAAAACTGTAGTGTAAAGCACCCTTCTGGCAAGACAGTGATGGAGTGAATGATGGTGAAAGTTTTTCTTTTTAGGGCCACCCTGCCTTGGTGGGAATCGGCCGGTGTGATAATAAAAAAAAAAAATAAAGGTCCTATGGAGGACCTACTAAAATACACAATAATTCTTAACAGAAATATTTTTGTTTTCACACACTGGCTATTTCCCAGGGTGATCCAGAGAAGGAAACATCTATTATTTAATCTCTCACTGCCTTTTCGGAAGTCCAGAGATTAAAATTCAAATGACTTGAACCCATACCATCATTCATGCTGGTACTACTCTAAATAAAAATACGTATGCTATAGTTTAGTTCCACAAATCGCAAACAACTATTTTACACACTGTTTATAAAGTAAGTCCTATACCCTAACTCAAGAAATCGTAATGACACGATTGCAAACAAACCATACCCCCGGCCGGGATTGAACCCGCGGTCATAGTCTCTCAAAACTCCAGCCCGTCGCGTTAGCCACGCTAGCTGGAGATTCGTCTGTAAAAACTTGCATTTGTGGTCACAGTGGTGCCTGTGCTAACCTTCCTATGGTGTAGAAATATACCTAATTGGATGAATCTTATTGTGGCTAGCTGGTCTAGTGGCTAACGCGACGGACTGGAGTTTTGAGACTATGACCGCAGGTTCAATCCCGGCCGGGGGTATGGTTTCCTATACCCTACACAGTGTTCCATTAACATACAAAAGGGCCCCTGGTTTATGGTGCTTCACTCCTCAGTGCTTTGCTAATACAGCCGTTTCAAATTATACCCAAAAATTTGTTATGTGGCTCTTGATTTGCCATCACAGCCTAAGCTCTGAGTCCATGCATCATTTTCTTTCTCTCAGTGTGTCTACATTCTCTGTGAGCTACACTTCTCTCTTGATTCTGTCTGGAAACTTTCCAAAGTTTCAACTGTTCAAAAGTTATTGCATATTTTATATACAGTAGTCCCCCCGTATCCACGGATGATGCGTTCTAAAACCCACCACAGATGCTTGAAACTGCAGATAGTAGTGAACCCTACATACAAGTTTTTTTTTCATTTACATACCTATAATAAAGATGAATTCATAAATTATGCACAATAAGACATTACCACCTGGGTAGTAGGTTGGTAGACAGCAACCACCCAGGGAGGTACTACCGTCCTGCCAAGCGAGTGTAAAACGGAAACCTGTAATTGTTTTCCATGATGGTAGGATTGCTGGTGTCTTTTTTCTGTCTCATAAACATGCAGGATTTCAGGTATGTCTTGCTACTTCTACTTACACTGCACATACATGTACAAGCATATATATACACACCCCTCTGGGTTTTCTTCTATTTTCTTTCTAGTTCTTTTTCTTGTTTATTTCCTATCTCCATGGGGAAGTGAAACAGAATTCTTCCTCCGTAAGCCATGAGTGTTATAAGAGGTGACTAAAATGCCGGGAGCAAGGGCCTAGTAATCCCTTCTCCTGTATAAATTACGAAATTTAAAAAGGGAAACTTTCGTTTTTCTTTTTGAGCCACCCTGCCTTGGTGGGATACGGCCGGTTTTTTTTAAAAAAAAAAAAAAAAAAAAACCTCTCTGGGTTTTCTTCTATTTTCTTACTCTTTTTTATTTATTTCCTCTTATTTCCATGGGAAAGTGGAACAGAATTCTTCCTCAGTAAGACATGGGTGTCATAAGAGGTGACTAATATGCCGGAAGCAAGGGGCTAGTAATTCCACTTTTAAATGCATATAAAAGCCTGATAATATGCTTACAATATCATATATTAAGTGAGCAACAGAGCTAGGTCTATAAACAGTACACACATTAACAATACAGCATTAACAGTACACACATTACTTTTTTTTTTTTTTAACAAGTCAGCCATCTCCCACAGAGGCAGGGTAAATACTTTGATCATCCTTCAACAATTTCACCTCACTCACACATAATCACTGTTTTTGCAGTGGTGCCCAGAAGACAACAGTTTAGAAGTATATATGTATAAAAATACACAACATATCCCTCCAAACTGCCAATATTCCAAACCCCTCCTTTAAAGTGCAGGCATTGTACTTCCCATTTCCAGGATTCAAGTATGGCTATATAAAAATAACTGGTTTCCCTGAATCCCTTCACTAAATATTACCCTGCTCACACTCCAACAGCTTGTCAGGTCTCAAATACCATTCGTCTCCATTCACTCCTATCTAACATGCTCACGCACGCTTGCTGGAAGTCCAAGCCCCTCGCCCACAAAACCTCCCTTACCCCCTCCCTCCAACCTTTTCAAGGAGGACCCTTACCACGCCTTCCTTCCCCTACAGATTTATACGCTCTCCAAGTCATTCTACTTTGATCCATTCTCTCTAAATGACCAAACCACCTCAACAACCCCTCTTCAGCCCTCTGACTAATACTTTTATTAACTCCACACCTTCTAATTTTCACACTCCGAATTTTCTGCATAATATTTCCACCACACATTGCCCTTAAACAGGATATCTCCACTGCCTCCAACTGCCTCCTTCTCGAATGGATTAAATACAAAAACCGGGGGTCTACTGTACTTTAATCTGATTCATCAAGATTAAGGCTATAAACAACAGCTTCTGGTTGATTATCTTATCCTCCACTATCTTCTGTGTATAGTTCTGCAAGGCTGAGAGATTGATTACCTGATCTTTACTGTTTTCACATATCACCTCTGCAACAAACTGAAAAAGCCACAAGCTAACTGTAACAAAAATGCTGAGGTGTTGCACATGTGTCCATATCTAATCTTGCTGGTATTGCATGCATTACTGAAAAGACACACAGCATTACAAATACAGATTAACAGTATTTATTCAGTGCACAAGAAAGCCCATATTTTATGCAATGCATTATCAGACTACTGAAACAAAATTAACTGACCTGGACTTCCACATCAAATCTACCAGGTCGTAACAGAGCTTTGTCAAGATCATCTCGACGGTTAGTTGCCCCCAAAACAATAACACCCTCATTCTTGTGAAACCCATCCATTTCTGATAACAGCTGATTAATTGTCTGATTGGCATATGGATGCAACACAGAGTTGGAGCGTTTAGCACCAACAGAATCTATTTCATCGATGAAAATCACACAAGGGGCACGCATCTTGGCTGCACCTAAAATATAACAGTAAAATATAAATAAGGTAAGTTGACTAAGCAGTAAAATATAATCTTATACATACTATGTTTCTCTTTCCATTTTTTAAATATTATTCCCTAAGCTGTAAAATTGTTCCTAGATATTTGACCTTCAATAAGGTATAATATTTCTTGAAGGAACACCTCAAACATTTAAGAGAAAAATTCTACACATGCTGGATTTGGCTTCACATTAGTGCAACATTTTAAATGGAAGAACAAAAATATAGGGAAAATAATCTGCCTTGGAATCTTTTTAATCCTTAACTCTTTGACTGTCGCAAGCCCCTTTCTGAAACTGTCATTCTATGTCAATAAATTTTTTGGGAAAAAAAAAAAAAAAAAAAAAAAAATTATTTTTTCTTATGAAATGATAGAGAATCTTTTCCCGATGGTAATGACACCAAAAGTCCAAAATTTGGTCAAAAACTCACGGAATTACGCTCCCGCAAAGTTAGCGGTCTCGGAGACATATACGCATCAGCGATTTTGCCGAATTTGAGCCCTGTTTTTGGCCAATTCCATTGTTTCAGTTGACCAAACTCATAGCTATTTCTTTAGAACTCCATTTTTTATATCAGTTGAGTACAAGAAACCGCCCATTTACCGATTTGAACTACTCAATAAAGTGGTCAGAAATTGGCAATTTGGCCAATTTCACGCAAATTAAAAAAGATGCCAATTTCAAAATAGGGTCCAGAATAAACAATGTAGACATTCTTGGCACTAAAATAACATATCCTCTGTTCATTAGTCACATCTCTAGGCCCCTCTTATTGATTTCTATTTTGATTTTTTATTCATACAAAAAAATACAAAATTTACTGTTATGCAGACTACTGCATTATTGTAAAAATGGTATAAATAATATCAGTGCACTAATGAAAGAATATTAGACTCCCCAGTTGAAGTGTATTGGACGATTGGTGTGATTTGGTTACTTCTGAACATTGGTAAAAATCGAACATTTCCGCTACTTTGAGCTCAATTTCAAGGTCGTTTTCATCGTGAAAATAATCAAAATCATCTCTATTTCTGTAACATGTTTTCCATTTTATCACCTGAGACCATGAAAATGAGAATACAACGATAAATACTATACAAAAATACACCTCAAAGTCGGCATTTTAATCCCCCCAAAAAAACGGTCAGTTTTTTTTTTCTCATTACGCACTGCAGGATTTTTTTTATGTGGTGCACACTGACCACACAAACCCATCCTCTCACATGTGGGCCTACCAGCTTTCTCCCACTTGATGTGAAGCTGCTAGAATTTATGCGTACAAATACGTCAGAAACAGTGGTGCGTAAGACGTGTATATACGACTGAAACAGTCAAAGGGTTAAACTGTCCAAACGTAGATCTACGTACACGTGCGTAGCACTTTGAATGTAGATCTATGTTTTTTTTTTTACATGCTTTCAAATGGAGAAAATAAAGGTCTGAGTGCCAGGCACGTGAACATAGATCTACGTTTGGACAGTTTAAGGGTTAAACTAGACAATAAAGACGCAAATAATAAAAACTAAGCTTATTAAGACAGATCATACACTGAACCTAAATCTCTCTAAAGTTTTTTGTTAGGACTGCTTTGAAAGAAGTTTTAAAGAAGTTAAAACCCCAATGGTAATAGGTCATACTTTTTTATTACTTTATTGAGCTATTTTGGGTTAAATCCACATAAAGTAATAGCTTGTGTGTGTGCCGATAACACCTATATGCTCTCGAGACACTTGTAAAAATTTTTAACTTGTGTATGTAAAGCATAAATAAAAGCTTATGTCTGCATTTCCACTGAGCAAGATTTTTAGTTATGTATTATCATCATTCTGTTTCACCCTACATCACTTATTCCTTGTTATCTATGTATAGAGTATTCAAACAATGATCATACTGACAAACTCTTCACTTATTTTCTAAAAACTTTAAAGAATACCTCAAAATGCTTGTTGGAAATTATTCATGCAAGTTTGATTATCCCATAAGCAAATTAATCACCACTTCCTAGCATAAAAATACTGGAAGTTTTGGAAAAGATGAATGTTAATATGCAATTGCTAGCAAGAATGTAAAAGGAAACAGGAAAATAAACATGCAAAGAGGCAAGCAACATGGTTTTTTTTTTTTTTTTTTTTTTTTTCAACAAGTCGGCCGTCTCCCACCGAGGCAGGGTGACCCAAAAAAGAAAGAAAATCCCCAAAAAGAAAATACTTTCATCATCATTCAACACTTTCACCACACTCGCACATTATCACTGTTTTTGCAGAGGTGCTCAGAATACAACAGTCTAGAAGCATAAACATATAAAGATACACAACATATCCCTCCAAACTGCCAATATCCCAAACCCCTCCTTTAAAGTGCAGGCATTGTACTTCCCATTTCCAGGACTCAAGTCCGACTATATGAAAATAACCGGTTTCCCTGAATCCCTTCACTAAATATTACCCTGCTCACACTCCAACAGATCGTCAGGTCCCAAGTACCATTCGTCTCCATTCACTCCTATCTAACACGCTCACGCACGCTTGCTGGAAGTCCAAGCCCCTTACCCACAAAACCTCCTTTACCCCCTCTCTCCAACCCTTTCGAGGACGACCCCTACCCCGCCTTCCTTCCCCTATAGATTTATATGCTTTCCATGTCATTCTACTGTGATCCATTCTCTAAATGACCAAACCACCTCAACAACCCCTCTTCTGCCCTCTGACTAATACTTTTATTAACTCCACACCTTCTCCTAATTTCCACACTCCGAATTTTCTGCATAATATTTACACCACACATTGCCCTTAAACAGGACATCTCCGCTGCCTCCAACCGTCTCCTCGCTGCTGCATTTACCACCCAAGCTTCACACCCATATAAGAGTGTTGGTACTACTATACTTTCATACATTCCCTTCTTTGCCTCCATAGATAACGTTTTTTGACTCCACATATACCTCAACGCACCACTCACCTTTTTTCCCTCATCAATTCTATGATTAACCTCATCCTTCATAAATCCATCCGCCGACACGTCAACTCCCAAGTATCTGAAAACATTCACTTCTTCCATACTCCTCCTCCCCAATTTGATATCCAATTTTTCTTTATCTAAATCATTTGACACCCTCATCACCTTACTCTTTTCTATGTTCACTTTCAACTTTCTACCTTTACACACATTCCCAAACTCATCCACTAACCTTTGCAATTTTTCTTTAGAATCTCCCATAAGCACAGTATCATCAGCAAAAAGTAACTGTGTCAATTCCCATTTTGAATTTGATTCCCCATAATTTAATCCCACCCCTCTCCCAAACACCCTAGCATTTACTTCCTTTACAACCCCATCTATAAATATATTATTATTATAAATATTATTATAAATATTATTATTGTAGGTAGTAGGTTGGTAGACAGCAACCACCCAGGGAGGTACTACCGTCCTGCCAAGTGAGTGTAAAACGAAGCCTGTGATTGTTTTACATGATGGTAGGATTGCTGATGTCTTTTGTCTGTCTCATAAATATGCAAGATTACAGGCATGTCTTGCTACTTCTACTTACACTTAGGTCACACTACACATACATGTACACATTTATTTATACACACTCATCTGAGTTTTCTTTGATTTTATCTTAATAGTTCTTGGTCTTATTAATTTTCCTTTTATATCCATGGGGAAGTGGAATAAGAATCTTTCCTCCGTAAGCCATGCGTGTTGTAAAAGTCAACTAAAATGCCGGGAACAATGGGCTAGTAACCCCTTTTCCTGTAAAGATTACTAAAAAGAATAAGAAGAAGAAAATTGTCAAAGCAACATGGTATTGTATTAAATAAATAGAGTAGATCTTTGATTGTTCAGATGATCACATCAGCCTTATGGCTCCTTTTTGCTGAACATTCCATTTTTAGCATTATCTGTTTAGTGCCAGATTGATGAAGATGACATAATAATGTTAAATTCAGAATTACCAACTGTCAGGTAATTAATGATCAACTGTCAATGGAAAATGTTACAGATAATCCAAATCTGACAAAATAAAGAATGAAGACTTACGGAAAAGATCACGCACTCTACGAGCACCCTGTCCAACCAATATTTCATCAAATTCAGGGCCAGCAGCATGGAAGAAAGGAACACCAGCCTCCCCTGCTACAGCTCGAGCAAGAAGTGTTTTGCCAGTACCTGGTGGGCCCACCAAGAGAACACCCTTTGGCAACTCAGCACCCAAAGAAGTGAACTTCTCAGGGTTTCTTAAGAATTCAACAATTTCTTGCAGTTCTTGCTTGGCTTCATCCACCTGTTAAGCACTACCAATATTACTAAGTGCAAGGCAAGAATTTGCATAAAGTATGTACATGTGTAATTCAATTCTTAAAAAAAAAGTGAAATTAAAATGCCTCATTTACCCCTTTTACATCCTCAAATGAAACGGTAATTTCTTCTGGATGGACCTCGTTCCCATTTCCGACATGCATCCTAAATAAAGATCCTCCCATGCCACCTGCAACAATGTACACATACAAAATTAAAATATTTTATAAACAAGAATTACACATATAATTATAGTGTTTATGATAAAATCACAAACATTAAAAAATCATGCAAAACTAAAATTGTATACAGTCATCCTACAAATTTGTAAGATTCTGTATTCACAAATTTGAAATGCAATAAGTTATCCAAAGTACTGAAGCTTCCTTTTTTTTTTTTTTTTCAACACGTCGGCCGTCTCCCACCGAGGCAGGGTGACCCAAAAAGAAAGAAAATCCCCAAAAAGAAAATACTTTCATCATCATTCAACACTTTCACCTCACTCACACATAATCACTGTTTTTGCAGAGGTGCTCAGAACACAACAGCTTAGAAACATATACGTATAAAGATACACAACATATCCCTCCAAACTGCTAATATCCCGAACCCCTCCTTTAAAGTGCAGGCATTGTACTTCCCATTTCCAGGACTCAAGTCCGGCTATATAAAAATAACCGGTTTCCCTGAATCCCTTCACTAAATATTACCCTGCTCACACTCCAACAGATCGTCAGGTCCCAAATATCATTCGTCTCCATTCACCCCTATCGAACACGCTCATGCACGCTTGCTAGAAGTCCAAGTCCCTCACCCACAAAACCTCCCTCACCCCTTCCTCCCAACCTTTTCGAGGACAACCCCTACCCCACCTTCCTTCTCCAACAGATTTAAATGCTCTCCATGTCATTCTACTTTGATCCATTCTCTCTAAATGACCAAACCACCTCAACAACCCCTCTTCAGCCCTCTGACTAATACTTTTATTAACTCCACACCTTCTCCTAATTTTCACACTCCGAATTTTCTGCATAATATTTACACCACACAATGCCCTCAGACAGGACATCTCCACTGCCTCCAACCGCCTCCTCGCTGCTGCATTCACAACCCAAGCTTCACACCCATATAAGAGTGTTGGTACTACTATACTTTCATACATTCCCTTCTTTGCCTCCATAGGTAACGTTTTTTGACTCCACATATACCTCAATGCACCACTCACCTTTTTTCCCTCATCAATTCTATGATTAACCTCATCCTTCATAAATCCATCTGCTGACACATCAACTCCCAAGTATCTGAAAACATTCACTTCTTCCATACTCCTCCTCCCCAATTTGATATCCAATTTTTCTTTATCTAAATCATTTGATACCCTCATCACCTTACTCTTTTCTATGTTCACTTTCAACTTTCTACCTTTACACACACTCCCAAACTCATCCACTAACCTTTGCAATTTTTCTTTAGTATCTCCCATAAACACAGTATCATCAGCAAAAAGTAACTGTGTCAATTCCCATTTTGTATTTGATTCCCCATAATTTAATCCCACCCCTCTCCCGAACACCCTAGCATTTACTTCTTTTACAACCCCATCTATAAATATATTAAACCATGGTGACATTACACATCCCTGTCTAAGACCTACTTTTACCGGGAAGTAGTCTCCCTCTCTTCTACACACCCTAACCTGAGCCTCACTATCCTCATAAAAACTCTTTACAGCATTTAGTAACTTACCACCTATTCCATATACTTGCAACATCTGCCACATTGCTCCCCTATCCACTCTATCATATGCCTTTTCTAAATCCATAAATGCAATAAAAACTTCCCTACCTTTATCTAAATACTGTTCACATATATGCTTCAATGTAAACACTTGATCTGCACATCCCCTACCTACTCTGAAACCTCCTTGCTCATCTGCAATCCTACATTCTGTCTTACCTCTAATTCTTTCAATAATAACCCTACCGTACACTTTTCCTGGTATACTCAGTAAACTTATTCCTCTATAATTTTTACAATCTCTTTTGTCCCCCTTCCCTTTACATAAAGGGACTATACATGCTCTCTGCCAATCCCTAGGTACCTTCCCCTCTTTCATACATTTATTAAACAAAAGTACCAACCACTCCAACACTATATCCCCCCCTGCTTTTAACATTTCTGTAATGATCCCATCAGTTCCAGCTGCTTTACCCCCTTTCATTCTACGTAATGCCTCACGTACCTCCCCCACACTTACATCCTGCTCTTCTTCACTCCTAAAAGATGGTATACCTCCCTGGCCAGTGTATGAAATTACCGCCTCGCTTTCTTTGTCGACATTTAAAAGTTCCTCAACATATTCTCGCCATCTACCCAATACCTCCATCTCTCATCTACTAACTCTCCTTCTCTGTTTTTAACTGACAAATCCATTTGTTCCTTAGGCTTTCTTAACTTGTTTAACTCACTCCAAAATTTTTTCTTATTTTCATTAAAATTTCTTGACAGTGCCTCTCCCACTCTATCATCTGCTCTCCTTTTGCACTCTCTCACCACTCTCTTCACCTTTCTTTTACTCTATATACTCTACTCTTCTTATAACACTTCTGCTTTGTAAAAACCTCTCATAAGCTACCTTTTTCTCTTTTATCACACCCTTTACTTTATCATTCTACCAATCACTCCTCTTTCCTCCTGCACCTACCCTCCTATAACCAAAAACTTCTGCCCCACATTCTACTACTGCATTTTTAAAACTATTCCAACCCTCTTCAACCCCCCTACTACTCATACCCAGCCCACCTTTCTCAGTAAGTATTGGCCCTAAATTTTTCTTTTATCCTATAACATTTATAAAAATTCACTCTTCATTTAAAAAAAAAAAAAATTAGTATTTTTCAAAATATTCAGAGCGCTACGCAGGTGAATATAGATCTACGTTTGGACAGTTTAAAGGTTAAACAACAATAGCAAGCACAGAATATAAAGTACTCACCCATCAAAGAGAATAGTATGGCTATGAATACTACAACAGCTAAAACTTGCTGCAAGTTTCGTATCCACCTCATCGCCCTTGACTGGTGTTTCTGAGGATCACCTGCCAGGTATCCTTCAGCAAATGCCACCTTCAAGGCTTTGCGGCCTTCTTCTGTGGCCTCCTCGGCCATTAAACCTGTACAAAAATATTGTTTTAAATACTATTATTGTTTCTGTAAACCCATCAAGTTAAATACCAGTTGCATAATGTCTGTGCACTTCTATAACAATAGCTATTGACTGTTGGTGAATGGGTTTCCTTCTTTGAATTACCCTTCCTTGGTGGAAAACCACCAATGTGATGAAAAAAAAAAATAAAGGCCTATGCAAGACTGGGTAATTGTACTTAGCTTCAAACTGTGCACTTCAACACACCAGAGATAAAATACCATTCTTTTCAGTTATCTTTCCACAGTTATATTCAGGTTTTGATAATCTACAATCTTTAAACAAACATTTCTTTTAATAATGCCAGGAGCGAGGGGCTAGTAACCCCTTCTCCTGTATACATCACTAAATTTTTCTTTTTGGGCCAGTTTGTTGAAAGAAGATTTCTTTCAATTAAAAAATATATGTTATGGCTTCTCCCCATGTCTTACTCTTAAGTTTGGTGTTGTGCTCTGTCTCTTGTTGAAGTGTCCTAGCTGCTACTGACCGCTGTCTTGATTTCAATCCATCTCTCAACCTATCTGTAACTGTTGACTGTCTGAGAGCTTCACGTTCAATAGACTGTTGCGTTTTGAAACCACGACTGGGAACAACATCTGAAAATGCAAGGATAAATATTAGAGGGTATCAAATGAATTAAAAAGAAAAACCTTTTCTTAAAGTTTAACTATCACAAAAGCTAGCTGCTGAGTAAATTGTATTAAGTTTCAATACACACTAGCTTGAAATGAGGTATGAATCTGGTATGAGAAAAAATATATGGGGAAAAATCGTGAGATTTCCATGTTAGGGGATACCTACCAACTAGAAAGCCAATGTTTTTTATACAGTAGTGCCTTATTGTTTATGAAGTGGAATCAGCAGAAAGCTTCATTTATATTTAGAATAGGCCAAAGCTAAGGCAAATGCACCTACTAAACAATTATACAAAAAGCAAATAAAATGAAAAGTAATTTGAATCTAAGGCATTTCTCCACAGACACATCTTGAAATATTGGAGATAAAAGTTGCTAGGAAAGCACAAAGTGGTACAGTAGTTAGTGATACATAAAGAGGAGAGAATAAATGTTCCAGGAAAGACAAGTGTGAAAAAGCAGTCAGCTCTACATAAGAGCTGTGGAATGGAAAAATACACAAACTCTGAAAGATGAGTGGTTATGTTTGGTATCAGAGGATCATTAACACTGTCATGTCCTTGCCCTTCTGGAAAGACAGCTTGGAATTAAGCGATGGTGAATGTGGTACACTTTTCTGGGTCACCCTGTCTTGGTGGAAAGCAATTATTATTACATTCATGGGGAAACAATAAACCCACTGGGATCATAAAGTTCCAAGGGAATGGGAGGTAATCAGATTCAATCCAAAGAAGGAGAAGGATGTTTCAATTCTCTGGATCAAGAGCCCTTCACCAGAATGAAGGTACCTCCCTTAAAGGGATAATGAGAAATAACTGATAAATCAATCACACATACTTACTTGCTAGGAGGAGTGACTGTGATGAAAGGAGTTTCTTAGAAATATTAAAGAGGGGCTTCAATCGTGCATCTCCAGAAAAGGATGGCGAACATGAGTTCATGTGTTTATTCTCCAAGAAAGTATCAGCTGATACATGAGACACATGCCATTCTTGTTTTTTATCTGCAAATTACATCATCATTAAAATATTGCCAATAATTCACTCACTTATACATTTACCCCTAAGTGATTTTCATAGGGCCCACAGGAAATATTTTTGTCATAATCTAAAGTATAGTGATCACAATTTTTTTCAACTTGTATGTTTTAGCCTACGAAACATGTGTAAGAATAAGTTAATATAATACATCTCTCTCTTATACATGAGAGGTATGAAATAGGTACTCTGGGGCACAGATGAGTCGCAAAGATGTCAGGAAGTATTTTTTCACTCAGGATAGTCACGAAGTGGAGTAACCTAGTCTTAAGACTTGGTATGGGAGGGCCCATAAGGCTAGGAGAGAGTGAATCTGGCAATCAGCAGTCAAGACAGAGCTAGAAGCTAAGACTTGATCCCTGCAACCACATACAGATGAGTGCATAGAAGTGAGCATGTATGCACACATTCACACTCACATACACCCCCCATACACGGTAACAAATATGCACGGAGAAGAAGGGAGGCTCAATGGTAATTTGAGAGTGGTATTGGAAGCCAAAGGTTCTTATATGCAACAGGAGGAAGACAACAGTCAGGGACCAAGTAATCAGGCTGAAGAAGGAAGGCAGAGAACTAACAAAAAATGACCAGGAAGTCTGTGAAGAGGTTTGCATGAGATTTAAAGAAGCAATCTCAGACAGACAGAAAGGCTACCAGCAAACCAAAGCAGCAGAGTGCACCAGCATTCATTGCACACAATACACACAACCAGGGAGGAGGTGAAGAAGCTGCTATGTGAACTAGGTACCTCAAAGGCATTGGTGGGTTCTGAGAGAGGGAACAGAAGCACTGTGAGTGCTGCTAGCAACAAGTCTACTGACACAAGGAAATTACCAGTCTGTGAAAACAGCAAATATAGTCCCAATTTTTAAGAAAGGAAACAGGCAGTATCACTGACATGTATAATTTGGAAAGTTATGGAAAAGATTATCAGAAGAGTGGTGAAGCACCTAGAAAGAAGTGGGTTCATACATGACAACCAACATGGCATCAGGGATGGAAAATCCTGTGTCATGAACCTACTGGAATTGTACAAGGTGACAGAAGTAACCTAGGTAGTAGGTTGGTAGACAGCAACCACCCAGGGGGGTACTACCGTCCTGCCAAGTAAGTGTGAAACGAAAGCCTGTAATTGTTTTACATGATGGTAGGATTGCTGGTGTCTTTTGTCTGTCTCATAAATATGCGAGATTACAGGTACGTCTTGCTACTTCTACTTACACTTAGGTCACACTACACATACATGTACAAGCATATATATACACACACCCCTCTGGGTTTTCTGCTATTTTCTATCTAGTTCTTGTTCTTGTTTATTTCCTCTTATCTCCATGGGGAAGTGGAACAGAATGCTTCCTCTGTAAGCCATGCGTGCTGTAAGAGGCGACTAAAATGTCGGAAGCAAGGGGCTAGTAAGCCCTTCTCCTGTATATATTACTAAATGTAAAAGGAGAAACTTTCGTTTTTCCTTTTGGGCCACCCCGCCTCAGTGGGATATGGCCGGTGTGTTGAAAGAAAGAAAGAAGACAGAAGTAAAACAAGAGAGGCATGGGTAGATTGCACAGTACCACACAAGAGACTGGTACAAAAGTAAGAAGAACAGGCAGGAATAACAGGTAAAGCACCTCACAGGATCAAGGCATACCTGATGGGAGGGAAACAGTGATTGATGGTCTGTGATGAGGTGTCACAATGGGTGCATGTGACAAGTAGGGTTTCACAAGGTTCAGTCCTAGAGCTGGGGCTGTTTCCTGTACAGGTGGTGATTGACATGACAGAAGGGATAGAGTCAGAGGTATCTTTGTTCACAAACAATGTGAAACTAATGAAGAGAGTACAAATGGACGAGGACCAGAAAAGGATACAAATGGATCAGGACAGGCTGAAAGTCTGGTGTGACAAATGGCTGCAGAAGTTTAACCCAACTAAGTACAAAGTTATAATGCTTAAGGAAGTACAAATAGGACTGCACAAATAGTAAAGGCTCAGGGGTCAAAGGCTGCAAACCTCATTCAAGGAGAAGGATCATAGAGTATCATGGTGAGCATATCCCAAGGCAAACATCAACCAAATAACTGCTGCAGCAAATGCACATCTGGCAAATCTAAGAATAGCTTTTCAACATCTAAGTAAAGTCATTCACAACACTACACTGTTTACATCAGGCTCATATTGAAATACACAGCACAGGTATGGAATCCACACCTGGCCAAGCATATCAAGAAACTGGAGAAAGTGTAGAGGTTAACAAGACTAGTCCCTGAGCTATAGAGTATGTCCTATAAGAAGAGGTTAAAAGGGAAGTCAACCTGATGACACTAGAGGACAGGAGGACTAGAGGGATATAACAATGTACAAAATACTGAGAGGAACTGACAAGGTGAATAGAGACAATGTTTCAGAAATGGGAAATAGAAACATAAGGGTACAGCTGGAAGCTGAAAACTCAGACGAGTCACAGGGAAAGTACGAACTATTTCTTCAGCCTTAGAGTTGTCAGGAAGGGAACAATCTGAAGAGTGAAGAAGTAGATGTGGGATCCATACACAGCTTTAAGAAGGGGTACACTAATGCTTTTGAAGCCAGGAGCATGTGGATCAAGTAGCAACCAATGAACAGGTGAGGTCAGGAGCTGTAACTTGACTCCTGAAATCACATACAGGCGAGTACACACCCCCCTCACACACACACACACACACACAGTTGGCCATTGAAACTGGGCAGCTACCTGAGGTATGGAAGATAGCGAACATAGTTCCAATTTTTAAGAAAGGAGACAGACACAAGGCATTAACCCTTTGAGGGTTTTCGTCGTACTAGTACGTCTTACGCGTAGGGGTTTTTGACGTACTAGTACTCATAAATTCTAGCGGCCTCAAATCTAGTGGGAGAAAGCTGGTAGGCCTTCATATGAAAGAATGGGTCTATGTGGTCAGTGTGCACAGTCTAAAAAAAATCCTGCAGCACACAGTGCATAATGAGAAAAAAAAAACTTTGACCATTTTTCTTTAATAAATCAGGGACTTTGCAGTGTATTTTCGTATGGTATTTATTGTTGTATTCTAGTTTTCTTGGTCTCATTTTATAGAATGGAAGACATATTACAGAAATTGAGATGATTTTGACTGGTTTTACAAAGAAAGGTGCCTTGAAATTGAGCTCAAAGTAGCAGAAATGTTCGATTTTTACCAAACTTCAAAAGTAAACAAATCGTGCCAAGCGTGCAATACACGTCAACTGGTGAGTCTAATATTCTTTCACAAGTGCACCAATAATATTTATACCATTTTTTACACTAATACAGTAGTCTGCATAACAGTAAATCTTATATTTTTTGTGAGAATAAAAATTCAAAGTGGAAAGCAAAAGAATATAAGAGGGGCCTTGAGACGTGACTAATGACTAGAGGAAATGTCATTTTAGTGCCAGGAATGTCTTTCTTGTTTATTCTGGACCCTATTCTGAAATTGGCATCTTTTGAAATTTGTGTGAAATTGGCAAAATTGCTAAATTCTGACCACTGTACTGGATAGTTGAATTTCATAAATGAGTGGTTTCTTGCACCCATTCGATAGAAAAAATGGAGTTCTAGCGAAATATTCATGTTTTTTGTCGACTAGTACAGTGAAATTGGCCGAAAATGGGGCTCAAAGTGGGCAAAATCGCCGATGCGTAAACATCGCCGAGACCGCTAACTTTGCGAGAGCATAATTCCGTAAGTTTTCTATCAAATTTCAAACTTTTGGTGTCTTTATGATCGGGAAAAGATTCTCTATCTTTTCATAAGAGAAAATAATTTTTTTTTTTTAAATTTGGCCGACCCTGAGAACGAGTTTCGGAGAGGGCCTGTCGACCCTCAAAGGGTTAAACTACAGACCTGTGTCACTGACATGCATAGTATGCAAAGTCATGGAGATCATCATCAGGTGGAGAGTGGTGGAGCACCTAGAAAGACACAGGCTTATAAACAACAACCAGCACGGTTTCAGGGAAGGAAAATCCTGTGCCACAAACCTACTTGAGTTGTTTGACACGGCAACATAAGTAAGACACGAGAGAGAGGGGTGGATAGACTGCATTTTCTTGGATTGCATGAAGGCCTTCGACACAGTTCCTCACAAGAGGTTAATGCAAAAGCTAGAGGATCAGGCATGCATAACAGGAAAGGCACTGCAATGGATCAGAGAATACCTGACAGGAGGCAACAACGAGTTATGGTACGTGATGAGGTGTCAGAGTGGATGCCTGTGACAAGCGGGGTTCCACAGGGGTCAGTCCTAGGACCTGTGCTGTTTTTGGTATATGTGAATGACATAATGGAAGGGATAGACTCAGAAGTGTCCCTGTTTGCAGATGGTATGAAGTTAATGAGAAGAATTAAATCGGTGGAGGATCAGGCAGGACTACAAAGAGACCTGGACAGGCCACAAGCCTGGTCCAACAACTGACTCCTTGAATTTAACCACGCCAAAAGCAAAGTCATGAATATCGGGGAAGGGCAAATAAGACCACAGACAAAGTATAGGCTAGGTGGCCAAAAACTGCCAACCTCACTCAAGGAGAAAGATCTTGGGGCGAGTATAATACCGAGCACATCTCCTGAGGCAGATAACTACTGCAGTATACGGGCGTCTGGCAAACCTGAGAATAGCGTTCCAATACCTCAATAAGGAATCGTTCAAGACTCTGTACACCATATATATCAGGCCCATATTGGAGTATGCAGCACCAGTTTGAAATCCACACCTGGTCAAGCACGTCAAGAAATTAGAGAAAGTGCAAAGGTTCGCAACAAGACTAGTCCCAGCGCTAAGGGGATTGTCTTATGAAGAAAGGTTAAGGGAAATCGGCCTGACAACACTGGAGGACATGAGGGTCAGGGGTGACACAGGATGTTCCAGAGATGGGGCACAGAAACAAGGGGTCACAATACGAAGTTGAAGACTCCTATGAGTCAAAGGGTTGGTAGGAAGTATTTCTTCAGTCAGAGTTGTCAGGAAGTGGAATAGCCTAGAAAGTGAAGTAGTGAAGACTAGAACCATACATGGCTTTAAGACGAGGTTCGATAAAACTCATGGAGCAGGGAGAGAGATGACCTAGTAGCAATCAGTGAAGAGGCAGGGCCAGGAGCTATGACTCAACCCCTGCAACCACAAATAGGTGAGTAGAAATAGGCGAGTACACACACACAGAGCCATACAGTTGACAGGCAGTGGAACAGTCTGGAAAGTCATGAAGTGGAGGCAGGAGCCATACATAGCTTTTAAGAAGAGGTATGATAAAGCTCATGGAAAAGGGAGTGGACCTAGTGGTGACCAGTGAAGAAGTGGGGCCAGGAGCTATGACTCGACTCCTTCAACTACAAATAGGTAAGTATACACACACACAAGCAAACAAACATCCACAATTTGGTGAGTACACGTGCATTTGAACCTGCACGCATGCACACACACACACACACAGTTAATGAGATGATGGAATATGTAGCAACAAAATGCAAGGAGGCTGAGGAGAGGTTTGTACCCAAGGGTAACAGGAATAATGAAAAAGCCAGGATGAGCCCATGGTTTACCCAAAGGTGCAGGGAGGCAAAAACCAAGTGTGCTAGGGAATGGAAGAAATATAGAAGGCAAAGGACCCAGGAGAATAAGGAGAACAGTCGTAGAGCCAGAAACGAATATGCACAAATAAGAAGGGAGGCCCAAAGACAATATGAAAATGACATAGCAGCGAAAGCCAAATCTGACCCGAAACTGTTGTACAGCCACATCAGGAGGAAAACAACAGTCAAGGACCAGGTAATCAGGCTAAGGAAGGAAGGAGGAGAGACAACAAGAAATGACCGTGAAGTATGTGAAGAACTCAACAAGAGATTCAAAGAAGTGTTCACAGAGGAGACAGAAGGGACTCCAGAAAGACGGAGAGGTGGGGCACACCACCAAGTGCTGGACACAGTGCACACAACCGAGGAAGAAGTGAAGAGGCTTCTGAGTGAGCTAGATACCTCAAAGGCAATGGGGCCAGATAACATCTCCCCATGGGTATTGAGAGAGGGAGCAGAGGCGCTATGTGTACCCCTAACAACAATATTCAATACATCTATCGAAACAGGGAGATTGCCTGAGGCATGGAAGACAGCAAATGTAGTCCCAATCTTTAAAAAAGGAGACAGACATGAAGCATTAAACTACAGACCAGTGTCACTGACATGTATAGTATGCAAAATCATGGAGAAGATTATCAGGAGAAGAGTGGTGGAACACCTAGAAAGGAACGATCTCATCAACAGCAGCCAACATGGTTTCAGGGACAGGAAATCCTGTGTCACAAACCTACTGGAGTTCTATGACATGGTGACAGCAGTAAGACAAGAGAGAGAGGGGTGGGTGGATTGCATTTTCTTGGACTGCAAGAAGGCGTTTGACACAGTTCCACACAAGAGATTGGTGCAAAAACTGGAGGACCAAGCAGGGATAACAGGGAAGGCACTACAATGGATCAGGGAATACTTGTCAGGAAGACAGCAGCGAGTCATGGTACGTGGCGAGGTGTCAGAGTGGGCACCTGTGACCAGCGGGGTCCCGCAGGGGTCAGTCCTAGGACCAGTGCTGTTTCTGGTATTTGTGAACGACATGACGGAAGGAATAGACTCTGAGGTGTCCCTGCTTGCAGATGACGTGAAGTTGATGAGAAGAATACACTCGATCGAAAACCAGGCAGAACTACAAAGGTTTCTGGACAGGCTGCAGACCTGGTCCAGCAATTGGCTCCTGGAGTTCAATCCCACCAAGTGCAAAGTCATGAAGATTGGGGAAGGGCAAAGAAGGCCGCAGACGGAGTACAGTCTAGGGGGTCAGAGACTACAAACCTCACTCAAGGAAAAAGATCTTGGGGTGAGTATAACACCAGGCACATCTCCTGAAGCGCACATCAACCAAATAACTGCTGCAGCATATGGGCGCCTAGCAAACCTCAGAACAGCATTCCGACATCTTAATAAGGAATCATTCAGGACCCTGTACACCGTGTACGTTAGGCCCATATTGGAGTATGCGGCACCAGTTTGGAACCCACACCTAGCCAAGCACGTGAAGAAACTAGAGAAAGTGCAAAGGTTTGCAACAAGACTAGTCCCAGAGCTAAGAGGTATGTCCTACGAGGAGAGGTTAAGGGAAATCAACCTGACGACACTGGAGGACAGGAGAGATAGGGGGAACATGATAACGACATACAAAATACTGAGAGGAATTGACAAGGTGGACAAAGACAGGATGTTCCAGAGATTGGACACAGTAACAAGGGGGCACAGTTAGAAGCTGAAGACACAGATGAATCACAGGGATGTTAGGAAGTATTTCTTCAGCCACAGAGTAGTCAGTAAGTGGAATAGTTTGGGAAGCGATGTAGTGGAGGCAGGATCCATACATAGCTTTAAGCAGAGGTATGATAAAGCTCACGGCTCAGGGAGAGTGACCTAGTAGCGATCAGTGAAGAGGCGGGGCCAGGAGCTCGGACTCGACCCCCGCAACCTCAACTAGGTGAGTACAACTAGGTGAGTACACTCTTTTAATTCATACGTGTTTTTGGTGTTTATTACAAGATGTCCATGCCTCACAAATGTGATTTTCCGAAAGTGTATGTTAAAATTCTCTATAAGTGGAAGCAGTTAAAGAAATGGCATATATATTAGTGTTATTCCTAGGTAGTAGGTTGGTAGACAGCATCTGCCCAGGGAGGTACTACCGTCCTGCCAAGCGAGTGTAAAACGGAAGCCTGTAATTGTTTTACACAATGGTAGGATTGCTGGTCTCTCTTTTTTCCTGTCTCATACACATGCAAGATTTCAGGTACGTCTTGCTACTTACACTTACGTCACACTACACATACATGTACAAGCATATACATATACACACCCCTCTGGGTTTTCTTCTATTTTCTTTCTAGTTCTTGTTCTTGTTTGTTTCCTCTTACCTCCATGGGGAAATGGAACAGAATTCTTCCTCCGTAAGCCATGCATGTTGTCAGAGGAGACTAAAATGCCAGGAGCAAGGGGCTAGTAACCCCTTCTCCTGTATATATTACTAAATGTAAAAGGAGAAACTTTCGTTTTTCTTTTTGGGCCACCCCGCCTCGGTGGGATACAGCCAGTGTGTTGAAAGAGTGTATGTATGTATGTATGTATGTATGTATGTATGTATGTATGTATGTATGTATGTATGTATGTATGTATGTATGTATGTATGTATGTATGTATGTATGTATGTATGGGCAAGGGGCTTGGACTTCAAGCAAGCGTGCGTGAGCGTGTTAGATAGGAGTGAATGGAGACGAATGGTACTTGGGACCTGACGATCTGTTGGAGTGGGAGCAGGGTAATATTTAGTGAAGGGATTCAGGGAAACCGGTTATTTTCATATAGTCGGACTTGAGTCCTGGAAATGGGAAGTACAATGCCTGCACTTTAAAGGAGGGGTTTGGGATATTGGCAGTTTGGAGGGATATGTTGTGTGTCTTTATATGTGTATGCTTCTGGACTGTTGTATTCTGAGCACCTCTGCAAAAACAGTGATAATGTGCGAGTGTGGTGAAAGTGTTGAATGATGATGGAAGTATTTTCTTTTTGGGGATTTTCTTTCTTTTTTTTTTGGGTCACCCTGCCTCGGTGGGAAACGGCCGACTTGTTGAAAAAAAAAAAAATATATATATATATATATATATACATTTTATTTTTTTTTTTTTCAACAAGTCAGTCATCTCCCACCGAGGCAGGGTGACCCCAAAAAAAAAAAAAAAAAAAGAAAGAAAATCCCCAAAAAGAAAATACTTTCATCATCATTCAACACTTTCACCACACACACACATTATCACTGCTTTTGCAGAGGTGCTCAGAATACAACAGTTTAGAAGCATATACGTATAGAGATACACAACATATCCCTCCAAACTGCCAATATCCCAAACCCCTCCTTTAAAGTGCAGGCATTGTACTTCCCATTTCCAGGACTCAAGTCCGACTATATGAAAATAACCGGTTTCCCTGAATCCCTTCACTAAATATTACCCTGCTCACACTCCAACAGATCGTCAGGTCCCAAGTACCATTCGTCTCCATTCACTCCTATCTAACACGCTCATGCACGCTTGCTGGAAGTCCAAGCCCCTCACCCACAAAACCTCCTTTACCCCCTCTTTCCAACCCTTTCGAGGACGACCCCTACCCCTCTTTCCTTCCCCTATAGATTTATATGCTTTCCATGTCATTCTACTTTGATCCATTCTCTCTAAATGACCAAACCACCTCAACAACCCCTCTTCTGCCCTCTGACTAATGCTTTTATTAACTCCACACCTTCTCCTAATTTCCACACTCCGAATTTTCTGCATAATATTTACACCACACATTGCCCTTAGACAGGACATCTCCACTGCCTCCAACCGTCTCCTCGCTGCTGCATTTACCAACCCAAGCTTCACATCCATATAAGAGTGTTGGTACTACTATACTTTCATACATTCCCTTCTTTGCCTCCATAGATAACGTTTTTTGACTCCACATATACCTCAACGCACCACTACACCTTTTTTCCCTCATCAATTCTATGATTAACCTCATCCTTCATAAATCCATCTGCCGACACTTCAACTCCCAAGTATCTGAAAACATTCACTTCTTCCATACTCCTCCTCCCCAATTTGATATCCAATTTTTCTTTATCTAAATCATTTGACACCCTCATCACCTTACTCTTTTCTATGTTCACTTTCAACTTTCTACCTTTAAACATTCCCAAACTCATCCACTAACCTTTGCAATTTTTCTTTAGAATCTCCCATAAGCACAGTATCATCAGCAAAAAGTAACTGTGTCAATTCCCATTTTGAATTTGATTCCCCAAAATTTAACCCCACCCCTCTCCTGAACACCCTAGCATTTACTTCCTTTACAACCCCATCTATAAATATATTAAACAACCATGGTGACATTACACATCCCTGTCTAAGACCTACTTTTACTGGGAAGTAGTCTCCCTCTCTTCTACACACCCTAACCTGAGCCTCACTATCCTCATAAAAACTCTTTACAGCATTTAATAACTTACCACCTATTCCATATACTTGCAACATCTGCCACATTGCTCCTCTATCCACTCTATCATATGCCTTTTCTAAATCCATAAATGCAATAAAAACTTCCCTACCTTTATCTAAATACTGTTCACATATATGCTTCAATGTAAACACTTGTTCTACACATCCCCTACCCACTCTGAAACCTCCTTGCTCATCCGCAATCCTAGATTCTGTCTTGCCTCTAATTCTTTCAATTATAACCCTACCGTACACTTTTCCTGGTATACTCAGTAAACTTATTCCTCTATAATTTTTACAGTCTCTTTTGTCCCCTTTCCCTTTATATAAAGGGACTATACATGCTCTCCGCCAATCCCTAGGTACCTTCCCCTCTTTCATACATTTATTAAACAAAAGTATCAACCACTCCAACACTATATCCCCCCCCTGCTTTTAACATTTCTGTCATGATCCCATCAGTTCCAGCTGCTTTACCCCCTTTCATTTTACGTAATGCCTCACGTACCTCCCCCACACTTACATTCTGCTCTTCTTCACTCCTAAAAGATGGTATACCTCCCTGACGAGTGCATGAAATTACTGCCTCTGTTTCTTCCTTAACATTTAAAAGTTCCTCAAAATATTCTCGCCATCTACCTAATACCTCCATCTCCCCATCTACTAACTCCCCTACTCTGTTTTTAACTGACAAATCCATACTTTCCCTAGGCTTTCTTAACTTGTTTAACTCACTCCAAAATTTTTTCTTATTTTCATTAAAATTTCTTGACAGTGCCTCTCCCACTCTATCATCTGCTCTCCTTTTGCACTCTCTCACCACTCTCTTTACCTTTCTTTTACTCTCCATATACTCTGCTCTTCTTATAACACTTCTGCTTTGTAAAAACCTCTCATAAGCTACCTTTTTCTCTCTTTTATCACACCCTTTACTTCATCATTCCACCAATCACTCCTCTTTCCTCCTGCCCCCACCCTCCTATAACCACAAACTTCTGCCCCACATTCTAATACTGCATTTTTAAAACTATTCCAACCCTCTTCAACCCCCCCACTACTCATCTTTGCACTAGCCCACCTTTCTGCCAATAGTCGCTTATATCTCACCCTAACTTCCTCCTCCCTTAGTTTATACATTTTCACCTCCCTCTTACTTGTTGTTGCCACCTTCCTCTTTTCCCATCTACCTCTTCCTCTAACTGTAGCTACAACTAAATAATGATCCGATATATCAGTTGCCCCTCTATAAACATGTACATCCTGGAGCCTACCCATCAACCTTTTATCCACCAATACATAATCTAACAAACTACTTTCATTACGTGCTACATCATACCTTGTATATTTATTTATCCTCTTTTTCATAAAATATGTATTACTTATTACCAAATCTCTTTCTACACATAGCTCAATTAAAGGCTCCCCATTTACATTTACCCCTGGCACCCCAAATTTACCTACTACTCCCTCCATAACATTTTTACCCACTTTAGCATTGAAATCCCCAACCACCATTACTCTCACACTTGATTCAAAACTCCCCACGCATTCACTCAACATTTCCCAAAATCTCTCTCTCTCCTCTACACTTCTCTCTTCTCCAGGTGCATACACGCTTATTATAACCCACTTTTCACATCCAATCTTTATTTTACTCCACATAATCCTTGAATTAATACATTTATAGTCCCTCTTTTCCTGCCATAGCTTATCCTTCAACATTATTGCTACTCCTTCTTTAGCTCTAACTCTATTTGAAACCCCTGACCTAATCCCATTTATTCCTCTCCACTGAAACTCTCCCACCCCCTTCAGCTTTGTTTCACTTAAAGCCAGGACATCCAGCTTCTTCTCATTCATAACATCCACAATCATCTCTTTCTTATCATCTGCACAACATCCACGCACATTCCGACTTCCCACTTTGATAATTTTCTTCTTATTCTTTTTAGTAATCTTTACAGGAAAAGGGGTTACTAGCCCATTGTTCCCGGCATTTTAGTTGACTTTTACAACACGCATGGCTTACGGAGGAAAGATTCTTATTCCACTTCCCCATGGATATAAAAGGAAAAGTAATAAGTCCAAGAACTATTAAGATAAAATCAAAGAAAACTCAGATGAGTGTGTATAAATAAATGTGTACATGTATGTGTAGTGTGACCTAAGTGTAAGTAGAAGTAGCAAGACATACCTGTAATCTTGCATATTTATGAGACAGGCAAAAGACATCAGCAATCCTACCATCATGTAAAACAATCACAGGCTTTCGTTTTACACTCACTTGGCAGGACGGTAGTACCTCCCTGGGTGGTTGCTGTCTACCAACCTACTACTATGAATATATCTTTGTATTATACAAATTTTGATTCATTTATAATTAATATTCTACTGTACACCTATGAAATAATTAATTTCCTACTGTACAACTATGATATACTACTCCTTAGTATTAAGTAGAATGTAAGCCAATAATTTTAAGTTGGCCCATAATGCCTAGGCATAATAGAGGCTCTTTTTGCATTGCAACCCACTATTGTATATACACAATCTCAATGTACTGTTTGCAAAGACATTAAATAAATGTAAATAAATAAATAAATAAGACGTTGTGTAGTTTTAAAAATAGGTTAGATAAATACATGAGTAGGTTTGAGTTAGACCTGACTAGCTGGTGCTACTGGGTCAGATGCTGTGCTCCTTCCTTAAGTGGAGGTGTCCTGACTAGGTGGGCCATTGGTCTAAGCCAGGGGTTGACATGGACCTGCCCCATGTAGGCCAGTAGGCCTGCTACAGTGCTCCTTCTTTCTTATTTTCTTATGTTCCGTGACCGAGCTCATAACTCAATTTGCTCATATGTCAAATCAATTTTCCTCATTGAAATTAAGTGAAATGTCATTAATTTCATTCCAGCCCTCAAATAACCACCCTAAGGACAGGAGAAAATACTTCAATATAAATTTAATATCAACTCTATGGCTTACTTATCTACCAGAGTTGATCTAATGACATAATTAACACTATAAGTAATATAGTAACATGATACATACTCTAGAATGAATAAAATAGGCCATAATATGGCGAGTCTCCAGGACCAGTCCGAGCATATAAAATCATTACTGCTCCTTCCTATAACGTGTTCTTTGGTCCTGGGTAAGAGAAAATGAGTTTTTTAGAGGCTAACTGCACTAGATCCCTAGTGCAGTGATAGATGAATATCTCAGAAGTAAGTTGACTTATTTCTTGAAGCCCACCATTTATTTTTGAAGTAAATGCAATAATATTGACAGGAATCATAAAAAAATTATTGTTCTACAATTGGCTTGTGGAATATTGGAAATATTCCAAATACAGTGGACCCCCGGGATAACAATATTATTTCAATCTAGAAGTCTGTTTGGGTGCCGTTATAGACCGAATTTGTTCCCATAAGAGATACTGTAAATTAATTTAGTCCGTTTCAGACCCCCAAAAATACACCTACAAAAGCACTTACAAAAATACACTTACATAATTGGTCGAGTTGGGAGCTGATCGTTATGCGGGGGTCCACTGTAGTTTGGGATTTGTGTGGGAGTAAAGGGCAAGTTATTTTGCAAATGTCAAAAACTTACCAACTTTATTTTTTTGTAGAATAACTAAAGATAATTACACGATTACCTCAGTGAGAACATCGCATTAGCCTTGTTTTATAAGTACCAAGTCCCAAAACCATCTTTCTTTGTGCCATTTAGGCCAGGGTTCTTGTTAAGTGTCTTTTTCAGTAAATATTTTTTTTTGCTCGTAACTCAGATTTTGGCTTGCAACTCAAAGCAAAAAATCAACTGAGCAACAACTCGTAACTTGAAAAACTCGTAAGTTGGGGAACTCATAAGTCAAGGTACCACTGTACTCCTTTTATTCTATTGAATGAGTACAAGGGACTGCCCATTTACCTATTTCAACTACCCCAATAAGTGATCAGAAATTGGTAATTTGAATAAACAATGCAGATATTCCTGGCACTACAATAACATTTTCTTTGTTCCTTAGTCATGTCTCAGGGCTCCTCTTATATTACACTTGCTTTCCATTTTGAATTTTTATTCACACAAATAATTGAAGATTTATTGTTATGCAGACTACTGCAGTATTGTAATAATTTTATAAATAATATCAGGGTTGTTGAGGTGGTTCAGACATGTAGAGAGAATGAAGCGAAACAGAATGACTTCAAGAGTGTATCAGTCTGTCGTGGAAGGAAGGCGGGGTAGGGGCCAGCCTAGGAAAGGTTGGAGGAGATGGGTAAAGGAGGTTTTGTGTGCGAGGGGCTTGGACTTCCAGCGGGCATGCGTGAGCGTGTTTGATAGGAGTGAATGGAGACAAATGGTTTTTAATACTTGACGTGCTGTTGGAGTGTGAGCAAAGTAACATTTATGAAGGGATTCAGGGAAACGGCAGGCCGGACTCGAGTCCTGGAGATGGGAAGTACAGTGCCTGCACTCTGAAGGAGGGGTGTTAATGTTGCAGTTTAAAAACTGTAGTGTAAAGCACCCTTCTGGCAAGACAGTGATGGAGTGAATGATGGTGAAAGTTTTTCTTTTTCGGGCCACCCTGCCTTGGTGGGAATCGGCCGGTGTGCTAATAAAAAATAAAATAGCGCATTCATGAACCCATATTAGACCCACCAGTTGACATGTATTGGATGCGTGACGTGATTTGTTTATTCTTGAAAATTGGCAAAAAATCGAACATTTCAAGCTACTTTCATTCCCAAAACTAGTCAAAATCATCTCTATTTCTGTAATACATCTTCCATTCCATCAAATGAGAGCAAGAAAATGAGAATACAACCATGAACACCATACGACAATACACTGCAAAGTCACCTTTTTAAACCAATAACAAAGTAACAGTTTTTTCTCATTATACACTGCGTGCTGCAGGATTCTTTTTTTTATGGTGCACACTTACCACACAGAACCATTCTCTCATATCTATGCCCAAATTTACCACTCACAGCTTATCTGAGAGAGCTGAGCTTATGGTGTTTTACTGCGGGACCAACACTGGCTTCAAAGCCGTGATACAACGGGACCAACAATTAAAGGGTTACTTGTGAGTATTACATTTGTCATTTATGTGGGGATTACCAACTGGAAGAAATTTCGGAAAAAAAAAATCTCTGTAAAGTAACAAGACACCAACCACGAATAATGGCAGACAGCTGTGAGGATCGCAGGTACTCTCTAGTCCAGTTCTTCACACAGGTCAGATTTACTTTTGGGCCACGAAGAACAATGTGCTGCAAAAGCTCTGGGGTCAGCAGTTTACTTACTTCCTTAAGTCCAGACTCACCCAGCAGTTGAACTGTCTGTAAGGATGAGATAGCATAAAACTTCTGACTTGTGTATCTGTCTTCATCTGACTACCTATTAGTATCATTATATTTGGGGGATGTGCTAAACTTGTATGGATCATACAGAACCTGTAAAATGGGAGACAATCAGTTTTGATTCAAGGAAGGTCTTAAAAGAATTTTTTTCAAATACGATACAGGTTGACCAACACTAATCTGGCACCATCGGGACCTGTAGGGTGCCGGATTAGTGATTTTGCCAGATTACAGTGGTTAGGTTAGAATATTTAACCCAACGGTGTTATTTACACATTGGCGATTTCACCCACTTTATGCCCTATTTTTGGCCCATTCCATTGTTCCAGTCTACCAAACTCATAGCTATTTTGCTAGTATTCTTTCTATTCTGTTGACTGAGTGCAAGAAAACACCCATTTACGTATTTCATCTACTCAATAAAGTGGTCAGAAATCAGTAATTTGGCCAATTTCATACAAATTTCAACAGATGCCAGTTTCAAAATAGGGTCCAAAATAAACAATCCAGACATTCCTGGCACTAAAATAACATTTTCTCTGTTTATTATTCATGTCTCCAGGCCCCTCTTATATTATGTTTGCTTTCAATTTTGAATTTTTATTCACACAAAAAATAGAAGATTTACTGTTATGTAGACTACTGCAAAGTGTAATAATTGTATAAATAATGTCAAGCCATTCATGGCTGTGCATTAGACTGGCCAGTTGAACACGTATTGGATGCTGATGTCATTTGTTTACTCTTGAACATCGGCAAAAATCGAACATTTCCGCTAGTTTGAGCTCAATTTCAAGATACCGTACAGTGTTACCTCAGGATATGAAATGAATTCATTCCTGAAGGCTGTTCGAGTGCTGATACCAAACAAATTTGTTCCCATAAAGAATAATTTAAAGTAGATTAATCAATTTCAGACCCCCAAAAATACACTTACAAAAGCACTTACATTAATACATTTACATAATTGTTCGAGTTTTGAGCTGTTCATATCCCAAGGTACCACTGTACAGTGGAACCCCGATTTTCGTCTGATCATCATGCAATTCAGTTTTAATCACTCTTTTCAGCAAAATTTTCCCCGTTTTCGTACACCTGCTCGGAAATCATTCGTACCAGACGTGTCTGCCTGCTCGCAGGACGCAAATGCTCATATGGTCATGACTCAGTCTGCCTTTGTTATGTGTAGAGGGTGGTAGTGATGGTGGTAGTGGTTGTGGTGGTGGTAGAGGGTGGTAGTGATTGTGGTAGAGGGTGGTAGTGATTGTGGTAGAGGGTGGTAGTGATGGTGGTAGAGATAACCTTTCCTCCCTCTCCCTGTGTTCCATGCACCAACAAGAGTCTTCAATAAAGGTAATAGTGACTTAAATGTTCATTTATTCATTTCATTAGTGCTTTATATTTATTTCTCATTGTTTTCTGTATGTAAAACTATAGTTATTCTCTATAAAATGTATTTTTTGTTAATATTTTTGAGTGTCTGGAACGGATTAATTGGATTTATTGTACATTATATCTTATGGGAAATATTACTTCAGTTTTCGTACAAATCGGTTTTCGGTCGACCTTCTGGAATGAATTAAAGACTAAAACTGGGTTCCACAACCATAAAAACCATACAAAATATACCTCAAAGCTGCTGTTTTACACCATAAACACAGTCGCAGTTTTGTCTCATTATGCACTGCGTGCTGCAGGATTTTTTTTATATAGTGCACACTTACCACAAAGACCTATTCTCTCTTATGTAGGCCCAAATTTACCGGTCACAGCTTATCTGAGTGAGCTTAGCTCATGGCGACCAACAGTGACTTCAAAGTTACCTTATCTTTTATGAACAATGTACAGTGTATGTGCTTTACATAACAAGAAGCATTTCTTTTATTCATTGGAACCATGGCTAGGGCTAAAAGTGAGCAGGTTATAACAATAAATGGCAAAAAAAGAAGTTGGAATGACTTATGTAGCAGGTAGTGCCACTAAACAGTAGCAGCAGGTTGGTAGCTGAAATTAGTGCCGGGTTACTGATGGAACCGGATTACTGATTGCAGACCTGTAGTAGAATATATTATGAACATTATATAAAAAAAATCAAGTACCTATATTAAATTAATACTAACAGCTTAGCTACATTTTAAATCACAAATAATACAATTTGCAGGAGAGCTCCTATCTGCACTGTGGCTGCTACCACATTGAAATACACACAGCCCTTACACCCAGTAACCTCCAGTTTCTGCAATGCAAGATACCAATGAATTATTTTTCATAAATATATATACTATACAGTATGTATTTTTTATTCTAACAATGAAAATTTGGAAAAAAATAGCTATAATTATCTTAGAAATGGAAAAATTAACTATAATTATCTTAGAAATATCATAATAAAATATCGTATATAAACACTATACTACATTTAATATTTTTAAAGTATTTTCAAAACTTTCCATGAGTCTGTAACATTCGTCCACCTGCCTCTTAACTCTTAAACTGTCCAAATGTAGATCAGCATTCACTTGCGTACCGCTCTGAATATTTTGGGATTTTTTTTTTTTTTTTTTTTAAATGAAGAGCACATTTTTCCCAGCATCCCTGAATTTTGTCACACTGCACACACTGAGTGCACAGACTCATTCTCTCATGTCTAGGCAACTCAGCCTTATTGTGCCAAGGTTGAATGTAAAATAAAACGTAAATCTACGATTGGAGCGCTTCGCACGTGAACATAGCTCTATGTTTGGACAGTTTAAGAGTTAAAAGACAATATAGCACAACTGCAGTTACTTTAATGCCATTTTTAATCAGTGACCTTTAAGCTTATTATTTATAAAAAAAACTGCTACTATAGCATTACTCAATAAGGGAAACATAAAAATAAAATTCATGTGCTAAACTAGCTGAGGTTATATAAACCTGGGAATATATAGTATTAAGTTGCAGTGTCCGTCAATTAGTAATTCTACCATTATTACTGTCGAACACAGCAACACAATGGACAACATTTTGTCGGTAATTCTACCATTATTACTAATAAATGTTAAGCTGCCATCTTCATTACCTCAGTCTGACATTCACAGCACATAATGTTGACTGTGGGAACTTTATGGCCTCCATTCTGAGTTGGAGTTTTAGTCTTGGGCTGACCCCGTCTCACCCCAGAATACTGTGACACAACGTATGACAGTGGCAACACAACCTGAATAAGTAAAAGACATTTTATTATTACTAATTACTAAATTCATGGTAAGCATTAAACCTGTAGAAACTACATAGCCCCTAGGGAAAGGAAGGTAATCACTAACTTCAAAAGACCAAGAATTACACTACTCTTATCACTAAGAACTGCTTATATGTACTTCAAGATTAAACAGGTGGCAGTGATGATGATTTCAGTGGGAAACAATGATTAAAGTTTATTATACAGTACTAGTGTTTTCTTTCAAACTTCTCAGGACAAATAAAGATGATTTCTAAGCAGCCTCAACAGGGAGAAGAAATCACAATTGTAAACCAAGGAAAAAAAAAGGCATAAAGGATACAATACAGTTTTTATATTTACAAACATTAACAGAATACCAGAATGGGATCAAAATGCAGGTAGCAGGAGTTTCAACCACTGGAAAAGTTAAACACAGATGGGATACCTCAAGTACAGTGTAGTATTAATTAGTTCGTATTGTACAGGAGGGCCTCACTTTACAATGCTTCACTTTACGGCATTTCACTAGTGCAGTGGTTTTCAATTATATATTATTTAGGAATGCATGCTGGTCAGAGAGCCCGTTGAAAGTCTGAGTCGTCAGTAAAAGAGTACATCGCTAAGCGAGGAGAGGTTGTATATGTATTTTTTAGGCCTACCTCTATTGCCTACTTAACCCTTTGACTGTCGCAGGCCCCTTTCTGAAACTGTCATTCTATGTCGCAAAATTTTGAAAAAAAAAAAAAATATATTATTTTTTCTTATGAAATGATAGAGAATCTTTTCCTGATGGTAATGACACCAAAAGTGCGAAATTTGGTTGAAAACCCACGGAATTACGCTCCCGCGAAGTCAGCGGTCTCGGCGACATATACGTATCGGAGATTTCGCCGACTTTGAGCCCTGCTTTTAGCCAATTACGTTGTTCCAGTTGACCAAACTCATAGCTATTTCTTTAGAACTCCATTTTATCTATCAGTTGAGTACAAGAAACTGCCCATTTACCAATTTGAACTACCCAATAAAGTGGTCAGAAATTGACAATTTGGCCAATTTCACGCAAAATGAAAAAAATGCCAATTTCAAAATAGGGTCCAGAATAAACAATGTAGACATTCTTGGCACTAAAATAACATATCCTCTGTTCATTAGTCACATCTCTAGGCCCCTCTTATATTACTATTGCTTTCTATTTTGATTTTTTATTCATACAAAAATATACAAAATTTACTGCTATGCAGACTACTGCATTATTGTAAAAATGGTATAAATAATATCAGTGCACTAGTGAAAGAATATTAGACTCCCCAGTTGACATGTATTGGACGTGTGGTGTGATTTGCTTACCCCTGAACATTGGTGAAAATCGAACATTTCCGCTACTTTGAGCTCAGTTTCAAGGTCGTTTTCATCGTGAAAGTAATGAAAATCATCTCTATTTCTGTAATATGTTTTCCATTTTATCACCTAAGACCATGAAAACGAGAATACAACGATAAATACTACATGAAAATACACCTCAAAGTCGGCGTTTTAATCCAAAAAAAGTCGGAGTTTTTTTTTTTCTCATTACGCACTGTGTGCTGCAGGATTTTTTTTATGTGGTGCACACTGACCACACAGACCCATTCTCTCACATGTGGGCCTACCAGCTTTCTCCCGCTTGATTTGAAGCCGCTAGAATTATTGAGTATATATACGTCAGAAACAGTGGCGCGTAAGACGTATTTATACGGTGTAAACAGTCAAAGGGTTAATATTTGATACTGTAAACATGTTATCAGGCTTTTATATACATTTAAAATAAAAAAAAAGGCCTTATGTATTTCAAATTACAGCGATTTTCACTTTACAGCAGTAGCCCAGAACCTAACCTGCTGTATAAGCAGGTTAGGTTCTGGGCTACAGTGGAACAGTGGAACCTTGGATGTTGGCTGCATTACTTCTTGAACAGGTTGGTTTTTGAATGAGGAATTTGAGAAAAACCTGTCCTGGTTTTCATATGTTCTCTTGGTTGTCAACCAACAACACAAATGGCTCGGGTCATATCCTCACAGAATGCGCACTGAACAATGAGTTGACAGCATAGGAGACTTGAAATTGAAGCCCTTACTTGTTTATCATTCCAAAAATCCACAAGTTTTTAAGAATAATGTTAAGGAACACAAACTGACTGTAATGTGGAGGGCCAACATGAAAGCTTGGGTAACAAGACAATTTTTTATTGAGAGAGTTCATGAGGTATTTGCTCCCTTTGCCTTTGATATACCTTTGAAGAGTTTTGAGAGTTTATCTACTCTCTGAGCCCGGCCATGGGCCAGGCTCATCTGGTGCTTGCCTGGTTGATCTGGCACCTGGTGAATATACTTGCCCAGTTTCCTCTTGAAGGCTTCTACACTTGTTCCAGCCATGTTTCTGATATCTTCTGGTAGGATGTTGAATAGTCTGGGACCCCGGATGTTGATACAGTGTTCCCTTATAATCCCCATTGTCAAAACGTACCTCATTAAAAAATAATTACCACTCAGGGCCCTTTTACTGATGGATAATGCTCCCCCTCACCCTCCAAGTTTGGAAAACGAGTTCCTGGAGGAGTTCAGTTTTATGACTGTGAAGTTCTTGCCTCTTAACACCACTCCTCTCATCCAGCCCATGGACCAGCAGGTCATTTCTAACTTCAGGAAAGCACTTTTTGGAAGGTGTTTTGAAATCACTTCAGAAACAAATTTAACCCACAGGGAGTTCTGGAAGGACCATTTCAATATTCTCACCTGCTTGAGGCTTATAGACAAAGCCTAGGGGAATGTGTCTTCCAGGACCATACAGTCAGCATGGAAGAAATTGTTGCCTGACTTTGTGGCAGCCAGGGATTTTAAAAGTTTTGAAGGTGAGCCTGAACTGGTAGAGGATATTGTGTCCCTGGGGAAGACCATGGGCCTAGAGGTGACTGAGGATGATGTGGAGGGGTGGGTGGAGGAGCATAGAACTTAACTCACCACAGAAAAACTTGTAGACCTTCAGAGGAGCAGCAATAGATTGCAGCGGAGGAGCTGTCATCAGAGGAAGAGGAGGGAAGGGATGATGTGCCTACTGCCCTTGTCAAGGAAATGTGTGCTAGATGCAGTGAAGTGCAGGAGTTTGCTGAAAAATACCATCCAAAGCAGTGGCCATCTGTCTAACATGTACAATGACAGCATAAGGTCTCAATTTACCCAAGTGTTAAAACAAAGCCCGAAACAAACCTCACTGGACAGGCTTTTATTGAGACAAAGAACCAGTGAGCCAGAACAAGGTGTTAGTGGTGAAAAGATACAAAGAAGAGAAACAACATCAGAAGGGCAGTTGCCTGACATTAATAGGAGACTCTCCTCCACCTTCTGCTTCTAGTATGCCAGTAGCTCTCCTTTGACAGGTAAGAAGCAGTTAAATTTCATTTACTGTACAGTATTTCAGTTAAAGTTTCTTTTAGTATTTATTTTTACAGGTTTTTGTACTAATTAGTACATTTTTAGCCCTTAATGGTCCAAACGTATATATACATTTTTTCAACATCTGAAAGTATGTAAAAAATGAAGATCTTTTTTGTTTTACATTTGAAAACGTGTAAAAAAAACTTTTATCTACATTTTTTTTTTTTGGTATATTTGAAAATATGTAAAAAAAAAGTAGATCTACTTTTGTAGCAATACGAATTTGAACATCGATCTGTTTGGACCGTTTAAGGGTTAATAAATTATTATACTGTTATTTGAGGTCTGGAAAGGATTAATTCTATTTACATTATTCTTTATGGGAAAAACTGTTTTGGTTGTTGTCCATTTTGGTTGTCGAATCGACATCTGGAACAAATTAAATTCGACAACTGAGGTTCCACTGTACTAATTTTAGTCTGTCTGGAATACTTTGCATAAGATTAAGAAAAGGTTTTCTTAAGAATGTTAAAAAAAAAAAAAAAAAAAAAAAAAAGATATAATTTCAGAGCTGAATCAACAATATGTAATTCTCGGAAATAAAATTTGACTTTGACAAGGACCCAACAAAAATAAGTCAGTTTAATCTCAGCAGTTGATCCTAGGTTAAGAAATTTTTTTTTTTTTTTTATCACACTGGCCGATTCCCACCAAGGCAGGGTGGCCCGAAAAAGAAAAACTTTCACCATCATTCACTCCATCACTGTCTTGCCAGAAGGGTGCTTTACACTACAGTTTTTAAACTGCAACATTAACACCCCTCCTTCAGAGTGCAGGCACTGTACTTCCCATCTCCAGGACTCAAGTCCGGCCAGCCGGTTTCCCTGAACCCCTTCATAAATGTTACTTTGCTCACACTCAAACAGCACGTCAAGTATTAAAAACCATTTGTCTCCATTCACTCCTATCAAACACGCTCACGCATGCCTGCTGGAAGTCCAAGCCCCTCGCACACAAAACCTCCTTTACCCCCTCCCTCCAACCTTTCCTAGGCCGACCCCTACCCCGCCTTCCTTCCACTACAGACTGATACACTCTTGAAGTTATTCTGTTTAGCTCCATTCTCTCCACATGTCCGAACCACCTTAACAACCACCTCAACAACAATGTTACATAGATGAAATACAGGAAGCAGGGCTCAATAGGGTATAAGCTTTAAGTATGGCCCTTAATAACTCCAACAACAATGACAAGGTTTCAGTTGGTTGGACCCCTGGCTCACATGTTCCTTAGGGAAGACTCTTGGCTCACATGCTCCTCATGGTGGGACCCCTAATTCACATGATCCTTAGGGTGGCCCCCTGGGTTACATGCTCTTCAAGGTGGGACCCTTGGCTCATATACATGTACTCTCCATGGTCAGACCCTTGGTTCATATGTTGCTCATGGTGGAACCCTTGGCTCATATGTTTCTCAAGGTATGAGTGGCTCATGTGCTCCTCATGGTGGACCCCTGGCTCATATGTTTCTCATGGTAGGACTGGCTCACATGCTTGAGGTGAGACCCTTGGCTCACATGCTCCACACACACACACACACATACCACTGACAGATTTATACCACATGGTTTCTTTACCTGCTCTCCTGACTATACATGCCTATCCTAATCATGTATTCTCTATAGACTTTAAAAAAGCTTGTTCTCGAAGTGACAGCTGCAGGCCTCAGCCTGGGAAAAACAATCAAAGAGCACTCAATGGAAATGAGCTGAAAATGCATATAAAGTGATATGTTAAGATTTTGCTCTGATTTTTAACCAGGATGGTTAGCCAATCAGGATAACCCTGTAAAGTCAGTGCATCATCAGGGACTGTCTGTCTTATTTCCACTGGGGTTCTTTAACCCCAGGATGCGACCCCACAGTACAGTACCCCAAGTACCCCTACTCATTGGTAGGTGAACAGGGACAGCAAGTGTAAAGAAACATGCCCGTTTTCACCTGTGTCGGAAATCAAACCACAGACACTCAATGTGTGAGGTAAGTGAGCTATCAACCGAGCCATAATAATATACACTAAGGTATTTGAGGCAGTAGATCATGGTAATGAATATGATATTGTGTAGTATATGGACTTAAGTAAGGCTTTTGATAGCGTCCCACATCATAGACTATTGAGGAAAATTAAGGCACACAGAATAGGAGAAATTTTTTCCTGGATAGAGGCATGGTTGACAAATAGGCAGTAGAGAGTTTGCATAAATGGGGAGAAATCAGAGTGGGGAAACGTCACGAGAGATGTTCCACAGGGGCCAGTGTTGGGCCCCTTGTTGTTCACAATCTACAAAAACGACAAATGACGGAATAATTAGTGACATAAGCAAGTTTGTCGATGACACCAAAATAGGCAGTCAAATTCATTCTGACAAGGACATCAGAGCAATCCAGGAAGATTTGAACAAACTGATGCAGTGGTCGGAGAAGTGGCAGATGCAGTTTAATACAGGCAAATGCAAAGTTCTAAACATTGAACAGGAAAATAACCATGCCACATATAAACTAAATGTAGATCTTAATATTACTGATTGCGAAAAGGATTTGGGAGTTCTGGTTAGCAGTAATCTAAAACCAAGACAACAGTGCATAAGTGTTCACAATAAAGCGAACAGAAGCATAAATAATAAGAGTCCTCAAGTTGTTCTTCAACTCTATATATCCTTGGTTAGGCCTCATCTAGATTATGCTGCACAGTTTTGGTCACCGTATTACAGAATGGATATAAATCCTCTGGAAAACGTACAGAGGAGGATGACAAAGATGATCCATGTATCAGAAATCTTCCCTATGAGGATAGACTAAGGGCCCTGAATCTGCACTCTCTAGAAAGGCATAGAATTAGGAGGGATATGATTGTGGTGTATAAATGGAAGACAGGAATAAATAAAGGGGATGTAAATAGTGTGCTAAAAATATCTAGCCTAGACAGGACTCTCAACAATGGCTTTAAGTTGGAAAAATTCAGATTCAGGAAGGATATAGGAAAGCACTGGTTTGGTAATAGAGTTGTGGATGAGTGGCACAAACTCCCGAGTACAGTTATAGAGGCTAAAACGTTGTGTAGTTTTAAAGATGGCTTAGATAAACACATGAGTGGGTGTGAGTTGGACGTGACTAGCTTGTACTACTAGGTCAGATGTCGTGCTTCTTCCTTAAGTGAATGTGACTTGACCTGACTAGGTTGGGGCATTGGCTTAAGCCGGTAGGAGACTTGGACCTGCCTCGCATGGGCTAGTAGGCCTTCTGAAGTGTTCCTTCTTTCTTATGTTCTTATATTACGTCCACCAAGGATTTTTATCATCGCTGGGTGGACGAAACATCTAGACATGTGCAAAGAAAATAACTTGTGCAGTTTAGGACATAGTGGGTTATTAATTCTCCAAGTTAACAATACCCCCCCCCCCAAAAAAAAAAAAAAAAAATCTACTAACAAGTATTACAGTGGAAGCATTGTGCTGGTCACTTAGAAAAGCACAGGTGACTAAACTGCCTGGTTGTACAACACGTACTGGTACTCACTTGGTTGTGCAGGACGCTACTCGATGTACTGAACATGGTTAAGTGACGTGGAACACAAGGTTATAGCACAATTATGGTAGGTGTTGCAACAGCAGACATCCCAGGTGCTGAAGCTGCTGTGACTGTCCTGTAAACACTGAGACAAGTCACCACCGCCACGCGCAACACTAATTTAAGAGGCACGTAAGTTCCCCTCTCTTCTAATAACATGTTCATTTTTTCCACTGTAATCTAAGTTGTCCATAATTACTTTCGCATTTACTTTGTCTGCTTTCGTAAGGTGAAGTCTACTAGTATCTTTCCTTAGGTCATGGTATGACTTAACAAATCTTTGAGGAAAATTTGGTTCCACAGGTTTAGCTCAAACCTGTGGATTTTTTTTTTTTGGCCTTTATCCTCAGTATTTTACACATGTGATAGTTATTTTACACATATGATAGTATATAAGACTAATATAGTAATTTAAAATTGTGTAAAATTGAACCTAAAGAAATTTACCTTCTTAATTACTACTCGACAGAACTCAGTCATTACTTTATATTTCACTTGCTGTATACTCCTTGTGGCTTAGTGCTTCTTTTTTGATTATAATAATAATTTATATTTCACAATACAAACACTGTACAATATGTACACCAAGGAATAAGTATTTCTTGTTCATATTGTTATTAGGTATTTCCTTAAAGTGGTTGCCAGAAATTTTTTCTTCCAACTTTTCGTTTGTCTTTCCCTCATACCTGGAGTTTACCTGGAGAGAGTTCCGGGGGTCGACGCCCCCGCGGCCCGGTCTGTGACCAGGCCTCCTGGTGGATCAGAGCCTGATCAACCAGGCTGTTGCTGCTGGCTGCACGCAAACCAACGTACGGGCCACAGCCCGGCTGGTCAGGAACCGACTTTAGGTGCTTGTCCAGTGCCAGCTTGAAGACTGCCAGGGGTCTGTTGGTAATCCCCCTTATGTATGCTGGGAGGCAGTTGAACAGTCTCGGGCCCCTGACACTTATTGTATGGTCTCTTAACGTGCTAGTGACACCCCTGCTTTTCATTGGGGGGATGTTGCATCGTCTGCCAAGTCTTTTGCTTTCGTAGTGAGTAATTTTCGTGTGCAAGTTCGGTACTAGTCCCTCTAGGATTTTCCAGGTGTATATAATCATGTATCTCTCCCGCCTGCATTCCAGGGAATACAGGTTTAGGAACCTCAAGCGCTCCCAGTAATTGAGGTGTTTTATCTCCGTTATGCGCGCCGTGAAGGTTCTCTGTACATTTTCTAGGTCAGCAATTTCACCTGCCTTGAAAGGTGCTGTTAGTGTGCAGCAATATTCCAGCCTAGATAGAACAAGTGACCTGAAGAGTGTCATCATGGGCTTGGCCTCCCTTGTTTTGAAGGTTCTCATTATCCATCCTGTCATTTTTCTAGCAGATGCGATTGATACAATGTTGTGGTCCTTGAAGGTGAGATCCTCCGACATGATCACTCCCAGGTCTTTGACGTTGGTGTTTCGCTCTATTTTGTGGCCAGAGTTTGTTTTGTACTCTGATGAAGATTTAATTTCCTCGTGTTTACCATATCTGAGTAATTGAAATTTCTCATCGTTGAACTTCATATTGTTTTCTGCAGCCCACTGAAAGATTTGGTTGATGTCCGCCTGGAGCCTTGCAGTGTCTGCAATGGAAGACACTGTCATGCAGATTCGGGTGCCATCTGCAAAGGAAGACACGGTGCTGTGGCTGACATCCTTGTCTATGTCGGATATGAGGATGAGGAACAAGATGGGAGCGAGTACTGTGCCTTGTGGAACAGAGCTTTTCACCGTAGCTGCCTCGGACTTTATTCTGATGACGACTACTCTCTGTGTTCTGTTAGTGAGGAAATTATAGATCCATCGACCGACTTTTCCTGTTATTCCTTTAGCACGCATTTTGTGCGCTATTACGCCATGGTCACACTTATCGAAGGCTTTTGCAAAGTCTGTATATATTACATCTGCATTCTTTTTGTCTTCTAGTGCATCTAGGACCTTGTCGTAGTGATCCAATAGTTGAGACAGACAGGAGCGACCTGTTCTAAACTCATGTTGCCCTGGGTTGTGTAACTGATGGGTTTCTAGATGCGTGGTGATATTGCTTCTTAGGACCCTTTCAAAGATTTTTACGATATGGGATGTTAGTGCTATCGGTCTGTAGTTCTTTGCTGTTGCTTTACTGCCCCCTTTGTGGAGTGGGGCTATGTCTGTTGTTTTTAGTAACTGTGGGACGACCCCCGTGTCCATGCTCCCTCTCCATAGGATGGAAAAGACTCGTGATAGGGGCTTC
Organism: Cherax quadricarinatus; assembly: GCF_038502225.1. Taxonomy (NCBI): domain Eukaryota; kingdom Metazoa; phylum Arthropoda; class Malacostraca; order Decapoda; family Parastacidae; genus Cherax; species Cherax quadricarinatus. Next base: position 1,474,593 of record NC_091308.1, read on the forward strand.
TTGCAGTTCTTGATGAATACGGAGTTCCATGAGTCTGGCCCTGGGGCAGAGTGCATGGGCATGTCATTTATCGCCTGTTCGAAGTCATTTGGCGTCAGGATAATATCGGATAGGCTTGTGTTAACCAAATTTTGTGGCTCTCTCATAAAAAATTCATTTTGATCTTCGACTCTCAGTCTGGTTAGCGGCTTGCTAAAAACTGAGTCATATTGGGACTTGATAGCTCACTCATTTCCTTGCTGTCATCTGTGTAGGACCCATCTTGTTTAAGTAGGGGCCCAATACTGGACGTTGTTCTCGACTTTGATTTGGCATAGGAGAAGAAATACTTTGGGTTTCTTTCGATTTTATTTATGGCTTTTAGTTCTTCCCGCGATTCCTGGCAGTTAGGCCTGAGTGGTTGAGGGGAGAGGACGTGTGTGTGTAGAGGGAAGTCCTAGGCCTTCTATATCAGAACTGCTTATCTCACCCGACTGATAACTCATCATGCAACAAATATCGTTGGAGCGCAGCTGAATTGCTGCTGGAACTCTTATGTGTGAACTGTGACTAGTGATATACCTAGTGAAACACAAACATCTTGATTTGAAGTGGCTGTAGGAGGCTACACCTTCACTCCACCTTGCCTCCCTCCCCTCCCTCCTCGATTTGGAACTCAGCCATTCGCCTCTATTTACTTATGGTCTAGAGGCGGTTTTTGCCAGACCACATAAATGCTTGAGTGCCGTGTCAGTCCTCTGTGCCGCACTCCACTCACCTTACGAAGTCTCCTGTGTGCCTACCTGCCTGCTACAAGCAAATATCCTAGTGGTTGTGTTAATTGCTGCAGATTTGTTGTAACTATTTGCACGAGTGGATTTCACTGACTTAGGACATTGTGCTACCATCAGTACCAACGTAGGCTTAAAATGAGTGAGGAATGTCTGGCCTGCTGGGTGACCTTGAAAATGGCACTATAAGACTCGCATGCCACTTACACCCATACTGCGTGTGTCCAGTGAGGTGAATGTCCCTTCCTCGACTTTCCTATTCACCGGTATCCCTTAGCTCGTCGCCATTATCTACATATGAGATAAGGGCGAGTTTAACCGATCCAGGCTAAACAGCTTTTTAACTGTAACAAGCCAGAGGTTCATCTATAAACATATTAAGTTTGTGCTGATTTATTTGTCCACAGAGTGAAAATTTGTCTGTCATTCCCAGACACGTGTGCTAGCTGTGTTAAGTGCTGCGGGTTTCGAGTAATTAATGAGTGGTGCAATATTGGTAACTCTCGAGACGACTGTGGCCCCGTGAATGACCTTGAAAATCGCACTGCGACCCGCAGGCCACTACACCCACATTGCCTGTGTCTAGCGAGGTGAATATCCCTTCCTTGTCCCTTCTATTCACCGGTATCCTTTAGCCCATCGCCAGTGTGAAACTCCTGTCAGCTATGAGTATAGCTGATGGTGTTGACGTAGATGATGGTGAAGGCAGATTTGAAACATATTTTAGTAAACAGGCTCGGAAAAAAGAACGAGGCTTCCAGAGAAAGCTTGCTGAAAGCAATACAGTGGGCGCACACCCTCCCAAAGCTGTCAGGTTAGATTTCCCTGACAACACTGATCAAGAGACCAAGTTTAACTGGTTTTTCGAAGCTAGTGTAAACAATCATGAGAAAACGATCAAGTTTGTCCGCGATGAGGATAACTACGTCTTTGTGCCTAATGATTCAGCATTTATAGACAAACTTCTCACTCACGAATATGCCAACATCAAACTCCGAGCTGCCCCACCAAGGGCACCTAAAGTGCTTATTGTCATCTACAACGTCAACAAGCACTTGAATCCTCAATATCTGGCGTCAGAGCAAGTTGCAAGCCCTCGTCGACTTTCCAACGGTCTGATATTAGCTGAGTGGACTGGCCAGGGGACTCTGCCACGCTATATTCACTCCCGTGCAGCCCTCAACAGACGCTATTACATTGCATTGTACAGACCTCCTCAACGTCGATGTTATAAGTGTCAACGCTGGGGCCACATCGCCAGGAAATGCCCATCTAAGTCACACTGGTGTGCAGTGTGTGCCAATGCTCATCCTTCTGAACGGTGTTATGCTATGATCAAACAGCAACAGACTGTTGCTAAACAATGTATCAATTGTAAGACCTCAGGAGTCACAGCAGCTCATGCTGACTGCAGTGTGAGGGCTGATCGCATCGCAGCCAACCGCACTTCACCCTGTACCCCTCATAATGGCCCCCCAGGACTACCAGGTACCTCGGGTCTGAATACTGGCTCATGCCTGCCCTCAGACAATGGGGTTGAGCACCTCACCTGGGGAGCACGTCAACAGACCCCCATCACATCGGCTGTCAATACCAGCCTAGCTGAGTCAGCTGACAGTCAGCCAAATAGCTCAGCTGACCGGGACTTCACGTCTCCAGATGTTCCAAGTCTTGCTCCTGTGGTATACAACCTGATGTCGCGCATAAAAATACTGGAAACACAACAGTTACTCCTGAAACAACAACTTGAACAACACAAGGAAAGATGTGTAGAGTGTACCAATAACAAGATTGTCACAATTTGTGAAAGCAAGTGTAAGGCTGCTGAACAAGGTGGTGGTGGTGTTCTTAATCACAGTAATGACGAATATAATACTTGTGTTGATAACTGTAGTGAGCATCATAACGAAGGCTATGGTGTCAATGATGTTAGTAATAGTGATGACCGTAATATAAGTGGTGGTGAAGAGTGTGATGAGGGCTATGGTGTCTATAATGTTAGTAATAGTGATGAGCATAATTTAAGTGGTGGTGAAGAGTGTGATGAGAGCGGTGGTGTCTATAATGTTAGTAATAGTGATGAGCATAATTTAAGTGGTGGTGAAGAGTGTGATGAGAGTGGTGGTGTCTATAATGTTAGTAATAGTGATGAGCATAATATAAGTGGTGGTGCAGAGTGTGATGAGGTTAGTCACATAGACATTAATGTTGAATACAATACTGTTGACAAATGTAATGAACACAATGTTGGTAGTGGCGCTGGTGATGACAGTTGTAGTGTTGCGTGTAATGTTAGCGGAGGAGGGAATGTGAGTGGTGGTGGTGTCACCTATCATACATTCACACATAAACAGCGTCATGCTCTGGGTTTACGAAGACTCCCACGAGGCCTTACAACTGGAGGTGCACTTGCAAAACTCATGGACAAGGGTAGCACTGTTGACATTGATAAGGTCTGCTATTTATATGAACAATTTTTTCATTATGCTGAGAAACTCAAGATGATCCCAGGACTACTATAATGGATCAAAACTCGTATAAACTTTCTATATTAAGCTGGAATATTGCATCACTTAGAAAAAGGCTTCCTGAACTTCATCATAAAGTAACCACCGAACCCATTGATGTTGTGTGTCTACAAGAGTGCAGAGTCCCTGAAAAATCCCAACCCCCTAAATTACCATCATTTGTTGCATATAACCTCAAATCTACTAACTCTTGTGTTCTATATATTAAAAAATCACTTCCCCATCAACTTCTTGCACACAAGAAAACAGAGGGGCTACAATATCACGGTGTTAGGATTTATATAGGGAACTCTGCTCTCAACATATTTAACTTGTATGCTCCTGCTGATAAATTTAATTACTTGGAGCTCCCAACTTGTGCTCATTCTGAGCCTACTCTTATTATTGGCGATTACAATGCGAGACACAAAAGCATTGGAAACTCACAGTTTGGTAATCGTAATGGCAATCAACTGTTGTCACTCTTAAACAGTCACGATAATGTCCAAATTGTAGGTGACCTTGAACCCACACATATCTATGGAGGCGTCCTTGATCTGTGCCTGGGCTTCAACATTACTTCTGCCAGTTGTGAGTCTTCCATTGTAACAGATATAGCGTCTGATCATTTCCCTAGGCTAACCTCTCTAGATATTGGTAATACTATCCTTCCTGGTGGGATATTCAAACGGAAACGTTTTAATGTTCCCACAGATCAGCATGATGACTTTGTTGCACATGTGACTGACTGGTATAATTCCTATGAGTGTTCCTCTGTAGAGACCTTTAACAATGATCTTGTGAGCAGTATTCAGAACTACTTAGAGCCGCCACTGCAACCTCTTGGTACTCTAAACCCAACAAACTTCCGTAATAATCATACCTCCTTCAAAAACCATACTTATTACAATGATTCTAAACTTCGTACACTGAAACGTACTGCTCGCAGACTAGGCCTAGCCTATAGAAAACATCGTACCCCTGGAATGCTGAGGCTCTTCCAAACTGCCCTTGCTGCTGCCAGAGAGCGTATGACAGAGCTGCGGCAAACCGACTCGGAAAAATTTGTCAACGGTCTTAATGCTCACACCCCACTTAGCCGGGCATGGAGGGACATAAATAGAATTAAGGGTAAACGAACTGGGCAGATCGCGCACCCTCATCCCTTGCATAGGGCGAATGAGTTAGTCAGTGCTTGGGCTGCTACATCTAGCTATGACAATCTTCCCAGTACCACACAGGCAAAATTAAATGATAAATATGATGCAAGGGAGAGACTTGTTTGCTTTATGCTCAGTAAGGCAGATGATTGCAACATTCCTTTCACTAATTATGAACTTGATGCAGCGCTAACTAAGGGCAACTCCACGTCGCCTGGTGAGGATGGTATTACTTACAACATACTCAGATTGCTGTGTCGAGTACCAGGTAATCCATTACTTGAATTATATAACATGAGCTATGTAACTGGGGAGCTCCCTCAATCTTGGACCAACAGCCTCATCATTCCAATTCCTAAGCCCAATCAACAAAATGCATTTCGCCCAATATCTCTTACTAGCTGCTTGTGTAAAACATTTGAGAGAATGATTCTTAATCGTCTCATGTACAGAATCAAACAATTTTTGTCTCCCCGGTTACATGGTTTCATGCATGGAAGGAGCGTGCATCATTGCATAGCCACCTTTCTCACCCTGCACACTGACAGTTCCTACACTACCTTCCTTGACCTTAAATCCGCTTTCGATGTAGCCAACCGACATGTAATAATTAGTGAACTTGCCAGAATGGATGTTGGAGGATGGCTTCTCCGCTGGATTAAAGGCTACCTGTCCAACAGAAAATCGTCTGTGTTGTTCCAGGGACATAGAAGTGTAACTAAAGACTTTGAATTAGGAACCCCACAGGGAGGTGTGCTCAGTCCCACACTGTTCAATATTCTAATTAATGCATTACTTAATGCTATGCCTAGTCAGCCCCATAATTATGTGATTAGTTTTGCTGATGATATAATGATTCACACCACCGGATTCTCCAACACCCAAAACATTCTTAATCATGTACTAGCCTCGTGTCAGGACCTGGGGTTGATAATCTCTACTGATAAAACAAAGATACTCAATAGGCGTCCTCCTCGACAGAGAGGCACAGTTCGTCAGATCCAATTGCATGATGGGTCTCTTCTAGAATATGTAAGCAGATACAGGTATCTAGGCTTTGAGGTTCCACTACTTGGACCTGTTGTAACAAGACTTTGTCGCCAATACAAAGAACGACTAAGAGCACTTAGAGTTGTGGCAGGGCTTCACCCCAGGTATGGTGCTAATGTTAAAATTGTGAAAATGATGTATCTTGCTTATATTAGATCATTGGTTGATTATGCTGCGCCACTACTTGCTCTTGTGTCTGACTGGAAGCTTGGAGGGCTGGAAAAACTGCAGAACGAAGCAATGAGGATCATCCTAGGATGCCCTCGTACTGCCAAAATTTTAAATATGCAAAAAGAACTTGATATTCCAAGCATCAGAGATCGTGTTACTGAAAGAAATATCCTAATTGGGGTTAATATGCTCAGGCAAGCTCATTCAAACCCCTGCACAGAAGCCCTCCAAACTTTCCTCAGCACTGGTGAACACTCCTCCAGATGGATCGAAAAGACTGGAACCGACCTCCGCATGAATCAGATACATGATCTATGTCAAGTAAGGCAACAGCGGCACTTCTCCGCTCCATGGAATATTACCCCATTCCAAACTACCATTCCTCCATTTCCCCCCAAACTACTTCTTAAATCACAACCAAAACTTCGCCTTGAAGCCAAACATGAGGCCTTAAGCTGTATTGATAACTTAGTCACACAGCACACACTCTCGCAAATTATTTACGTTGATGGTTCTGTTCACCAATCCACTGGTGCAGCTGGTAGTGCTGCTGTTGTCGTACAGAGTGATGGCTCTCTTAAAGAAATTGGAGCACGCATCAATAATTGGGCCTCTACCCTTCAGACAGAACTGTTTGCCATACTCCTTGCACTGAAATGCATCTATGTATCAAAGATTGACAGTTTAATTGTAACTGATTCTCTGTCATCCATAAATGCTCTCAACTCATTAAGCATAAATTGTGGCATGCTTGTGTCAGAAGCCAGACACAGGTATGGTAGGATTGTGGACAGTGGAGTCAGAGTGCACATGCTGTGGATTCCATCTCACATTGGTCTTCAGATGCATGATAGAACTGATAAATTGGCTAAGCTGTATGCTTTCAAAGAGGGAGTAGATTACAATCTTGGCTTGTCAGGTAGTAGTTTGAGAACAATAATACGAAAAGAACTTCAGCTGAATTTTATGGACTTAAGGCTCAGGGAGATTGACACCAGTGAGTCCATCTATCATCATTCTATCATGCAGGAGGAGCCACATGTCTATGGTGCATCCAACAAAATAAGCAGACTCTTGGATGTCACTACCGCCCGGCTCCGGCTGGGTTACAAGTATCTTTGGCAGGTTAAATCACCACCACCAGATGTAGACCAAACGAAATGTAAACTTTGCCAGATGGATTATTGTCACACCCTGCGTCATTATGTACTGGAGTGCGATAAAATTAATGAATTTAGAAACAACTCACTCAGAAGTGTTCAAGAAATGGCTAAGTATTTTATCCACAGTGGTATATTACAGACCATTCTGGAGAAATACCCTGACTTTGCTAGCTGTAAATAAAGCATTACCACATGTGTGCATGTGTGTGTGTGTGTGTGTGTGTGTGTGTGTGTGTGTGTGTGTGTGTGTGTGTGTGTGTGTGTGAGTATGAGTGTGTGTGTGTATGAGTGTGAGTGTGTGTATGAGTGTGTGTGAGTATGAGTGTGTGTGCGTGTGTGTATGAGTTTGTGTGTGTGTGTGTGTGTGTGTGTTTATGTGTGTGTGTGTATGAATTTGTATGTGTGTGTGTGTGTGTGTGTGTGTGTGTGAGAGAGAGAGAGAGACTCAGCAATCAACATTTGCACCAATAACTCACTACAGTTGTGACCGGGTGTGGAAGTGTGAATTGCTCATTACTCTAAAATTTGTTCATGATTGCAGCCATGTATAAACGTAAGTAACCATTCTTACAGTATTCATTACCTTTGTAGCTTGTGAGTTCATTACCTTTGTAACTTGTGAGTTCATTACCTTGTACCTAGTTCAGCCATCAAAACTTTGGAGCCCGGTCCCTGGACCCATTGTGTACCTCTGTAATCTGTAAATACCTTTGTAACTTGTAATGATTGTGACTAGACCTACCTGGAGTTCATTACCTTTGTAAATTGTGAGTTCATTACCTTTGTAAATTGTGAATTCATTGCCTCTGTAACTTGCTCAGCTATCAAAACTTTGAGGCCCAGTCCCTGGACCCATTATGTACCTCTGTAATCTTTTGACTACCGCCCACAGGATGGGTATGGGGTGCATAATAAACATATTAAACTAACCGCGATTCCTGACTCCTATAAGATTCCTTTAGCTTAAGTTCGATGCTTGCTATTTCTCTGACCAGTGTCTCCCTACGCATTTCAGATATACTGACCTCTTTTAGCCGCTCTGTTATTTTTTTCCGTCGCCTGTAAAGGGAGCGCCTGTCTCTTTCTATTTTACATCTACTCCTCCTTTTTCTTAGAGGAATAAGCCTTGTGCAGATAAGATAAGATAAGATAAGATTTCGTTCGGATTTTTAACCCCGGAGGATTAGCCACCCAGGATAACCCAAGAAAGTCAGTGCGTCATCGAGGACTGTCTAACTTATTTCCATTGGGGTCCTTAATCTTGTCCCCCAGGATGCGACCCACACCAGTCGACTAACACCCAGGTACCTATTTGCTGCTAGGTGAACAGGACAATAGGTGTAAGGAAACGTGTCGGAATTTCCACCCGCCGGGAATCGAACCCGGGCCCTCCGTGTGTGAAGCGGGAGTTTTAGCCACCAGACCACCGGGCCACCTACATCGAGTGCCACCAAGTTAATCTGTTCTAGGCATAAGTTGGGGTCTGTGTTGCTTAGTATATTTTCCCAGCTTATATCGGTTAGGACTTGGTTTACTTGGTCCCACTTTATGTTCTTGTTATTGAAGTTGAATTTGGTGAATGCTCCCTCGTGACTAATCTCATTATGTCGGTCTGGGACTCCACGCATACATGTCTCAACCTCAATTATGTTGTGATCTGAGTATATTGTTTTTGATATGGTGAAATTTCTTATCAGATCATCATTGTTAGTGAAGATGAGGTCTAGTGTATTCTCCAATCTAGTAGGCTCTATTATTTGCTGGTTTAAATTGAATTTTGTGCAGAGATTTAAAAGCTCGTGTGAGTGTGAGTTTTCATCAGAGCTGCCTCCTGGTGTTATTACTGCAACAATATTATTTGCTATATTCCTCCATTTTAGGTGCCTTAAGTTGAAATCCCCCAGGAGCAAGATGTTGGGGGCAGGAGCTTCAAGATTTTCCAAACAGTGGTCAATTTTTAACAGCTGTTCCTGGAATTGCTGGGATGTTTCATCCGGAGGCTTGTAGACTACCACAATGACTAGGTTTTGGTTCTCGACCTTTACTGCTAAAACTTCCACTACATCATTTGAGGCATTAAGCAGTTCTGTGCAAACAAGTGACTCTGCAATGTACAGGCCAACCTTTCCCCCCCTTTTGCCTGTTCACTCTGTCACATCTGTATAGGTTGTAACCTGGGATCCATATTTCGTTGTCCAAGTGATCCTTTATGTGGGTCTCAGTGAAAGCCGCGAACATTGCCTTTGCCTCTGCAAGCAGTCCACGGATGAAAGGTATTTTGTTGTTTGTTGCTGGCTTTAGACCCTGTATATTTGCAAAGAAGAATGTCATCGGACTGGTGGTATTGTTGGTGCTGGGGGGGGGATTTTTTTCCGGCATTAGTATCTGTATCTGTTGGTTTAGAGTGGAGGCCATCGACTGTGGTTCCACTCCAGGAATGACTGGATTTGGTGTACGATTTCTGCTATTTCCTGCCAGTTTTTTTTTTCCTTCCTGGCACTAAAAAACCTCTCCCTCTTGAGTGGCTGTGGCTACCCAGGTTTTCCCATGGCCTGGATGTTTTGTATCTTTTTGTCCCCTTTAGATGGTGTGCCTGGCAATTTAAGTTATAGCACAGTCTTTCCTGTACTGAAGAGTTACACATTTCAGGGTGAAAAAGCTTACAGGAGGAGAGTTCGCATTTTCCTGTTGTCATATGGGCACGGCATTTTCTAGGGTGGTCATAGTTGCACGTCCCGTCTGATTTTCCAGATTTCCCATGTCTGCAGATACCAAGTGCATAGTATGTGCACAGGCTTGGTTTCCGTTTGCCTTGGGTTTCTTTGACTGTATTCTCTGTTGGTGCAAGTTTCCCTGTCTTATTCCTATCCTCCCTAGCACCAACAATGGAGCTCCCACCAGTTGTTTTTGGTAATACATCCTCACTATTGCTAGTGGAGTCCTCTTATTTGCTATTTCCTGTGGTATTTCTAGTTTGCAATATTGGTTTTATCTTATCTTTGACTACACTTGTTTCCCCACTACGGCTCCTGTCCCCTATGAGGTCATTTATATGTATTCCTTCCTGCGTATAATTCCCGACTACCTGGACAAAATCTCCAGCTTCACCATTACTGTCTCCCAGGACAGCACCTCCAGCTTCACCATTACTGTCTCCCAGGACAGCACTATCAGCCCCACATTTACTGACTACCAGGACATCACCTCCAGCCTTACAGTTTCTGACTACATTGCCAGTATCAAGAGCAGTACCATTCAGCCCAGACTTTTTATGTTCCCATCTGTTCTAGAAAGCTTCCAGGTTTTCTATGAAAGCAGCTTTGATGTTATCCTCTTTTAATACCCTTGTGATTTTAGTCCACAGATTTATCTCATTTGGGCATACCCAAAAACACTTCCCTGTTTTAATACTGCTTGTAGCTAGTTCTTGGACATCTGCACAAGGGGCGTGACACCAATTTCCACAAAAATGACAATTTATCCATGTGGAAGCCCGTTTGTTTGATTGACTGCAGACTACACAGAGCTTCATAATGATTTGAATGGTTGATTTACTGTAATTCTACTAGCAACCTCTTGAATACTCTATTAATAACCTCCTTAAATGAAGCTCTAGCTATTTGTATTTCTATTTCTAACCGTACTTGTATATTGGACAGCTTACCGTGTACGTTCCTGATTTATATTTATTGTTTGTGTTTGATAAGGGCGCCTACAACCCCATCCGTTTACAGTCTGCTTTATTGTCCAACGAATCCGTTTGAAACCAGTCAAGGGTTCGGACCATCAAGGGTTCGGACCAGTCGAGGGTTCAGACCAGTCTGATCTGTTCAGTGGGTCACTTATTTAAAACATACTGGTCGGTGATTTGGGCTAACACATGAAGGATCTACTTGAAATTATCTACCCGAGTAATATGTGATTACTCATCTGAATGGCTTTAAATTTTCATCACTTAGGTACTAACGATGTTGTTGCAGTGATAACACCAGGAGGCAGCTCTGACGAGAGCTCACACACACGCACGAGCTTTTAAATCTCTGCACAAAATTCAACTTAAACCAGCAAATAATAGAGCCTACTAGACTGGAGAATACACTAGACCTCATCTTCACTAACAATGATGATCTGATACGAAATGTCACCAAATCAAAAGCAATATACTCAAATCACAACATAATCGAAGTTCAGACAAATATTCGCGAAGCCCCAGACCGACAAAATGAGATTAGTCACGAGGGAGCCTTCACCAAATTCAACTTCAATAACAAGAACATAAAGAGGGACCAAGTAAGCCAAGTCCTAACCAATGTATGCTGGGAGGATAGACTAAGCAACACGGACCCCAACTTATGCCTAGAACAGATTAACTCGGTGGCACTCGAAGTATGCTCAAGGCTTATTCCTTTAAGAAAAAGGAGGAGTAGATGTAAAATAGAAAGAGACAGGCACTACCTTTACAGGCGACGGAAAAGAGTAACAGAGCGGCTAAAAGAGGCCAATATATCTGAAATGCGTAGGGAGACACTGATCAGAGAAATAGCAAACATCGAACTTAAGCTAAAGGAATCTTATAGGAGTCAGGAATCGCGGGAAGAACTAAAAGTCATAAATGAAATCGAAAGAAACCACAAGTATTTATTTTCTTATGCCAAATCAAAGTCGAGAACAACATCCAGTATTGGGACCCTACTTAAACAAGATGGGTCCTACACAGATGACAGCAAGGAAATGAGTGAGCTACTCAAGTCCCAATATGGCTCAGTTTTTAGCAAGCCGCTAACCAGACTGAGAGTCGAAGATCAGAATGAATTTTTTATGAGAGACCCACAGAATTTGGTAAACACAAGCCTATCTGATGTTATCCTGACGCCAAATGACTTTGAACAGGCGATAAATGACATGCCCATGCACTCTGCCCCAGAGCCAGACTCATGGAACTCCGTGTTCATCAAGAACTGCAAGAAGCCCCTATCACGAGCTTTTACCATCCTATGGAGAGGGAGCATGGACGCGGGGGTCGTCCCACGGTTACTAAAAACAACAGACATAGCCCCACTCCACAAAGGAGGCAGTAAAGCAATAGTAAAGAACTACAGACCGATAACACTAACATCCCATATCATAAAAATCTTTGAAAGGGTCCTAAGAAGCAAGATCACCACCCATCTAGATACCCATCAATTACACAACCCAGGGCAACATGGGTTTAGAGCAGGTCGCTCCTGTCTGTCCCAACTACTGGATCACTACAACAAGGTCCTAGATGTACTAGAAGACAAAAAGAATGCAGATGTAATATATACAGACTTTGCAAAAGCCTTCGATAAGTGTGACCATAGCGTAATAGCGCACAAAATGCGTGCTAAAGGAATAACAGGAAAAGTTGGTAGATGGATCTTTAATTTCCTCACAAACAGAACACAAAGAGTAGTAGCCAACAGAGTAAAGTCCGAGGCGGCTACGGTGAAGAGCTCTGTTCCACAAGGCACAGTACTCGCTCCCATCTTGTTTCTCATCCTCATATCTGACATAGAGAAGGATGTCAGCCACAGCACCTTGCCTTCCTTTGCAGATGACACCCGAATCTGCATGACAGTCTTTCATTGCAGACACTGCAATACTCCAGGCGGACATCAACCAAATCTTTCAGTGTGCTGCAGAAAACAAAATGAAGTTCAACGATGAGAAATTTCAATTACTCCGATATGGTAAACATGAGGAAATTAAAACTTCATCAGAGTACAAAACAAACTCCTTCCACAAAATAGAGCGAAAAACCAACTTCAAAGACCTGGGAGTGATCATGTCGGAGGATCTCACCTTCAAGGACCATAACATTGTATCAGTCGCATCTGCTAGAAAAATGACAGGATGGATAATGAGAACCTTCAAAACTAGGGATGCCAAGCCCATGATGACTCTTCAGGTCTCTTGTTCTATCTAGGCTGGAATATTGCTGCACACTAACAGCACCTTTCAAGGCAGGTGAAATTGCTGACCTAGAAAATGTACAGAGAACCTTCATGGCGTGCATAACGGAGATAAAACACCTCAATTACTGGGAGCGCTTGAAGTTCCTGAACCTGTACTCCTGGAATGCAGGTGGGAGAGATACATGATTATATACACCTGGAAAATCCTAGAGGGACTAGTGCCTAACTTGCACACGAAAATCACTCACAACGAAAGCAAAAGTCTCGGCAGACGATGCAACATCCCCCCAATGAAAAGCAGGGGTATCACTAGCACGTTAAGAGACAATACAATAAGTGTCAGGAACCCGGAAACTGTTCAACTGCCTCCCAGCATACATAAGGGGGATTACCAATAGATCCCTGGCTGTCTTCAAGCAGGCACTGGGCAAGCACCTAAAGTCGGTACCTGACCAGCCGAGCTGTGGCTCGTACGTTGGATTGCGTGCAGCCAGCAGTAACAGCCTGGTTGATCAGGCTCTGATCCGCCAGGAATCTTGATCACAGACCGGGCCGCGGGGGCGTTGACTCCCGGAACTCTCTCCAGGTAAACTCCAGGTAAACTCGTGGCACCCCTGCTTTCACTGGGGGGATGCTTCATTTCCTGCCCAGTCTTCATATTCGTAGAGAGTGATTCTCGTGTATAATTTTGGGACTAGTCTTTCTCGCTTGCATTCCAAGGAGTACAAATCAAGGGACTTCAACCGTTCCCGGTAATTTAGGTGCTTTATCGTACTTATAAGTACCATGAAAATTCTCATACATTCTCCAGGTCTGCAATTTCTGCTGCTTTTGAAAGAAGCCATGAATTTGGAGTAATATTCCAGCCTAGAGAGAACAAGCGATTTGAAGAGAATCATCATTGGCTTGAAATCCTTAGTTTTGAAGGTTCTCATTACCCATCCTATCATTTTCCTAGCAGATGTGGTAGATACATTGTTGTTATCTTTGAAAGTGAGATCTTCTGACATTATCACTCCCAGATCCTTCATACTGTTTTCCGCAGCCCATGTAAAGATTTGGTTGATGTCTGCTTGGAGTCTTTCAGTGCCATCGATAGATGACTGTCATGCAAATTCAGGTGTCATCAGCAAAGGAAGATATAGTGCTGTGACTTATGCCTGTGACTATGTCGGATATCATAATAAGGAACAGGATGGGGGCGAGCACTGTGCCTTGTGGAGCAGAGCTTTTCACTGTGGCTGCCTCAGATTTGACTCTGTTTACTATTACCCTTTGTGTTCTATTTGTTAGGATCTTATAGATCCATCTACCAATTTTTCCTGTTATTCATTTATCACGCATTTTGTGCACTATTATACCATGGTCGCACTTGTCAAAGGCTTTCGCAAAGTCTGTGTATACTACAACTGCATTTTGCTTGTCCTCCAGTGCATCTATGATCTTGTCATAGTGGTCCCGTAGTTGGGACAGGCAGGAGTGGCCTGCTCTAAACCCATGTTGCCCTGGGATGTGTAACTGATGGATATCTAGGTGGGTGGTGATCTTAGGACCCTTTCAAAGATGTTTATGATATGGGACGTTAGTGCTATAGGTCTGTAATTCTTTGCAATTGCTTTACTGCCACCTTTGTGGTGGGAGGTTATGTTTATTGTTTTTAGTGACTGTGGAATGACTCTTGTGTCCATGCTTCTTCTCCATGGACTGCTGAAGGCACGTGAAAGAGGCTTCTTGCAGTTCTTTAATGAACACGGAGTTCCATGAGTCTGGGCCTGGGGCTGAATGCATGGACATGTCATTTACTGCTTTTTCGAAGTCTTGTGGTGTTAGGATAATATCGGAGATTTTTTGAACTGACCAAATTTTGAGTTTCAGTCATACAAAAATAGCTTAGATTTTTGACTCTTAGTCTGGTTAATGGCTCACTAAACACTTAGTCATATTGGGATTTTAGTATCTCACTCATTTCTTTGCTGTCATCTGTGTAAGTCCCATCTCGTTTAAGCAGGGGATGTTAGTATCTCACTCATTACTTGCTGTCATCTGTATAAGTCTCATCTCGTCTAAGCAGGGGTCCAATACTGGATGTTGTTTTGGCCTAAGATTTGGCATAAGAAACAAAATATTTTAGTTCTTGTTTTTTTTTTCAATTTCACTTATGGCTTAAAATTCTTCCTGAGTTTCCTGTCTCCTGTATGATTCCTTAAGCCTAAGTTCGATATTTCCTACTTGTCTTACCAATGAATCTCTTCGTATTTCAGATAAACTTGGCCCTTTCAGCAGTTCTGTGATTCTTCGTCTTCGCCTGTATAGGGAGCGTCTTTCTCTTTCTAGTTTACATCTTCTCTTCCTTTTTTTTTTTTAAAGAATGTGCCTTCAGCATA
>NC_091308.1:1494733-1574733 GCF_038502225.1 Cherax quadricarinatus
AAGATGTTTTTTAATGGTAGTTTTGAAAATGGTGGCTGAGTCTGCAATTCTAGAGTTTACAGCTAAGAAGTTCCAGATTTTAAGCCCTTTAATGTATATTGAACGTTTATATAGATTTAGCCGGACACGTGGAATGTCATAGAGATTTTTGTGTCTGGTATTGTGCCTATGGGTCCCGTCAGAACTATCAAGAAAGCGTTTTAGTTCAGGGTTAATATCGGAATTTATGGTTCTGTAAATGTAAGTTTCACAGTAGTAAGTGTGGATGTTCTGTACAGTGAGTAAGTTTAGGTCTTTGAAGAGTGAGGGGGGGGGTGTTGTCTGGGATTGGATTGCGTGATAATTCTTACTGCGGCTTTATGTTGGGTTATTATTGGTTTTAGGTGGGTTGCTGCTGTTGATCCCCAAGAACAAATGACATAGGTGAGGTAGGGATAGATGAGTGAATAGTATTGTGTGAGTAGGGATGATTGCGGTACATAGTAACGTATCTTCGAGAGGATCCCAACTGTTTTGGATACTTTTTTTGCTATGTGTTGGATGTGTGTGCTGAAATTCAGGTTGCTGTCAAGGTGTAGGCACAGGAATTTGCCCTCATTATGTTTAGCAATAAGAGTGTTGTGCAACACCTGTTCTGTTACCAAACATAATATAGAAGGTTTTGTCAGTACTAAGTGTGAGTTTATTGGCAGTCATCCAGACTGATATTTTTTGTAGCTATTCATTAACAATGGTGTTGAGTGAGGCAAGATTTGGGTGGGAGATGATATAAGTCGTGTCGTCAGCAAAGAGAATTGGTTTCAGGTGTTGTGATACTTTGGGAAGATCATTGATATATAAGAGGAAGAACAGGGGACCAAGGTCACTTCCCTGTGGCACTCCAGTATCAAGTGGTCGTGTAGATGAGGTTGTGTCCTTAATGGTGACGTACTGATACCTGTTAGTAAGGTAGGATTTGAAATATATAAGTGCGTGGCCTCTTATACCGTAATGGTCAAGTTTTTGGAGTAGGATGCCGTGGCCTACTGTATCAAAAGCTTTCCTTAGGTCAATAAACAGTCCTATTGGATATTCCTTATTTTCCAGTGCTGTGTAAAGCAGGTCAAGCATTTTCACACTTACATCGTTTGTACTTTTGTTTTTTTCTGAAGCCAAATTGGCAGGGGTTGAGTATGCTTTGTGCTGCAATAAACGAATATAATCTGTTGTGCACGAGTTTCTCGAAGATTTTGAATAGCAACGGTAAGTTTGAGATTGGTCTGTAGTAATTTACGTCTGCGGGGTCACCATCTTTGTGAATCGGTGTAACCCTTGCTGTCTTGAGTGGTGTCGGGAAAGTTCTAGTTTCTAGTGACTTGTTAAAAAGTAGTGAAATGGCAGGCGAAAGGACATAAGCTGCTCACTTACACAGTAATGGTGGGACTTGAGACAGATTCACTGATTTGTTTTTAAGTGACTTGATAATCGTAGTGACTTCAGTGGGTTCGGTAGGTTGGGAAATTCCTATTTCATTAATTACAATGGAAATAACATGGCCACACGCTGTGTCTGCACGTCACGATGGTGTGTTATGTGTTACAACAGTGTGTAGCACGTCCACGTAACTGCGATGTGTAGCACGTCCACGTAACTACGGTATGTAGCACGTCCATGTAACTACGGTATGTAGCACGTCCACGTAACTACGGTATGTAGCACGTCCATGTAACTACGGTATGTAGCAAGTCCACGTAACTACGATGTGTAGCACGTCCACGTAACTACAGTATGTAACACGTCCACGTAACTACGGTGTGTAGCACATCAGCACGTCACAGCTCACCAAGCATCCCAGGTCTCCTGGTTCCTCACTCAGAGACGAGATGAACATTTTTCTCAGTAATGAATAATAACTTTAAATGCACTCTGTAAACACTTTACACTATATAGGAAAAGTCAACAAATTCTTTTTAAGTAAAAAATAATATAATTGTCTAGGATTTCTTGTTTATAAAGATCTTACCCAAAACTTTCTGCCTCACCAACTTATCTGTACTTAGTAAGTTAGTTGGACATGGAGTGCCTCGATGGTTTTTCCCACTACATGATTCATTGCTAATTTTATTCATAAGATAACACTGCCTTAATTTAATTCAATTTATGGTAAGGTTATCTGCGCAGACGAGCATTATATTGCATTAATTTATGGTTATTAATTGATATATGAAATACATTCCCAGGAGTCAGTTGGAGCACAGGCATCGTAAAATTTTCAATACGGTGACAAATTCTTTATCATTACTGTTATATAAGGTTGACGGGTTCATGACCGACTCCTCTGTAGCAGAGAGTGTAAAATTAGGCTGAAATTTAAAACAGTAAAAACGTGAAATCTGCTCTTGAATAACAGAGTACAACGAACAATAACAAAATACTTTCCATCTGTTGGTAAGGTACTGTTTACGTTCCTTATTAACACAATTATGCTCACTGTAAACTAGATTAGAATTAACCCAGCATATTAGGAATTTTAGTTAAAAAAAAATTACAGTTTTTCACCCACTGTTTATTAAAAATTAAGCATTTCTCAGTTACGTAACGTATATATAGGCTGTTCAAGTGTCGCCAGCTAGTCAGCAACACCCAAAATACTGAGATATTTTGAGCATTTTAAAAAACCTTGATACGTATTTTTTTCAGTCTCTGTTTATTATATATTAAGCACATTCCATAATGTAAGATTGTGCATGTTGTTCACTTGTAGCTAATTCGTCAGCATTACTCATAATACATAAAAAATGAATTTTCATTTTTTCTGGAACTGAAATTCCTTGTGTGGGATTAATTATGCATACTCGAATTAGTCTTAAATCACACTTTATGCATAGTAGCAATGTTTTGTCTAGTATCATCAGTTATAATGACAGAAGTGAATCTAGGGACTTAAGCCAGAGTTTCAATCTTCGAGGCTAAGAAATCTTAAAATGCTGAAAAATCAAAGAAATAATTTTGAAAATAATGTAATTTTCAGTTTGAATAAAACAGTGAAAAATAAGTTATTAACTGAAAAAATGAAAGCATTTCCATCTGTGAGTATAATCAAAGATAATATATAGTATGCTTAGATAATGACGCGAAATGAAAAATCTAATTCCAGGCATGACTTCTAATCCCCGATAAAGACTATACAAATTTGCTATTCTTTTATTAAAATTAACTTTGTATTTCTCCAATTGAAGCCATAACTATGTGCCCATGATAATGAACTGTGTATACGAAGATTATGGAAACTGATGGTGTATAGTCAGAGCAGTGCCAGCATGGTGGCACCCATGCAACCTGGAGTTTATATTTTGTAAACATTAAACGTTAGGTAGAGAATGAAATAACTTCAGGATTAGTTGCATATTTATTGAGTTAGAAACCCCTGATAAAACTGGGCTATGCATAGTATTCAGAATATTCCACAAGTTGTTAGGGAACAAGGAAATATAATCAGGTAAGAATTAATGGTGTCATTACAATTTGAGCAATCTGATATTAACGAACTTACAGGCTTCTGTTAATGCCTCTAACATGATACTAATGACGTCGAAAGTCTAGTATTCTGAGCACCTTGTGAATACCACCACCATGATCCTGATGAGGTCGATGCGTCATTAACTTAGCAGCTATTGAACACCACCATGATCCTGATAAGGTCGATGCGTCATGAACTTAGCACCTATTGAACACCAGCTTCATGATCCTGATGAGGTCGATGCGTCATGAACTTAGCACCTATTGAACACCAGCTTCATGATCCTGATGAGGTCGAAGGTTTCGTCGTGGCAGTAGCCATGGAAGTCGTCCATGTCGATGCTCCACACCATCAGGCCGGCCAGACCGTGCACCCTTGCATAGTTAGCCTGCAACGCAGAGGTTTCCAACTTTAACACGACGAACACTTGTGTTATTGTAAATGACATTAACAGTACACAAATAAACCACACATAGAAGAGAGGAGCTTACGACGACGTTTCGGTCCGACTTCGACCATTTACAAAGTCACACTAACCAGAAGTGGAGCAGGACGGCTATATATAGGCAGGAAGAGGTAGTGGTAGTAGTAGTAGTAGTAGTAGTAGTAGTAGTAGTAGTAATAGTAGTAGTAGTAGTAGTAGTAGTAGTGGTGGTGGTAGTAGTAGTAGTAGTAGTAGTAGTGGTGGTAGTAGTGGGGAACTAAGGAGGAGGAGCCAGTCAAATATAAAGAAAGGGGAGCACTGCAAGGGAGCTAGGTGCCCACAGAGGGAGAGCAAGTGCACAGAGGTGGGGGGAAGGGGAAATGATGAAATAAATAATGAAGGAACAGAAACACGCGACAGAAGAAAGACAAAAAAGAAAAAAAGAAAGAAGAAAGGGGAAGAGGGAGAAGAAGAAAAAATGAGGAATCAGGTTAAGTCACGGGTGTTCTGAAGTTTGGAGCATTTTACAATGTAGTGGGAGAGGAAGGCATCTACAGAGACGAAGCCAGGACTAAGATTCATACAAGGAAATTTGTGTATTAGAGAGGATTCAACAAGACGGCGACTGTTAAAGTTGGAAGTAGGGAAGACAGTTTTAGCAGAAGACCAGTCTATAGGATGGCTGTGATCTCTGACGTGACAGAAAAGAGCATTGTTAGTGTCGGCAAGCCTAACACTATTTTTGTGCTCCCTAAGTCTGTCAGAAAGAGATCGGCCAGTTTCTCCAAAGTATTGAAGAGGACAGGAGGAGCAAGAAATAGACACCAGGAACATCTGTAGAGGGAGGAGAGGTATGAACGAGATTAGTGCGAAGAGTGTTAGTCTGGCGGAAAGTAAGCTTGATGTATAAGGGACGGAGAGAATTGTTGAGATTAGAAAGATCGGAAATGTAGGGAAGGCAGAGGACAGAAGAGTTCCCAGGAGTAGAGAGTTTGAGAGAGAAGAAATTACGTAAGAAAAAATTACTGGTCAGCACTTACCAGCCTGATAAGGTCAAAAAAATTGTATTATGAAAATAGATTACATAACATCAAAGGTGATATGAAAAAAAACTGGAAAACTCTATCTGAAATTCTTGGAACTAAAAAGTTATCCAAAAACAAAGCAATCAAACTAACAAGATCAGATGAACCCCTACTCACTCCAACCGATACAGCAAACAGACTTAATGTTTTCCTCTCCACCATAGGAAAAAATCTAGCAAACAAAATACCAAGCACAACCGCCCGTCCATCAGACTACCTCATAGGAACCTACCCAAATACGCTATTCCTAGCTCCAACCAACCCCACTGAAGTTATGCTCATCATAAACACCCTTAAAAACAAGGCAGGAGACATAAACAACTTGCCTGCTTTTATGTACAAAAAAGCTTCTCAAGTATTGTCACCAATTATTGCAACACTCTTTAACAAATCCATTGAATCATCTACCTTCCCAACAATCCTCAAAATAGCGAGGGTCACTCCGATCCATAAAGGAGGTGACCAAGCTGACTTGAATAACTACAGACCAATATCTAACTTACCACTGCTCTCTAAAATCTTTGAAAAATTAATTCATAGACGGATCTATTCCTACCTCGTTTCACACAACATATTAAACCCTTGTCAGTTTGGATTCAGGAATAATAAAAGCACAAATGAGGCTATCATATACATGCTAGAACTAATATATATCGCACTTGAAAAGAAAGAAGTCCCGCTGGGCATTTTCCATACAGTCGACCATGAACTACTGTACTCCAAATTAATGCACTATGGTATCAGAGGCCACTCCCTCAACTACCTAAAGTCATACCTTAGTAACAGAACTCAATATGTTTATGCAAATGATGCAAACTCCTCCACCCAACCAATCACAGTAGGAGTCCCACAAGGAAGCGTCCTTGGACCACTCCTCTTTCTCATATACATCATTGATCTACCGAATGCATCACAGCTACTCAAACCCATATTATTTGCAGATGACACTACATATATATTTTCACACCCAAACGCAGTCATACTAGCAAACACAGTCAATGCTGAATTATAGAAAATATCTGCCTGGATGGTGACTAACAAACTTACCCTGAACACTGATAAAACCTATTTCGTTCAGTCTGGAAACAAAGCTGCAAATGATCCAATTAACATTACGCTAAATGGATCATCAGTCACAAGACTCATAGAGGGAAAATTCCTAGGTATCCACCTTGACAGTAGCCTTAAGTTCCGGACACACACACAACAAATCACCAAGAAAATCTCCAAGACTGTAGGCATACTATCAAAGATAAGGTATTATGTTCCACAATCAGCTCTCCTGGCACTGTACCATTCACTCATATACCCTTACCTTACATATGGAATTTGTGCATGGGGATCAACAACATCCAGTCACCTAAAACCCTTAATAACCCAGCAAAAGGCAGAGTAAGAATGATAACAAATTCCCACTTCCGCCAGCATACTCCACCAATTTTCAAAAGTCTGAATCTGCTTACCATTAAGAATATCCATACTTATTCATGTGCCTACTACATACACAGAACAATACACGCAAATATAAACCCCCCACTCAAACTTCTCCTCACCAACCTAAACAGGACACATGACCACAACACAAGACACAGATCTCTTTCTGATATACCTCGTGTCCATATCACACTGTGTAAAAACTCTATGCACATAAAGGGCCCCAAAATATGGAATTCATTACCAGAAGATATTAAAGTAGCCCAGTCTGAAAATCAATTTAAGACTCTTCTCAAAAGCCACTTAATCACCCTAGACTAAATGCTATATACTCAGTACACATTTACTCACCTATGTACTCCCACATCATAACTGAAACAATCACATTGAACCTTTTATCCATTGTTGACAGGAATATAATTGAATCATTGTTTTTCACAAAAGCATTTTAGAATATAAATACAAACTTTGATTCATCTATAATTAATATTCTACTGTACAACTATGAAATAATTAATTTCCTACTGTACAACTATGATATACTATTCCTTAGTATTAAGTAGACTGTAAGCCAATAATGTTAAGTTGGCCCATAATGCCTAGGCATAATAGAGGCTCTTTTTGCATTGCAACCCACTATTGTATATACACAATCTTAATGTACTGTTTGCAAAGACATTAAATAAATAAATAAATAAATAAAATAAATAAATTAAATAAATGTATGTGTACAAGATAGAACGAAGAGAAGAAACAAATATGGCGGTACGGGAAGAAATCTGATTGACGATTTGGTGAATGTTATTCAAAATTACAATGTCCGTTAGTAATATTAGCGGACCATTAAACGTTACAAGATAAGAGAAGAGGAAGGGTCCAGATTTGTAATAAAACGACAGAATAAGGATTCTATTAATGGAAAACAGGAAACAGTAGCTGAATTAGACGCCATATTGTCTACCGCATGTATCATCCAACAATCACTGTACACCTCCCAGTGGGTATTAACCTCCACATAACAGGTAACGTAGCTGGTATTGGCCAGTATTAGGTTACCTACAGTTTGGTAAAATGCTCACTCACTGAAATAATATATTTAATAAGAGAAAAATGTAGATCAAACAAAATACTTAAAGTGTCCAGTCCAATTAAATTCTTTATAATTATATAGTCCAATTAATAACCAATTTATTGGCGTAAATTTTTATCAAAAAATATACAGGAATCATGTGTTCCTAATCCAGGGTCCCGGAGTTAGAGAGTTGAGACGGAGGGACATTGTGACCCCAGCTTTCCTGAAGTCCCATAAGTCTCCAAGATAATCAACATCAGAAAGTTACAATTTGTTTTGTATCAAGAGTTCTCCCCAGTGTGTGAGTGGAAGGTTAATTCCAGATTGTGTTGAGAAAAATCCTCAACATAATTTCTAATACTATCGTAAGTAAATCGTGCAAATTTCTACTTGCTGTCGCAAGTGCTCGTGATACCAAAAAAAAAAAATCTGAATTTCTGCCAGAAAGCAAGACAGTAAGATATCCTTATAATGTGTAAAGTGCCTACATCCACAATGAAAATGACACGTTTGCTCAGCAACAATCACTACCACTGGGTGGCAGTGATCCTTGTTACCTTGATAGCTGCAGAGGTGTGGTTCTCGTAGGAGCACCAGAGATCGTCCCGGTAAGTGTATGGCTCAGTCAAATTCTCTGCTGTCTGGATCACCCACGCGTCTGGCTCTGTCTGCTGGCCGTAACAGATCTGTGGGATAATAGTTGACGGCTCAGACTTGGTTGTTTGACAAGAGTTTGTTTTTGTATCACACAGGGATGAAACTAGACAATTACTGAGATTGGTCAAAACGTAGTCTGGTTTTAATTTCCAATTTGTGAGTTAGTAGATAATTATGACTAGAACTAAATCGTAACTAGTATAGTCGCTTTGAGTAAATGAAATTATTCACATGTAAATCTCCTTCCAGAGTTCAATTTCATATATTTATTTCAGGAATAAAGTTTACTTTTTTCCACCTCGTAATAAGCCAACATGCCGCTGGCCTGGGTCCATGGACCTGGTTCACCAGGATTACTGGCTGGTGAGTAGTAGTCTGTCTGGGTGGGGTCGTCCAGAGTCCAGCAAGTGCCGTAGAGAGGAACACCCAGTGCCATCTTGTCTCTCGGCATCCCTTTCTCTGCCCAGTAGTTGATGGCGAAGTCCTGTCGTTAAGTTAAAGTTAGTGAATTGCTAGATAGTTACAATTATATACTAAGAATGCTGAGATATATCAACCATGGCTACATGCTAGCAAATAGAGGCAAGCATAGCTAATGTATATCGTAGTCAGTACCAGCAGGTAAAGCCAGTCGGTATATTTGCCAGTTATAGCTAGCAAACAAAGTAATATTTTAAATTAATAATGATTTTGTGATTTTGGAAAAGAAGGGAAAACAAGACACATTTATCATTACTTCTAACAAAGATTTACCAAAAATTGAACTACAACTTCCTGACAAACAGAACACAAAGAGTAATAATAAACAGAGTAAAGTCCCAGGCAGCCATGGTAAAAAGCTCTGTTCCACAAGGCACAGTACTTGCTCCCATTCTATTCCTCATCCTCATTTCTGACATAGACAGAGATGTAAGCCATACCTACGTGTCTTCCTTTGCGGATGACACCCGGATTACCATGGCAGTGACCTCCATCGAAGACACTGCGAGACTCCAAGCGGACATCAACCAAATCTTCGAAATGGGCCACTCAAAACAATATGAAGTTCAACGAGGAGAAATTTCAACTACTCAGATATGGGAAACTTGAAGAAATTAAAAATGTGTCAGGGTATGCGACAAATACTAACCATACAATAGAGCGGAAAAGTAATGTAAAGGACCTGGGAGTGATAATGTCAGTGGAGCTTGCCTTCAAACACCACAACAATGTATCTACCTCATCCGTTAGGAAAAATGATAGGATGGATAATGAGAACCTTCAAAACTATGGAGGCCAAGCCCATGATGATTCTCTTCAAATCGCTTGTGCTCTCTAGGCTGGAATACTGCTGCACACTAACGGCCTCCTTCAAGGCTGGCGACATTGCAGACCTGGAGAGTGTACAAAGAACTTTCCCGTCACACATAAGTACGATAAGGCACCTAAACTACTGGGAACGGTTGAAGGTCCTTGATCTGTATTCCCTGGAACGCAGGCGAGAGAGATACATGATAATATACACTTGGAAGGTCCTGGAGGGATTGGTACCAAACCTGCACACGAAAATCACTCCCTATGAAAGGAAAAGACTCGGCAGGAAATGCAACATTCGCCCGATGAAAAGCAGGGGCGCCACGAGTACACTGAGACAACACAATAAATGTCCGGGGCCCAAGACTGTACAATTGCCTCCCAGCATGCATAAGGGGGGATTACCAATAGACCCCTGACTGTCTTCAAGAAGGCACTGGACAGGCATCTAAAGTCAGTACCTGACCAACCGGACTGTGGTTGGTACGTCAGCTTGCGTACGGCCAGTAGTAACAGCCTGACTGATCAGACCCTGATCCACCATGAGGCCTGGTCTCAGACTGGGCAGTGTTGGCGTTAACCCCCGAAACCCTCTCCAGATAAACTCCAGAACATTAATTAAATTCAGCCGAGAAGATTGCTAAAATATAAAATTAAATAAATACAGCAATGGTAACTAATTCTAGAATTATTGCAACAACAATTTAAAACTTACTTTAACACTGTAACATTTTTTCTATTTTAAAATCTCTATATATACAATAATAAATAATATTTACAACAAAAGGGTGAATGAAAGTTGTATAAAGTTGCCTTTGATAGATTATCGTATACTGACATACATCACGAGGAACAATTTACTTGTTCTCATTTATTTTTAGTTAGTTTAATATGTTAATTATGCACCCCATACCCATTCTGTGGGCGGTTGTCAAAATATTACAGAGGTACATAATGGGTCCAGTGACTGGACCCCAGAGTTTTGATAGTTGAACAAGTTACAAAGGTAATGAACTCTAGGTAGATCTGGTCACAATCATGACAAGTTACAAAGGTATTTACAGATTACAGAGGTACATAATGGGTCCAGGGACTGGGCCCCCAAAGTTTTGATAGCTGAACTAGGTACAAAGGTAATGAACTCACAAGTTACAAAGGTAATGAATCCTGTAAGTAAAGTTACTTACTTACGTTTATACATGGCTACAATCATGAACAAATTATAGAGTAATGAGCAATTCGTACGTCCACACCCGGTCACAACTGTAATGAGTTGTTGGTGCAAATAATAATTGTTGGGTCACACACACACACACACACACACTTAAGCGATGTAGTGGAGGCAGGATCCATACATAGCTTTAAGCAGAGGTATGATAAAGCTCAAGGTTCAGGGAGAGTGACCTAGTAGCGACCAGTGAAGAGGCGGGGCCAGGAGCTTGGGATCGACCCCTGCAACCTCAACTAGGTGAGTACACACACACACATACACACACACACACACACACACACACACACACACACACACACACACACACAGTGTCCCTGTTTGCAGATGTGAACTTTATGAGGAGAATTAAATCTGATGAGGACCAGGCAGGACTTCAAAGAGACCTGGACAGACTGGACAACTGGTCCAGCAAATGGCTTCTCGAATTTAATCCTGCCAAATGCAAAGTCATGAAGATAGGGGAAGGGCACAGAAGACCACAGACAGAGTATAGGCTAGGTGGCCAAAGACTGCAAACCTCACTCAAGGAGAAAGATCTTGGGGTGAGTATAACACCGAGCATGTCTCCGGAAGCACACATCAATCAGATAACTGCTGCAGCATATGGGCGCCTGGCAAACCTGAGAACAGCATTCCGATACCTTAGTAAGGAATCGTTCAAGACACTGTACACATAAGAACATAAGAACATAAGAACGAAGGAACACTGCAGAAGGCCTACTGGCCCATGCGAGGCAGGTCCAAGTCCCTACCGGCTTAAGCCAATGCACCCAACCTAGTCAGGTCAGGTCACATTGACTTAAGGGAGGAACACGGCAACCGACCTGGTAGCACAAGCTATCACGTCTAACTCACACCCACCCACATCTACTCATGTATTTATCCAACCTATTTTTAAAGCTACACAACGTTCTGGCCTCTATAACGGTACTTGGGAGTTTGTTCCACTCATCCACAACTCTATTACCAAACCAGTACTTTCCTATATCCCTCCTGAATCTGAATTTTTCCAACTTAAAACCATTGCTGCGAGTCCTGTCTAGGCTAGATATTTTCAGCACACTATTTACATCCCCTTTATTTATTCCTGTCTTCCACTTATAAACCTCAATCATATCCCCCCTAATTCTACGTCTTTCTAGAGAGTGCAGTTTCAGGGCCCTTAGTCTATCCTCATAGGGAAGGTTTCTGATACATGGGATCATCTTTGTCATCCTCCTTTGTACATTTTCCAGAGAATTTATATCCATTCTGTAATACGGTGACCAAAACTGTGCAGCATAATCTAAATGAGGCCTAACCAAGGATGTATAGAGTTGAAGAACAACCTGAGGACTCCTATTATTTATGCTTCTTGATATGAAGCCAAGGATTCTATTAGCTTTATTGCGAACACTTATGCACTGTTGTCTTGGTTTCAGATTACTGCTAACCAGAACTCCTAAATCTTTTTCGCAATCCGTAATATTAAGATCTACATTATTTAGTTTATATGTGGCATGGTTATTGTCCTGTCCAACATTTAGAACTTTGCATTTGTCTATATTAAACTGCATCTGCCACTTCTCCGACCACTGCATCAGTCTATTCAAATCTTCCTGGAGTGCTCGAATGTCCTCGTCAGAATGAATTCGACGGCCTATTTTGGTGTCATCGGCAAACTTGCCGATGTCGCTCTTTATGCCCTCATCTATGTCGTTTATGTAGATTGTGAACAGCAGGGGGCCCAACACTGACCCCTGTGGAACACCGCTCGTGACGCTTCCCCACTCTGATTTCTCCCCATTTATGCAAACTCTCTGCTGCCTATTTGTCAACCATGCCTCTATCCAGGAAAAAATTTCTCCTCCTATTCCATGTGCTTTAATTTTCCTCAATAGTCTCTGATGTGGGACCCTGTCAAAAGCCTTACTGAAGTCCATATACACAATATCATATTCATTACCATGATCTACCTCCTCAAATACCTTAGTGAAAAAAGTTAATAAATTCGTAAGGCAGGAACGCCCCTTTGTAAAACCATGCTGAGATTCGTTGATTAATTTATGCTTTTCAAGGTGGCTACGAACTGCCTCGGCAATTATTGATTCCATAAATTTTCCCACTATGGAGGTTAGGCTTATTGGTCTATAGTTCGAAGCTAAGGACCTGTCACCTGTTTTGAAAATAGGTATCACATTTGCCATTTTCCACTTATCTGGCACCATGCCAGTTTGTAGTGATATGTTGAAAAGATTAGCCAAAGGTGTGCTAAGCTCCTCTTTACATTCCTTTAGAACCCTTGCATACAGTTCATCAGGGCCTGGGGATTTGTTAGGTTTTAATTTATCTATTTGCCTAAGGACCATGTCACTTGTGACCCTAATAGTGCACAGTTTATTATCGTCCTGTTCTACATAATTTATCATTACTGGAATATCGCTGGTATCCTCCTGTGTAAAAACTGAGAGGAAGTATGTGTTAAAAATTCTACACATTTCCTTATCACTGTCAGTGAGCTGACCCGAGGAACTTTTGAGTGGGCCTATCTTGTCCCTGATCTTACTTCTGTATACCTGAAAGAATCCTTTTGGGTTAGTCTTCGATTCTCTTGCAACTTTAACCTCATAATCTCTATTTGCTTTTCTAATTCCCTTTTTTATTTCTCTCTTTAACTGAATATATCGATTTCTTAATTGCCCCTCTCCTCTTTTGATTTGCCTATATATGCCTCTCTTTTGACCAATCAGATATTTTAATCTATTGTTCATCCATTTAGGATCATTTTTGTTTGATCTGATTTCCCTATTTGGAACATAATTTGACTGAGCAGCTAGAACTATGCCCTGGAAAGCATCATATCGGCAACCATCACCACCTACCTGACCCCTAGTCAGGTCATTCCAGTTCAGCCCACCTAAGTAATTTTTCAGTCCTATGAAATCAGCCAAGCGAAAGTCAGGGACGGAGACTTGATTGCCATTATTAGGGGAATTCCATGATATGTTAAAACTGAGTGATTTGTGATCACTCTCCCCAAGCTCATCATTAACCTCAAGATTATTAATTAGTGTTTCCCTACTGGCAAGAACCAAGTCAAGGAGGTTATTTCCCCTAGTTGGCTCTGTCACAAACTGTTTTAAAAAACAATCCTGGATCGTATCAAGAAAGTCACCCGACTCTAAATTTCCTGTCAAATTGCTCCAGTCAATCTGTCTATAATTGAAATCTCCCATTAGCACAACATTTTCGTATGTAGATGCCTTACGAATTTCGTCCCATAGAAGTTTACTGCACTCCCTATCAAGATTTGGGGCCCTGTAAATCACACCCAAAATTAGTTTTTCTCGGCCCTCGAGAAGCTGTAACCAAACAGATTCAGTGGCTGACGCTTCTAATTTAATATCTTGTCTAACACAACAATTTAAATTGTCTCTGACATACATCGCTACTCCACCACCTTTCCTGTTGACCCTGTCAGTGTGGAATAATTTATAGCCTTGTATGTGACATTCAGAGGGCATCTCTCTATCTTTCAGATTGAGCCAGGTCTCTGTTATAGCAATAATATCTATGTTTCCTGCACTTGCAATTAATCTTAGCTCATCTATCTTATTTCTAACACTCCTGCT
The DNA here is from genome assembly GCF_038502225.1 of Cherax quadricarinatus. Taxonomy (NCBI): domain Eukaryota; kingdom Metazoa; phylum Arthropoda; class Malacostraca; order Decapoda; family Parastacidae; genus Cherax; species Cherax quadricarinatus. Next base: position 1,509,040 of record NC_091308.1, read on the forward strand.
ATTAGTATAGTAAACCTTAAGGGAGCTAGTCCCTTGCTGCCCTCTGCTGTCCCCCTTTGTTTGCTGACCTGTTCTATTGTCTTTATTTATAACTTCATGCTGAATGCCTTTTATACATTTACTGTTTCCAACCCTAGTGTTGCAACCTGCTTGTTTCCCACACACACCCATACCTCTATCTTCCATCAGTTTAAAATCATAGGCATTTCACCAATGGCCTTCTCAATCGAGTCTGCAAGTGCTACCACCCCTGCCCCAGAGAGATGAACCCCATCCCTTGCATACATATCATGTTTGCCATAAAAGTTGTTCCAGTTGTCAATGAATGGGATTGCAAGTTCCTTGCAGTATCTGTCTAGCCAGCAATTTACACCAATTGCCCTAGACAACCATTCATTTCCTACTCCCCTTCTAGGCAAGATGCTACATATGATTGGGATCCCTCCCTTAGACTTAATGAAATCTATAGCTGACCTGTACTTATCTAGCAGCTCTTCTCTCCTACCCTTCCCAATATCATTTCCACCAGCACTGAGACAGATAATGGGCTTGTTCCCATTACCTGACATGATATTATCCAGTCTGTTGACAATGTCCCCAACACCAGCTCCAGGGAAGCACACTCTATCTCTCATCTTCTTATTCCTATTACAAAAAGCACGATCAACATATCTTACCTGATAGTCACCAACCACAAGAATGCGCTTACCTTCATTAGCAGGGGCAGTAGTACCCTTACCTTCACTGGCCACTGAAGTACATTCATCCTGGAGAACAGAGAAGCGATTTCCTACCTTCAGATCTGCACTCTTAACTTTCCTTACTCTGATGCGCCTCCCATTACTGTGAACAACTCGCCACTTGTAGCAGGTGCTGGGCTGCACCTCACTGCTGGTAGCCGTTGCTACCACCCCACCTACAGCCTCCTCACAGTGAGAGACAGACTGCACCTCACTGCTAGAAGCCTCATTCCCCACATCTCCAACCACCTCACACTCTCTCCCAGGCCCATTGAGGTGGACCTTCAGCCTCCTAATCTCCTCCTGGAGAAGCAAGACCTCCTCCTTCAACTCTCCAACCTCAGCTTTTAAAACACTGTAGAAGCAAGCCATGCTTTGTAACCGTCCACGCTAATCCCCAAGCAGCTCAGGGTCTGTGACCTCACGTGACGACTGACCACTGAACACTGTGTATGTCAGGCCCATACTGGAGTATGCAGCACCTGTTTGGAACCCGCACTTGATAAAGCACGTCAAGAAACTAGAGAAAGTACAAAGGTTTGCCACAAGGTTAGTTCCAGAGCTAAGGGGAATGTCCTATGAAGAAAGATTAAGGGAAATCGGCCTGACGACACTGGAGGACAGGAGGGTCAGGGGAGACATGATAACGACATATAAAATACTGCGTGGAATAGACAAGGTGGACAAAGACAGGATGTTCCAGGGAGGGGACACAGAAACAAGAGGCCACAATTGGAAGTTGAAGACACAAATGAGTCAGAGAGATATTAGGAAGTATTTCTTCAGTCACAGAGTTGTAAGGCAGTGGAATAGCCTAGAAAATGACGTAGTGGAGGCAGGAACCATACACAGTTTTAAGACGAGGTTTGATAAAGCTCATGGAGCGGGGAGAGAGAGGGCCCAGTAGCAACCGGTGAAGAGGCGGGGCCAGGAGCTAAGACTCGACCCCTGCAACCACAAATAGGTGAATACAAATAGGTGAGTACACACACACACACACAAATAGGTGAGTACACGCACGCACGAGTATACATACACACACGAGTACAAGAACAAGTGTTGCCACAAGGGTAGCCACACATTGCAGGTGATGCTAAGTTCGTTATAACACCACCTAATTTACCGTGTTGAGGAACCTGGCGTCGTCGACGTCCTCGGAGTAAGGGTAGAGGCCCGAAGCGTGGTGCACGAAGTTCTCCCAAGTACCGTGGAAGTCGTAGGTCATAATGTTGGCAATGTCCAGGTGCTCAGCGATGCCAGGCACGTCGTAGGCCTGGTCTATTGTATCCTTCGGAGAACTCAGGGCAGCTGTCAGGATCATACCTTCTGCTTGCAGTGCCTCATGAACCTCGCTCAACAGAGTCACAAAGTTTTCCTACATATAAAGATACAGTATACTTTTGGTATGATTTATTTTTTCTCAGAGCATTACAGTGTGAAAGGTTCAGTATTATTACACAACCCAGTCCATTGGCGGCTCGTAGCTAAAATTAGTGGAGGTGCTGCTTCAGAAAATTTTTAGCCATTGTTTAAATATTGTGTAAAACGAAACAAGCAAATAAAATAGCTGGAAGCATGATAACAATCTAATTCTACACTTTATCACAGTCAAGAATATGGTACATGGTTTTTAAGCACAACACACGTCACTGAGTCAAAAAGAAACACTACCTTACACTTGCACAACAGGGTCGGCACTGCGTCAGTAACAGTGCTCTCTACCTAGCGTGCAGCGTCTTATCTCGGACATCTGCGAACAACAGTCAAATACCGAGTCGCTGGAACTGTGAAGTGCACAGTTCCGTAAAAGGATTTTTATATTTTTTTCATGTACTAGGGGATGGATACTGACATTAGCTTAAGGATTATATAATGTACAAGTATAAAGAAAGAATTAAAGAAAACAAGACTCATTATTTTGAATGTTATCGATAATATCGAGTGAAAATAGGGGGTACTAAAGATCCGCAGTGCCTATACACGAGCCGCCTCTGCAACCAACAGAATGCATAACATTTATGGCAGTCTATTGTTACTCTGAGAATACTTTGGCAGCAGAGTTAGTATAAAGTGCTTGAATTAGTGTGCACAGTGGCACTATCTTACTTCAGTGCTCAGTCTTATTTAACACAGTGCCAACACAGTTAAAATAACCATGTATCACACACACACACCAAGGAGCAGAATCACTGTGTGATACAGTAACAAAGATCTTCAACCAGTAATCCTAGATGGGGTAGTTGACACATTACTGGAAAAAGATCAATATAATCTATCTATCTATCTATCTATCTATCTATCTATCTATCTTATTTTTTTATTATCACACCGGCCGATTCCCACCAAGGCAGGGTGGCCCGAAAAAGAAAAACTTTCACCATCATTCACTCCATCACTGTCTTGCCAGAAGGGTGCTTTACACTACAGTTTTTAAACTGCAACATTAACACCCCTCCTTCAGAGTGCAGGCACTGTACTTCCCATCTCCAGGACTCAAGTCCGGCCTGCCGGTTTCCCTGAATCCCTTCATAAATGTTACTTTGCTCACACTCCAACAGCACGTCAATTATTAAAAACCATTTGTCTCCATTCACTCCTATCAAACACGCTCATGCATGCCTGCTGGAAGTCCAAGCCCCTCGCACACAAAACCTCCTTTACCCCCTCCCTCCAACCTTTCCTAGGCCGACCCCTACCCCGCCTTCCTTCCACTACAGACTGATACACTCTTGAAGTCATTCTGTTTCGCTCCATTCTCTCTACATGTCCGAACCACCTCAACAACCCTTCCTCAGCCCTCTGGACAACAGTTTTGGTAATCCCGCACCTCCTCCTAACTTCCAAACTACGAATTCTCTGCATTATATTCACACCACACATTGCCCTCAGACATGACATCTCCACTGCCTCCAGCCTTCTCCTCGCTGCAACATTCATCACCCACGCTTCACACCCATATAAGAGCGTTGGTAAAACTATACTCTCATACATTCCCCTCTTTGCCTCCAAGGACAAAGTTCTTTGTCTCCACAGACTCCTAAGTGCACCACTCACTCTTTTTCCCTCATCAATTCTATGATTCACCTCATCTTTCATAGACCCATCCGCTGACACGTCCACTCCCAAATATCTGAATACGTTCACCTCCTCCATACTCTCTCCCTCCAATCTGATATTCAATCTTTCATCACCTAATCTTTTTGTTATCCTCATAACCTTACTCTTTCCTGTATTCACCTTTAACTTTCTTCTTTTGCACACCCTACCAAATTCATCCACCAATCTCTGCAACTTCTCTTCAGAATCTCCCAAGAGCACAGTGTCATCAGCAAAGAGCAGCTGTGACAACTCCCACTTTGTGTGTGATTCTTTATCTTTTAACTCCACGCCTCTTGCCAAGACCCTCGCATTTACTTCTCTTACAACCCCATCTATAAATATATTAAACAACCACGGTGACATCACACATCCCTGTCTAAGGCCTACTTTTACTGGGAAAAAATTTCCCTCTTTCCTACATACTCTAACTTGAGCCTCACTATCCTCGTAAAAACTCTTCACTGCTTTCAGTAACCTACCTCCTACACCATACACTTGCAACATCTGCCACATTGCCCCCCTATCCACCCTGTCATACGCCTTTTCCAAATCCATAAATGCCACAAAGACCTCTTTAGCCTTATCTAAATACTGTTCACTTATATGTTTCACTGTAAACACCTGGTCCACACACCCCCTACCTTTCCTAAAGCCTCCTTGTTCATCTGCTATCCTATTCTCCGTCTTACTCTTAATTCTTTCAATTATAACTCTACCATACACTTTACCAGGTACACTCAACAGACTTATCCCCCTATAATTTTTGCACTCTCTTTTATCCCCTTTGCCTTTATACAAAGGAACTATGCATGCTCTCTGCCAATCCCTAGGTACCTTACCCTCTTCCATACATTTATTAAACAATTGCACCAACCACTCCAAAACTATATCCCCACCTGCTTTTAACATTTCTATCTTTATCCCATCAATCCCGGCTGCCTTACCCCCTTTCATTTTACCTACTGCCTCACGAACTTCCCCCACACTCACAACTGGCTCTTCCTCACTCCTACAAGATGTTATTCCTCCTTGCCCTATACACGAAATCACAGCTTCCCTATCTTCATCAACATTTAACAATTCCTCAAAATATTCCTTCCATCTTCCCAATACCTCTAACTCTCCATTTAATAACTCTCCTCTCCTATTTTTAACTGACAAATCCATTTGTTCTCTAGGCTTTCTTAACTTGTTAATCTCACTCCAAAACTTTTTCTTATTTTCAACAAAATTTGTTGATAACATCTCACCCACTCTCTCATTTGCTCTCTTTTTACATTGCTTCACCACTCTCTTAACCTCTCTCTTTTTCTCCATATACTCTTCCCTCCTTGCATCACTTCTACTTTGTAAAAACTTCTCATATGCTAACTTTTTCTCCCTTACTACTCTCTTTACATCATCATTCCACCAATCGCTCCTCTTCCCTCCTGCACCCACTTTCCTGTAACCACAAACTTCTGCTGAACACTCTAACACTACATTTTTAAACCTACCCCATACCTCTTCGACCCCATTGCCTATGCTCTCATTAGCCCATCTATCCTCCAATAGCTGTTTATATCTTACCCTAACTGCCTCCTCTTTTAGTTTATAAACTTTCACCTCTCTCTTCCCTGATGCTTCTATTCTCCTTGTATCCCATCTACCTTTTACTCTCAGTGTAGCTACAACTAGAAAGTGATCTGATATATCTGTGGCCCCTCTATAAACATGTACATCCTGAAGTCTACTCAACAGTCTTTTATCTACCAATACATAATCCAACAAACTACTGTCATTTCGCCCTACATCATATCGTGTATACTTATTTATCCTCTTTTTCTTAAAATATGTATTACCTATAACTAAACCCCTTTCTATACAAAGTTCAATCAAAGGGCTCCCATTATCATTTACACCTGGCACCCCAAACTTACCTACCACACCCTCTCTAAAAGTTTCTCCTACTTTAGCATTCAAGTCCCCTACCACAATTACTCTCTCACTTGGTTCAAAGGCTCCTATACATTCACTTAACATCTCCCAAAATCTCTCTCTCTCCTCTGCATTCCTCTCTTCTCCAGGTGCATACACGCTTATTATGACCCACTTCTCGCATCCAACCTTTACTTTAATCCACATAATTCTTGAATTTACACATTCATATTCTCTTTTCTCCTTCCATAACTGATCATTTAACATTACTGCTACCCCTTCCTTTGCTCTAACTCTCTCAGATACTCCAGATTTAATCCCATTTATTTCCCCCCACTGAAACTCTCCTACCCCCTTCAGCTTTGTTTCGCTTAGGGCCAGGACATCCAACTTCTTTTCATTCATAACATCAGCAATCATCTGTTTCTTGTCATCCGCACTACATCCACGCACATTTAAGCAACCCAGTTTTATAAAGTTTTTCCTTCTTCTCTTTTTTAGTAATTGTATACAGGAGAAGGGGTTACTAGCCCATTGCTCCCGGCATTTTAGTCGCCTCATACGACACGCATGGCTTACGGAGGAAAGATTCTTTTCCACTTCCCCATGGACAATAGAAGAAATAAAAAAGAACAAGAGCTATTTAGAAAAAGGAGAAAAACCTAGATGTATGTATATATATATATGCATGTGCGTGTCTGTGAAGTGTGACCAAAGTGTTAGTAGGAGTAGCAAGATATCCCTGTTATCTTAGCGTGTTTATGAGACAGAAAAAGAAACCAGCAATCCTACCATCATGCAAAACAATTACAGGTTTTTGTTTCACAGTCATCTGGCAGGACGGTAGTACTTCCCTGGGTGGTTGCTGTCTACCAACCTACTATCTATCTATCTATCTATATATATATATATATATATATATATATATATATATATATATATATATATATATATATATATATATATATATATATATATATATATATATATATATATATATATATATATATATATATATACATTATATATATATATATATATATATATATATATATATATATATATATATATATATATAAAACATATATATAAATATATATATATATATATAGATAGATAGATAGATAGATAGATGGATGGATCATATTGGTCTTTTTCCAGATATGTGTCAACTATCTCATCTAGGATTACTGGTTGAAGATCTTTGTTACTGTATCACACAGTGATTCTGCTCCTTTTTGTGTACTCACCTAATTGTACTCACCTAATTGTGGTTGCAGGGGTCGAGACTCAGCTCCTGGCCCCGCCTCTTCACTGATCGCTACTAGGTCCTCTCCCTCTCTGCTTCCTGAGCTTTGTCATACCTCTTCTTAAAACTATGTATGGTTCCTGCCTCCACTACTTCACTTGCTAGGCTATTCCACTTCCTGACGACTCTATGACTGAAGAAATACTTCCTAACGTCCCTGTGACTCGTCTGAGTCTTCAGCTTCCAGTTGTGACCCCTTGTTTCTGTGTCCCCTCTCTGGAACATCCTATCTCTGTCCACCTTGTCTATTCCCCGCAGTATCTTGTATGTCGTTATCATGTCTCCCCTGACCCTTCTGTCCTCCAGTGTCGTCAGTCCGATTTCCCTCAACCTTTCCTCGTACGACATTCCCCTGAGCTCTGGGACTAGCCTTGTTGCAAACCTTTGTACTTTCTCTAACTTCTTGACGTGCTTGACCAGGTGTGGGTTCCAGACTGGTGATGCATACTCCAGTATGGGCCTAACATACACAGTGTACAGTGTCTTGAACGATTCCTTATTAAGGTATCGGAACGCTATTCTCAGGTTTGCCAGGCGCCCGTATGCTGCAGCAGTTATTTGGTTGATGTGTGCCTCCGGTGACGTGCTCGGTGTTATGGTCACCCCAAGGTCTTTCTCCCTGAGTGAGGTCTGTAGTCTTTGTCCACCTAGCCTATACTCTGTCTGCGGTCTTCTTTGCCCCTCCCCAATCTTCATGACTTTGCATTTGGCAGGATTGAATTCGAGAAGCCAGTTTCTGGACCACATGTCCAGCCTGTCCAGGTCTCTTTGCAGTCCTGCCTCATCCTCATCCGATTTAATTCTTCTCATCAACTTCACATCATCTGCGAATAGGGACACTTCAGAGTCTATTCCTTCCATCATGTCGTTCGCATATATCAAAAATAGCACTGGTCCTAGAACTGACCCCTGTGGGACCCCGCTCGTCACAGGCGCCCACTGTGATACCTCTTCACGTACCATGACTCGTTGCTGCCTCCCTGTCAGGTATTCCCTGATCCATTGCAGTGCCCTCCCTGTTATATGCGCCTGATCCTCCAGCTTCTGCACTAATCTCTTGTGGGGAACTGTGTCAAAGGCCTTCCTGCAGTCTAGGAAAACGCAATCAACCCACCCCTCTCTCTCGTGTCTTACTTCTGTTACCTTGTCATAAAACTCCAGGAGGTTTGTGACACAGGATTTGCCTTCCATGAACCCATGCTGGTTTTCATTTATAATCTTGTTCCGTTCCAGGTGTTCCACCACTCTCCTCCTGATAATCTTCTCCATGACTTTGCACACAATACATGTCAGAGACACAGGTCTGTAGTTTAGTGCCTCATTTCTGTTTCCTTTCTTAAATATGGGGACTACATTTGCTGTCTTCCATTTCTCAGGTAGTTGCCCAGTTTCAAGGGATGTGTTGAAGATTGTGGTTAGAGGCACGCACAGCATCTCTGCTCCTTCTCTTAGGACCCATGGGGAGATGTTGTCCGGTCCCATCGCCTTTGAGGTATCAAGGTCACTTAGCAGCTTCTGCACCTCCTCCTCAGTTGTTCGTATGTCCTCCAACACTTGTTGGTATATTCCCTCTTGATGTTCCCTTCTGTGCTGTCTTCCCACAGGCACTCCTGTCTCTACTATAAAAACTTCCTTAAATCTCCTGTTTAGCTCCTCACATACCTCCTGATCATTTCTTGTGAGTTCTCCACCTTCTGTCCTCAATCTGATCACCTGGTCTTTGACTGTTGTCTTCCTCCTGATGTGGCTATACAACAGTTTCGGGTCAGTCTTGATTTTCGATGCTATGTCATTTTCATACTGTCGCTGGGCCTCCCTCCTTACCTGTGCATACTCGTTCCTGGCTCTGCGACTGATCTCCCTATTTTCGTGTGTTCTCTGCCTTCTGTACTTTTTCCATTCTCTATTGCACTTTGTTTTTGCCTCCTTACACCGTCGGGTAAACCAGGGGCTCGTTCTGGTCTTCCCATTGTTTCTGTTGCCCTTGGGAATAAACCTTTCCACTGCCTCCTTGCATTTTGTTGTTACATATTCCATCATTTCGTTTACTGGCTTTCCTGCCAGTTCTCTGTCCCACGGAACCTCCTGCAGGAAGTTCCTCAACCCTATGTAGTCCCCTCTTTTATAGTCAGGCTTTTCCCATTCAACTCCTGTTACTCTCTCCACTTGCAACTCTACTATGTATTCAAAGCACAGAACCATGTGGTCGCTAGCTCCTAGGGGACTCTCATACGTGATGTCCTCAATGTCTGAACTGCCCAAGGTGAACACAAGGTCCAATCTTGCTGGTTCATCCTCCCCTCTCACACTGGTAGTGTCCTTAACATGTTGGTGCATGAGGTTTTCCAGCACCACGTCCAACATCTTGGCTCTCCATGTTTCGGAACCCCCATGTGGCTCCAGGTTTTCCCAGTCAATCTCCGTGGTTGAAATCCCCCATAACCAGCAACTTTGCTCTGCTGGAGTGAGCTCTTCTTGCCACCTCAGCAAGTGTGTCCACCATTGCTCTGTTGCTCTCTTCATATTCCTCTCTTGGCCTCCTGCAGTTCTGTGGTGGATTATACATCACTGCAATGACCACCTTGTGCTCCCCAGACTGAAGTGTACCTACTATGTAGTCTCTTTCTCCCGTCTCGTCTATGCCTCCCATTTTCTCGAATTTCCATCTGTTTTTTACGAGCAGAGCAACCCCTCCTCCCCCTCTGCCCCTTCTATCTTTCCTCATGATCTGGTATCCTGGTGGGAAGATTGCGTCTGTTATTGTCTCCGTGAGTTTTGTTTCTGTAACTGCTATGATGTCTGGGGACTTCTCATTGATTCTTTCTTTCCATTCCTCATGTTTATTCGTTAATCCATCCGCATTTGTGTACCAAACCTTCAACTTCTGTTCTAATACTGTAACTGTGGTGTGGGGGGTGGGAACAGAGGGATCGGTGTGTGATGGTTGGTTTGGATTGTTCAGTTGCCTTGGGGGTGTCGTGGCTGGAGTCCTTCTGCAGGTGTTTCTGGGGGGTGTGCTTGTCCTTCCACTTGTTCCTGGGTTATTCTGCTCTCCTTTTTCATTTCCTCCCATTTCACCTTTCGTTTTTGCACTCTCTCTTTCAGCATCCTCCTTTCCTCCTGTGTTCTGTCTCGATCGAGGTACACACTCATGAACTCCTGTTTGCCTCTCAGCCATGCTTTCTCCTGCAGGATCATGGTTCGGGTTGATTCTGCCTTGAAAATTACTTTGAGAGGCCGATTCCTTTTCTATGTGAACCACCTGATTCTCCAAAAATTTGCCACCTGAGTCGTGTCCCCCTCGCCTATCACCTTCATGATACCTTCAATCGCTTTTTTCTCCTCCTGCTTTCTTTCATCACAAGTTTCCCCTTTAGCTTTGTCTAGCCCATAGACAAAAACTGATCTCTCCCTTTCCACCTATCACTGTGACTCCCAGTGCGTCCTCTGAGGTGTTTTAGTTCCTTCCCCTGGAGTGTTCCTTCAGTCCTTTCCCTAGCCATGGCCTCTATGCTCATTGGTTTGTCCTTCCTGCTCAACTGTTCCTGGCCCCCACAGGTGTCTGGTAAGGTCCCTGCACATGTCCTAGTTCCTTCAATTTCTTCCAACCTCTCATTCTGTCCTAGTGTGCTCCCTGTCTTTGTTTTGGCCCCATGTGGGTTTGACAGGACCTCTGCATACAGTTTAGCTTCCGTGCTCCCTTCAGACCCGTTGTCTGTGTCTGATGTTGCCATTGTTGATGCTACTTCTGTAATATCTTTGTCTCTATGCTGTTTCAGATGTCTCAGCTCCTCTTCTAATCTCTGTATCTTGTTTTCTGCTGCTGCAACATGTTGCTTCCACCTTCTACATTCTGCTGCTAATCTCTCCTCCATCTTCCTTGCAAGCTCATCTAGCCTCCTTCCCCAGTCTTCCTTTTTTTGAGCTCTGCCTCCCAGTCCTCCCTCCCATATTCGTCCTTCGGGCCCCTTGTTCTCATCCTAGTTCTAGTTTCCCCCATTGCTCCACAGAAGGAAGGGGGAGAGGTGGTTAGGGGGAGTGGGGATGGATGGTTATGGGGGAGGGGGAGGATGGTTATTGGAGGGGGAGAGGTAGTTGGGGGAGGGGGTTAGATGGTTTGGGGAGGGGTTAGATGGTTTGGGGAGGGGTAGGTGGCTAGGGTAAGGGGGAGAGGTGGTTAGGGGAAGGGGGAGCACGTCTTTGTGTCAAGTGTATATGTGCTTGTGTATGTGTGTGTTTGCATGTGTGGGAGAGAGAGGGATGGGGCTAAGGGGGGGGGAGGGGGAGAGAAGGATGAGTGACCCTTAGAAGCAGGGGAGGTGTGTGTGTGTATGGGATTAGAAGGGGAGGGAGGGGAATGTGTGTGTGTGTGTGTGTGTGTGTGTGTGTGTGTGTGTGTGTGTGTGATACATGGTTATTGTAACTGTGCTGGCACTGTGTTCAATGAAACAGTGGCACTGTGCACTGAAATAAGACAGTGGTAAGAGGATACTAGTGTTTACGTGGATTCTAGGAAGGATTTCTAGACTCTTCCTAGAAGCCATTTCACTTACTTCTCCTAGGCTAAGCAACTGCATATATTAAAGTAGAGGTTGGCCCTATAATATATATAAATACAAAGGTATATGTGTAAAGAGGCACATAATTAATAGTTCATAAGCTGTAGTAGAATTTTAATCCGACTCCTGGAAACAAAATTCTTTGTAGTTTTATAATTGAATAATTGAAGTTAGAGTTTAATGTGCAATAATAAGGAAGCAGCGATCAAACTTTGCCTTTTTTTATTACAGAACAACAAGCAGTAGTCAGCAGCTTTATTTGAAGAAGGAAGCTTACCTTGTCTTCTGGCAACCCGCCTCTCATGGTTGGGTACTCCCAGTCAATGTCTAGACCATCGAAATTATGTTCCTTCAGCAGAGCGATGGTGGTGGTGATGAATGTCTGCCTCATTGCTGGGTCTGCTGCCATCTGTATATTTTTAAGACCATTGAAATGTTAGGGAAAATGTCAGGTATTCATGAGTCTTCATTGTCATACTTTCTTAATAAGAAATGTGTGTGCACCTAATTATGGGTTGCAGGGGTTGAGACATAGCTTCTGGCCTCGCCAGGAGCTATGTCTCAACCCCTGCAGCCCACAATTTTTTATTGGTCGCTGCTAGGTTCACTCCCTGCTCCATGAGCTTAATCAAACCTCTTCTTAAAGCTATGTATGGATCCTGCCTCCACTACATCACTCTCCAAACTATTCCACTTCCTGACAACTCATAACTGAAGAAATACTTGCTAACATCCTCGTGAATCGTCTGAGTCTTCCAGTTGCTATCCGTGGTTGCTGTGTCCCATCTCTGAAACATCCTGTCCGTATCCACCTTGTCAATTCCTCTCAGTATTTTATATGACGTTATCATGTCCCCCCCCCTATCCCTCTTGTTCTCCAGTGTTGTCAGGTTGATTTCCCTTAATCTCTTCTCATAGGATATGCCCCTTTGCTACGGGACCAGTCTTGTTGCAAACCTTTGCATTTTCTCTAATTTCCTGACGTGCTTGGCCAGGTGTGGGTTCCAAACTGGTGCTGCGTACTCCAATATGGGCCTGACGTACACGGCGTACAGGGTCCTGAACGATTCCTTACTGAGAGGCCGGAATGATATTCTTCCGTTTGCCAGGCACCCACATGTTGCAGCAGTTATTTGGGTGATGTGGACCTCAGATGTGCTTGGTATTATACCAACCCCAAGGTCCTTTTCCTTGAGTGAGGTTTGCAGTCTTTTGCCCCCTAGACTGTACTCTGTGTGTTACCATTTTGTCTTAGACACTTGTCGATTAGACTTACGTGTGTATGAGATGTGTGTGTGTGTGTGTGTGTGTGTGTGTGTGTGTGTGTGTGTGTGCTCATCTATTTGTGGTTGAAGGGGTCGATTCATAACTCCTAGCTCCGACTCTTCACTTGTCGCTACTAGGTCCTCTCTCCCCCTGCTCCATGAGCTTTATCATACCTCGTCTTAAAACTATGTAGAGTTCCTGCCTCCACTACATCACTTGCCAGACTATTCCACTTCCTGACAACTCTATGACTAAAGAAATACTTTTTTACATCTCTTTGACTCATACGAGTCTTCGACTTGCAATTGTGACCCCTTGTTTCTGTGTCCCCTCTCTGGAGCATCTTGTCTCTGTCCACCTTGTCAGTTCCTCGCAGTATTTTGTATGTCTTTATCATGTCTCCCCTTACCCTCCTGTCCTCCAGGGTCGTCAAGCCAGTTTCCCTTAACCTTCCTTCGTAGGACATTTCGTTTAGCTCTGAAACTAGCCTTGTTGCAAACCTTTGCACTTTCTCTAATTTCTTGACGTGCTTGATCAAGTGCGGGTTCCAAACTGGTGCTGCATCTCAAATATGGGCCTGACGTACACGGTGTACAGAGTCTTGAACGATTCCTTACTGAGGTATCGGAACGCTATTCTCAGGTTTGCCAGGCGCCCATATGCTGCAGGAGTTATCTGGTTGATGTGTGCCTCAGGAGATGTGCTCGGTATTATACTCACCCCAAGATCCTTTTCCTTCAGTAAGGTTTGCAGTCTTTGGCCACCTATCCTATACTCTGTCTGCGGTCTTCTTTGCCCTTCCCCGATCTTCATGACTGCATTTGGCGGAGTTATATTCGAGGAGCTTGTTCCTAGACTAGGCTTCAGCCTGTCCAGGTCTCTTTGTAGTCCTGCCTGATCCTCATCCGATTTAATTTTCCTCATTAACTTCACATTGTCTGCAAACAGGGACTCTTCTGAATCTATCCCTTCCGTCATGTCATTCACATATTCTAAAAATAACACTGGTCCTAGGACTGACCCCTGTGGGACCAAGCTCGCTACAGGCGCCCACTCGGACACCTCGTCACGTACCATGACTCGTTGCCTCCCTGTCAGGTATTCTCTGATCCATTACAGTGCCCTTCCTGTTATGCGTACCTGATCCTTTAACGTTTTTACTAATCTTTTGTGAAGAACTGTGTCGGCGGCCTTCTTGTAGTCCAAGAAAATGCAATCTACCCACACCTCTCTCTCGTGTCTTTCTTCCGTTACCTTGTCATAAAACTTGAGTAGGTTGGGGACACAGGATTTTCCTTCACTGAATCCGTGCTAGTTGTCGTTTATAAGCTTGTTTCGTTCCAGGTGCTCCACCACTCTCCTGATAATCTTCTCCATGACTTTACATACTATACATGTCAGTGACACTGGTCTCTAGTTTAGTGCTCCGTGTCTTCTACTTTCTTTAAAATAAGGACTACATTTGCCATCTTCCATACCTCGGGTAGTTACCCAGTTTCAGTGGATGTGTTGAAAATTGTTGTTAGTGGCACACACAGCATCTCTGCTCTCTCTCTAAGAACCCATAGAGAGATGTCCAGTCCTACCGCCTTTGAGGTATCAAGTTCACTTGCAGCTTCTTCACCTCCTCCTCGGTTGTGTGTATTTCACCCAGCACTTTTTCGTATATCCCTTGTTGGTGGACCACCCTATTCTGACTTTCTGGAGTCTTTTCTTAAATCTCATGTTAAGCTCCTCACATACTTCTTGGTCGTTTCTTTTGAGATCCCCATCTTCCTTCCTCAGCCTGATTACCTGGTCCTTGAATCTTGTCTTCCTCCTGATGGGGCTATACAACAGCGTGGCATACAAAGAGTATGTTACAATTTATTCTGCGTATGTCACACCCATATAGGCTACCTCTAAACCAGCGAATCAAAAGCTAAAGGTTTAACAATCAGTATAATAATAATAATAATAATAATAATAATAATAATAATAATAATAATAATAATAATAATAATAATAATAATAATAACAACAACAACAACAACAACAACAACAACAACAACAACAACAACAACAACAACAACAACAACAATAATAATAATAATAATAATAATAATAATAATAATAATAATAATATCTTGATTTACTACAAGTACATGTACAAGGTATACAGGCCTAGCTGATATCAATGACATACTACTATACAGAAAGCCGCTTGTTATGCTGAGCATTTCGGGCAAATTACGCAAGTTTATGTCCCAGGATGCGACCCACACCAGGTACCCATTTTATACTGATGGGTGAACAGGGACAGCAGGTGGTGTCTTATGGAAACACGTCCTTAATGTTTTTCAGCCGTACCGGAAGAGATTCGAACCCTGGACCTCAGTGTGTGAGCTGAGTGCGCTTGCGATCGAGCTACAGGACACCAGTAGGGTATTTGTCGTTAAATCAGTACCTTGGTTCATTGAATAATCACAGGAAAGCCTGCCAAAGTTGAAGGAATGTGGTTCACTTGTGGTAAGTATTGGTAGACTTGCCTACCTGCTGTACATAGTGTACACACCTGTATATAGTGGGTGAAGG
The DNA here is from genome assembly GCF_038502225.1 of Cherax quadricarinatus. Classification (NCBI taxonomy): domain Eukaryota; kingdom Metazoa; phylum Arthropoda; class Malacostraca; order Decapoda; family Parastacidae; genus Cherax; species Cherax quadricarinatus. Next base: position 1,524,504 of record NC_091308.1, read on the forward strand.
AAAAATATACATTATAGTCTACTGCTGAGATTATTTGCTCCAATTCCCACTACGAACAGATCTCATAGGCCCTTTTCGACCTGTGTTCGTAATAAACAGCTTCGGTTCAGACTTGACTTACGATGCTATGTCGTTTTCGTACTGTCGCTGAGCCTTCCTCCTTATCTGTGCATACTCTTTTCTGGCTCTTCGACAAATCTCTTTGTTTTGCTGGGTCCTTTGTCTTCTGTAATTTTTCCATTCTTTATCGTACTTAGTTTTTGCCTCTCTACACCTTTGGGTAAACCAAGGGCTCGTTTTGGTCTTCCCATTATTGCTGTTACTCTTGGGAACAAACCTTTCTTCTGCCTCTTTGCATTTTGTTGTCACTTTGTTCATCATTTCGTTTACTGATTTTCCTACCAATTCTCTTTCCAACTGAACCTCCTGCAGGAAGTTCCTCATGCCTGTGTAGTCCCCCTTTTTGTAGTTTGGCTTTTTCCATCCTACTTCTGTTACTCTATCCACTGGTAATCCTTCTGTACTCACCTGGTTATGGTTGCAGGGGTCGATTCACAGGTCCTGGCCCCGCCTCTTCACTGGCTACTACTCGCTACTCTTCCCGCTCCATGAGATTTTTCATACCTCTTCTCAAAGCTGCGTATGGATCCTTCCTCCACTACATCATTTCTCAGACTACTCCACTTCCTGACAAATCTGTGACTGAAGAAATACTTAATAACATCCCTGTGATTCATCTGAGTCTTCAACTTCCAACTGTGCCCCCTTGTTGCTGTGTCCCATCTTTGGAACATCCTGTCTCTGTCCACCTTGTCGATTTCTCTTGGTATTTTATATGTCGTTATCATATCCTCCCTTTCTCTCCTGTCAGGTCGATTTCCCTTAACCTCTTCTCGTAGGACATACCCCTTCTGTATGTGTCTGTGTGTGTTTGCACGCGCGCTTGTGTGTGTGTGTGTGTGAGTGTGTGTATTCACCTAGTTGTACTCACCTAGTTGAGGTTGCGGGGGTCGAGTCCGAGCTCCTGGCCCCGCCTCTTCACTGATCGCTACTAGTTCACTGTCCCTGAGCCGTGAGCTTTATCATACCTCTGCTTAAAGCGATGTATGGATCCTGCCTCCACTACATCGCTTCCCAAACTATTCCACTTCCTGACTACTCTGTGGCTGAAGAAATACTTCCTAACATCCCTGTGATTCATCTGTGTCTTCAATTTCCAGCTGTGTCCCCTTGTTGCTGTGTCCCATCTGTGGAACATCCTGTCTTTGTCTACCTTGTCAATTCCTCTCAGTATTTTGTATGTCGTTATCATGTCCCCCCTATCTCTCCTGTCCTCCAGTGTCGTCAGGTTGATTTCCCTTAACCTCTCCTCGTACGACATACCTCATACCTCTGGGACTAGTCTTGTTGTAAACCTTTGCACTTTCTCTAGTTTCTTTACGTGCTTGGCTAGATGTGGGTTCCAGACTGGTGCCGCATACTCCAATATGGGCCTAACGTACACGGTGTACAGGGTCCTGAACGATTCCTTATTAAGATGTCGGAATGCTGTTCTGAGGTTTGCTAGGCGCCCATATACTGCAGCAGTTATTTGGTTGATGTGCGCTTCAGGAGATGTGCCTGGTGTTATACTCACCCCAAGATCTTTTTCCTTGAGTGAGGTTTGTAGTCTCTGGCCCCCTAGACTGTGTTCCGTCTGCGGTCTTATTTGCCCTTTCTCAATCTTCATGACTTTGCACTTGGTGGGATTGAACTCCAGGAGCCAATTGCTGGACCAGGTCTGCAGCCTGTCTAGATCCCTTTGTAGTTCTGCCTGGTCTTCGATCGAATGAATTCTTCTCATCAGCTTCACGCCATCTGCAAACAGGGACACTTCGGAGTCTATTCCTTCCGTCATGTCGTTCACAAATACCAGAAACAGCACTGGTCCTAGGACTGACCCCTGTGGGACCCTCCTGGTCACAGGTGCCCACTCTGACATCTCGCCACGTACCATGACTCGCTGCTTTCTTCCTGACAAGTATTCCCTGATCCATTGAAGTGCCTTCCCTGTTATCCCTGCTTGGTCCTCCAGTTTTTGCACCAATCTCTTGTGTGGAACTGTGTCAAACGCCTTCTTCCATTCCAAGAAAATGCAATCCACCCACCCCTCTCTCTCTTGTCTTACTGCTGTCACCATGTCATAGAACTCCAGTAGGTTTGTGACACAGGATTTCCCGTCCCTGAAACCATGTTGGCTGCTGTTGATGAGATCATTCCTTTCTAGGTGTTCCACCACTCTTCTCCTGATAATCTTCTCCATGATTTTGCATACTATACACACTTCTCTGTATCATGTTCAAATAAATAAATAAATAAATACATGTTAGTGACACTGTGTGTGTGTGTTTGTTTGTGTGTGTGTGTGTGTGTGTGTGTGTGTGTGTGTGTGTGTGTGTGTGTGTGTGTGTGTGTGTGTGTATGTGTGTGTGTGTGTACTCACCTAATTGTACTCACCTAATTGTGGTTGCAGGGGTCGAGACTCAGCTCCTGGCCCCGCCTCTTCACTGATCACTACTAGGTCCTCTCCCTCTCTGCTTCCTGAGCTTTGTCATACCTCTTCTTAAAGCTATGTATTGTTCCTGCCTCCACTACTTCACTTGCTAGGCTATTCCACTTCCTGACGACTCTATGTCTGAAGAAATACTTCCTAACGTCCCTGTGACTCGTCTGAGTCTTCAGCTTCCAGTTGTGACCCCTTGTTTCTGTGTCCCCTCTCTGGAACATCCTATCTCTGTCCACCTTGTCTATTCCCCGCAGTATCTTGTATGTCGTTATCATGTCTCCCCTGACCCTTCTGTCCTCCAGTGTCGTCAGTCCGATTTCCCTTAACCTTTCCTCGTACGACATTCCCCTGAGCTCTGGGACTAGCCTTGTTGCAAACCTTTGTACTTTCTCTAACTTCTTGACGTGCTTGACCAGGTGTGGGTTCCAGACTGGTGCTGCATACTCCAGTATGGGCCTAACATACACAGTGTACAGTGTCTTGAACGATTCCTTATTAAGGTATCGGAACGCTATTCTCAGGTTTGCCAGGCGCCCATATGCTGCAGCAGTTATTTGGTTGATGTGTGCCTCCGGTGATGTGCTCGGTGTTATGGTCACCCCAAGGTCTTTCTCCCTGAGTGAGGTCTGTAGTCTTTGTCCACCTAGCCTATACTCTGTCTGCGGTCTTCTTTGCCCCTCCTGTGTGTGTGTGTGTATGTGTGTGTGTGTGTTTGTGTGCGTGTGTGTGTGTGTGTGTGTGTGTGTGTGTGTGTGTGTGTGTGTGTGTATGTGCGTGTGCACGCGCGCTTGTGTGTGTGTGTGTGTGTTCTTAATAATGTGTATAACACAAGTTACTCACTAGTTTAGTTTAATATATTTATTATGCACACCATACCCATGGTGTGGGTGGTAGTCAAAAGATTACAGAAGTACATAATGGGTCCAGGGACTGGACCCCAAAGTTGTGATAGTTGAGCAAGTTACAAAGGTAATGAACTCCAGGTAGATCTGGTCACAATCATGGCAAGTTACAGAGATATTGAATCAGCTTCACTCCTATACGTGGTTACAGTCATGAACAAATTACAAAGTAATGAACCACTGATACGTCCACACCTGGTCACAATTGTAATGAGTTATAAATACAAATATTAAGTGGATTATACACCCACATGAGCGCTCACACACACCAGCGCTCACACACACGAGCGCGCACGTACACGAGCGCTCACATACACGAGCGCTCACACACACGAGCGCGCACACACACGAGCGATATGACCCAGGTGACAAATTTTCAGAGAATTTGGTGGTTTGCGAGTGGAAGGATACGGCCTGTCAAAGTAATTTTCAAGGAAGAATCAGTTCGAACCAGGATTCTGCAAGAGAAAGCAAGACTGAGGGACAAACAGGGGTACCAGAGAGTATACCTCGACCGCGACAGAACACAAGAAGAAAGGACTACACTGAAAGAGAGAGTACAGAGATGCAAGGAGGAACGAGAGGCAATGACGAAGATGAGCAGGACCCAGACACAGGAGGAAGGGCATACACACCCCACAGAATCTCCCACCAAAAGACTCCAACCGTGACATTCCCAACGCAACTGAGCAACCTATAGTACAACCCACTCACTGTTCCCTCTGCCACCAACCCCCATATCACAAACCTCACCCCAACAGCTGTCCCTTATGGGCATTCTGACCCCACCCCCATCATCACAAACCCCACCTACACCACAGCCCCATATAGGCCCCCACCAAGGCTCTCCCTCCCCCAACCCCAATATTCTTGCATGACCACAGTGATAGAAAAGAAACTGAAAGTTTGGTACACAAACGCGGATGGAATAACGAATAAACATGAGGAGTGGAACAAAAGAATCAGTGAAAAATCCCCAGACATCATAGCAGTCACAGAAACAAAACTTGCTGAGACAATAACAGACACAATCTTCCCAATGGGATATCAGATCCTGAGGAAAGATAGAAGGAGTAGAGGGGGAGGAGGGGTTGCACTGCTCATAAAAAACCGATGGGGATTTGAGGAAATGGAAGGCATGGGCATGATTGGAGAAAGAGACTACATTGTAGGTAAAATTCAGTCCAGAGAACATAAAGTAGTCATTGGAGTGATGTATAACCCACCACAGAACTGCAAAAGGCCAAGAGAGGAGTACGAAGAAAACAACAGGGTGATGGTGGACACACTGGCTGAGGTGGCAAGAAGAGCTCACTGTAGCAGAGCAAAGTTACTGGTAATGGGCCATTTCAACCACAGGGAGATCGACTGGGAAAACCTGGAGCCACATGGGGGTCCCGAAACATGGAGAGCCAAGATGATGGATGTGGTACTTGAAAACCTCATGCATCAACATGTCAGGGACACAACCAGAGAGAGAGGGGAGGATGAGCCAGCAAGACTGGATCTTGTGTTCACCCTGAGCAGTTCAGACATTGAGGACATCACTTACGAGAGGCCCCTTGGAGCTATCGATCACGTGGTTCTGAGTTTTGATTATATAGTAGAGTTACAAGTGGAGAAGGTAACAGGAACTGAAGGGGACAGGCCAATCTATAGAAGGGGGGACTACACAGGTAAGAGAAACTTCCTGCAGGAGGTTCAGTGAGACAGAGAAAGGGTAGGAAAATCAGTAAACGATATGATGGAATATGTGGCAACAAAGTGCAAGGAGGCAGAGGAAAGGTTTGTTCCCAAGGAAAACAGAAATAATTGGAAGACCAAAACGAGTCCTTGGTTTATCCGAAGGTGTAGGGAGGCAAAAACTAAGTGCAACAGAGAATGGAAAAGGTACAGGAGGCATAGGACCCAGGAAAACAAGGAGAGTAGAAGAGCCAGAAACGAGTATGCACAGAGAAGGAGGGAGGCCCAGCGACAGTATGAAAACGACTTAGCATCGAAAGTCAAATCTGACACGAAACTGCTGTATAGCCACATTAGGAGGAAGACAACAGTCAAGGACCAGGTGATAAGGCTGAGGAAAGAAGGTGGAGAACTCACAAGAAACGATCAAGAGGTATGTTAGGAGCTCAACACGAGATTTAAGGAAGTATTTACAGTAGAGACAGGAAGGACTCTGGGGGGACAGACCAGATGGGAACACCAGCAATGAATACACCAACAAGTGTTGGACGACATACATACAGATGAGGAGGAGGTGAAGAAACTGCTAAGGGACATCGATACCTCAAAGGCAATGGGACCGGACAACATCTCCCTGTGGATCCTTAGAGAGGGAGCAGATATGTTGTGCGTGCCACTTAAGACATTCAGTGGGAGAGGGAACTGACAGGAAAACCAGTACAATAAATGATGGACTATGTGGCAACAAAATGCAAGGAGGCAGAGGAGAGGTTTGTTCCCAAGGGAAACAGAAATAATGGGAAGAACAGAATGAGACATTGGTTCACCCAAAGGTGTAGGGAGGCAAAAACTAGGTGTACTAGAGAATGGAAAAGGTACAGAAGACAGAGAACTCAGGAAAATAAAGAGATTAGAGGAAGAGCCAGAAACGAATATGCACAGATAAGAAGGGAGGCTCAGAGACATTATGAAAATGACATAGCATCAAAAGTAAAGACTGACCCGAAGCTGTTGTACAGCCACTTCAGGAGGAAAACAACAGTCAAGGACCAGGTAATCAGACTGAGGAAGGGTGATGGGGAATTCACAAGAAACGACCAAGAGGTATGTCAGGAGTTCAACACAAGATTTAAAGAGGTATTTACAGTGGAAACCAATAGGACTCCAGGAAATCAGAACAGGGGGGCACACCAGCAACTGCTGGATGAGGTACATATAACCAAGGAGGAGGTGAAGAAGCTGCTATGCGAACTTGACACCTCAAAGGCGGTGGGACCAGACAACAAGCAGATATATTGTGTGAGCCATTAACAAAGATCTTCAACACATCATTTGAAACTGGGCAACTCCCTGAGGTATGGAAAATGGCAAATGTAGTCCCAATTTTTAAAAAGGGAGACAGACATGAGGCACTAAACTACAGACCTGTATCACTAACGTGTATAGTATGCAAGGTCATGGAGAAGATCATCAGGAGGAGAGTGGTGGGGCACCTGGAAAGAAACAAGTGTATAATTGACAACCAGCACGGTTTCAGGGAAGGAAAATCCTGTGTCACAAACCTACTAGAGTTTTATGACAAGGTGACAGAAGTAAGACAAGAGAGAGAGAGGGGTGGATAGACTGCATATTTTTGGACTGCAAGAAGGCCTTCGACACAGTTCCTCACAAGAGGTTACTGGAAAAGCTTGAGGATCAGGCACACATAACAGGAAAGGCACTGCAATGGATCAGAGAATACCTGACAAGGAGGCAACAACGAGTCATGGTACGCGACGAGGTGTCAGAGTGGGCGCCTGTGACAAGCGGGGTTCCACAGGGGTCAGTCCTAGGACCTGTGCTGTTCTTGGTATATGTGAACGACATAACGGAAGGGATAGACTCAGAAGTGTCCTTGTTTGCAGATGATGCGAAGTTAATGAGAAGAATCAAATCGGATGAGGATCAGGCAAGACTACAAAGAGACCTGGACAGGCTACAAGCCTGGTCCAGCAACTGGCTCCTTGAATTTAACCCTGCCAAAGGCAAAGTCATGAAGATTGGGGAAGGGCAAAGAAGACCGCAGACACAATATAGTTTAGATGGCCAAAGACTGCAAACCTCACTCAAGGAAAAAGATCTCGGGGTGAGTATAACAACGAGCATATCTCCTGAGGCGCACATCAATCAGATAACTGCTGCAGCATACGGGCGCCTGGCAAACCTACGGATAGCGTTCCGATACCTCAGTAAGGATTCGTTTAAGACTCTGTATACCATTTACGTCAGGCCCATACTGGAGTATGCAGCACCAGTTTTGAATCCACACCTAGTCAAGCAAATCAAGAAATTAGAGAAAGTGCAAAGGTTTGCAACAAGACTAGTCCCAGAGCTACGGGGATTGTCCTACGAAGAAAGGTTGAGGGAAATCGGCCTGACGACACTGGAGGACAGGAGGGTTAGGGGAGACATGATAACGACATATAAAATACTGCGTGGAATAGACAAGGTGGACAAAGACAGGATGTTCCAGAGAAGGGACTCAGACACAAGAGGTCACAATTGGAAGTTGAAGACTCAGATGAATCAAAGGGATGTTAGGAAGTATTTCTTCAGTCATAGAGTAGTCAGGCCGTGGAATAGACTAGAAAGTGACGTAGTGGAGGCGGGAACCATACATAGTTTTAAGACTAGGTATGATAGAGCTCATGGGGCAGGGAGAGAGAGGACCCAGTAGCAATCAGCGAAGAGGCGGGGCCAGGAGCTGTGACTCGACCCCTGCAACCACAAATAGGTGAGTACAAATAGGTGAGTACATACACACACACAGGCACACACGCAGACAAACACAGCAAAGTATCTGCAGACATGGCAAATCTGGAAAAACAGATGGGACGTGCAACTATGACCACCCTAGAAAATGCTGTGCCCTTATGACAACAGGAAAATGCAAACTCACTTCCTGTAAGCTTTTTCACCCTGAAATGTGTCCCTCTTCAGTACAGGAAAGACTGTGCTATAACTTAAATTGCCAGGCACACGATCTAAAGGGGACAAAAAGATACAAAACATCCAGGCCATGGGAAAACCTGGGTAGATACAGCCACTCAAGAGGGAGAGGTTTTTTAGTGCCAGGAAGGAAGAAAAAAACTGGCAGGAAATGGCGGAAATCGTACGCCAAGTCCAGTCATTCCTGGAGTGGAACCACAGTCGATGGCCTCCACTCCAAACCAACAGATACAGATACTAATGCTGGAAAAAAAGTCCCCCCCCAGTACCACCAATACCACCAGTCCGATGACATTCTTCCTTGCAAATATACAGGGTCTAAAGCCAGCAACGAACAACAAAATACCTTTCATCCGTGGACTGCTTGCAGAGGCAAATGCAATGTTCGCGGCTTTCACAGAGACCTACATAAAGGATTACTTGGACAACGAAATATGGATCCCAGGTTACAACCTATACAGATGCGACAGAGTGAACAGGCAAAAAGGGGGGATGGCCTGTATATCGCAGAGTCACTTGTTTGCACACAACTGCTTAATGCCTCAAATGATGTAGTGGAAGTTTTAGCAGTAAAGATCGAGAACCAAAACCTAGTCATTGTGGTAGTCTACAAGCCTCCGGATGCAACGTCCCAGCAATTCCAGGAACAGCTGTTAAAAATTGACCACTGTCTGGAAAATCTGCCAGCTCCTGCCCCCAACATCTTGCTCCTGGGGGATTTCAACTTAAGGCACCTAAAATGGAGGAATATAGCAAATAATGTTGTTGCAGTGATAACACCAGGAGGCAGCTCTGACGAGAACTCACACACACACGAGCTTTTAAATCTCTGCACAAAATTCAACTTAAACCAGCAAATAATAGAGCCTACTAGACTGGAGAATACACTAGACCTCATCTTCACTAACAATGATGATCTGATACGAAATGTCACCATATCAAAAACAATATACTCAGATCACAACATAATCGAGGTTCAGACATGTATGCGCGGAGCCCCAGACCGACATAATGAGATTAGTCACGAGGGAGCCTTCACCAAATTCAACTTCAATAACAAGAACATAAAGTGGGACCAAGTAAACCAAGTCCTAACCGATATAAGCTGGGAAGATAGACTAAGCAACACAGACCCCAACTTATGCCTAGAACAGATTAACTCGGTGGCACTCGATGTATGCTCAAGGCTTATTCCTTTAAGAAAAAGGAGGAGTAGATGTAAAATAGAAAGAGACAGGCGCTCCCTTTACAGGCGACGGAAAAGAATAACAGAGCGGCTAAAAGAGGCCAATATATCTGAAATGCGTAGGGAGTCACTGGTCAGAGAAATAGCAAACATCGAACTTAAGCTAAAGGAATCTTATAGGAGTCAGGAATCGCGGGAAGAACTAAAAGCCATAAATGAAATCGAAAGAAACCCAAAGTATTTCTTTTCCTATGCCAAATCAAAGTCGAGAACAACGTCCAGTATTGGGCCCCTACTTAAACAAGATGGGTCCTACACAGATGACAGCAAGGAAATGAGTGAGCTACTCAAGTCCCAATATGACTCAGTTTTTAGCAAGCCGCTAACCAGACTGAGAGTCGAAGATCAAAATGAATTTTTTATGAGAGAGCCACAGAATTTGGTTAACACAAGCCTATCTGATGTTATCCTGACGCCAAATGACTTCGAACAGGCGATAAATGACATGCCCATGCACTCTGCCCCAGGGCCAGACTCATGGAACTCCGTGTTCATCAAGAACTGCAAGAAGCCCCTATCACGAGCTTTTACCATCCTATGGAGAGGGAGCATGGACACGGGGGTCGTCCCACAGTTACTAAAAACAACAGACATAGCCCCACTCCACAAAGGGGGCAGTAAAGCAATAGCAAAGAACTACAGACCGATAGCACTAACATCCCATATCATAAAAATCTTTGAAAGGGTCCTAAGAAGCAAGATCACCACCCATCTAGAAACCCATCAATTACACAACCCAGGGCAACATGGGTTTAGAGCAGGTCGCTCCTGTCTGTCTCAACTATTGGATCACTACGACAAGGTCCTAGATGCACTAGAAGACAAAAAGAATGCAGATGTAATATATACAGACTTTGCAAAAGCCTTCGACAAGTGTGACCATGGCGTAATAGCGCACAAAATGCGTGCTAAAGGAATAACAGGAAAAGTTGGTAGATGGATCTATAATTTCCTCACAAACAGAACACAAAGAGTAGTAGTCAACAGAGTAAAGTCCGAGGCGGCTACGGTGAAAAGCTCTGTTCCACAAGGCACAGTACTCGCTCCCATCTTGTTTCTCATCCTCATATCTGACATAGACAAGGATGTCAGCCACAGCACCGTGTCTTCCTTTGCAGATGACACCCGAATCTGCATGACAGTGTCTTCCATTGCAGACACTGCAAGGCTCCAGGCGGACATCAACCAAATCTTTCAGTGGGCTGCAGAAAACAATATGAAGTTCAACGATGAGAAATTTCAATTACTCCGATATGGTAAACACGAGGAAATTAAAACTTCATCAGAGTACAAAACAAATTCCGGCCACAAAATAGAGCGAAAAACCAACGTCAAAGACCTGGGAGTGATCATGTCGGAGGATCTCACCTTCAAGGACCATAACATTGTATCAATCGCAGCTGCTAGAAAAATGACAGGATGGATAATGAGAACCTTCAAAACTAGGGATGCCAAGCCCATGATGACACTCTTCAGGTCGCTTGTTCTATCTAGGCTGGAATATTGCTGCACACTAACAGCACCTTTCAAGGCAGGTGAAATTGCTGACCTAGAAAATGTACAGAGAACCTTCACGGCGCGCATAACGGAGATAAAACACCTCAATTACTGGGAGCGCTTGAAGTTCCTGAACCTGTATTCCCTGGAACGCAGGCGGGAGAGATACATGATTATATACACCTGGAAAATCCTAGAGGGACTAGTACCGAACTTGCACACGAAAATCACTCACAACGAAAGCAAAAGACTTGGCAGACGATGCAACATCCCCCCAATGAAAAGCAGGGGTGTCACTAGCACGTTAAGAGACAATACAATAAGTGTCAGGGGCCCGAGACTGTTCAACTGCCTCCCAGCATACATAAGGGGGATTACCAACAGACCCCTGGCAGTCTTCAAGCTGGCACTGGACAAGCACCTAAAGTCAGTACCTGACCAGCCGGGCTGTGGCTCGAATGTTAGATTGCGTGCAGCCAGCAGTAACAGCCTGGTTGATCAGGCTCTGATCCACCAGGAGGCCTGGTCACAGACCGGGCCAGCGGGGGCGTTGACCCCCGGAACTCTCTCCAGGTAACATAATGACGCAAGGTGTGACAATAGTCCATCTGGCAAAGTTTACATTTCGTCTGCTCTACATCTGGTGGTGGTGATTTAATTAACCTGCCACAGATACTTGTAACCCAGCCGGAGCCGGGCGGTAGTGACATCCAAGAGTCTGCTTATCTTGTTGGATGCACCATAGACATATGGCTCCTCCTGCATGATAGAATGATGATAGATGGACTGACTTGTGTCAGTCTCCCTAAGTCTTAAGTCAATAAAGTTCAATTGAAGTTCTTTTCTTATAATTGTTCTCAAACTGCTAACTGACAACCCAAGATTTCAATCTACTCCCTCTTTGAAAGCGTACAGCTTAGCCAATTTATCAGTTCTATCATGCATCTGAAGACCAATGTGAGATGGAATCCACAGCATGTGCACTCTGACTCCACTGTCCACAATCTTACCAATCTTACCAATATTCAAAACCCTAAACCTACTCACCATACAAAACATCCATACTTATTACTGCACCTATTACATATATAGAACACTTAACTCGGATATAAACCCTCCCCTCAAACGTCTCCTTACCAACCTCAACAGAACACATGACCATAACACAAGGCACAGATCACTCTTTGATGTTCCTCGTGTCCATCTCACGCTATGCAAAAACTCAATGCACATAAAAGGCCCTAAAATCTGGAATTCATTACCTGTAAATATAAAAGAAACACTGTTTATAAATTCAAGTCTCTTCTCAAAAATCACTTACTCACCCACAACCAAATAAATACTGAATAATTGTATCTTAAAAATTGTATCTCATAAATGTTTCTCATAATTGTATCTCATAAATGTTTAACCTGATACCCAATCAAACTTTGTTATTTTTTTTATTACATTACCCAACAGAATACTCCATTCTACTGAATGCACAGCAATACAGTAAATGACCATATGACCTGTCTTTGTAATACTCATTTGTGCTTAATTTTTATCTGTTTACAATAATGTATCATGTTCAAATAAATAAATAAATAAATAAATACCTGTGTCTGGCTTCTGACGCAACCATGCCACAATTTATACTTAATCAATTGAGAGCATTTATGGATGACAGAGGATCAGTTACAATTAAAGTGTCAACCTTAGATACATTGACGCATTTGAGTGCAAGGAATATGGCAAACAGTTCTGTTTGAAGGGTAGAGGCCCAGTTATTGATGCGTGCTCCAATTTCTTTATGAAAGCCATCACTCTGTATGACAACAGCAGCAATACCAACTGCACCAGTGGATTGGTGAACAGAACCATCAACGTAAATAATTTGTGAAAGAGTGTTCTCTGTGACTAAGTTATCAATACAGCTTAAGACATCATGTTTGACTCCAAGACGAAGCTTTGGTTGTGATTTAAGAAGAGTTTTTTGGGGAAATGGAGGAATGATAGTTTGGAATGGGGTAATATCCCATGGAGCAGGGAAGTGTCTCTGCTGCCTAACTTGACATAGACCATGTAGCTGGTTCATGCGGAAATCGGTTCCAGTTTCTTCGATCCATCTGGAAGGATGTTCACCAGTGCTGAGGAAAGTTTGGAGGGCGTCTGTGCAGGGGTCTGAATGGGCTAACCTAAGCATATTGACCCCAGTGAGGATATTTCTTTCAGTAACACGATCTCTAATGCTTGGAATATTAAGTTCTTTCTGCATATTTAAGATTTGGGCAGTACGAGGGCATCCTAGGATAATCCTCATTACTTCGTTTTGCGGTTTTTCCAGCCCTCCAAGCTTCCAGTCAAACACGAGTGCAGGTAGTGGCGCAGCATAATCAACCAATGATCTAATATAAGCAAGATAAATCACTAGAAGTCACTTACCGTAGAATACTTGACAGAACCCTCAGACCAGCCTCCAACACTCAGTAAGGTTAACAATTCATCATTTTGTAACTTGAGGCTTGTGAACCTGTCGTAGGCACACTCTCCGCCGTCCGTGCAGAGTTCATGGAAGGGGTCGAGTACCTGATAGCCAAAATAATAAAAAAAATAGTTTATATTCACAAATACGATAGTTTACCTAACTTGAAGCACCAGACAACTTAAAGAAAACGTAAACATTTTCAACATTAACACTTATATTTTGCACTAATATATTTGCACCTGAATTTCTCCAGTAGTTGAAATCCCAGCAAAGGCAAAGATGAGGTGAGTACAGATGCTGGGATCTATGTCTTCCACATCAAACTTTCCATCTTCGTCGCGATATACAGCCCAAGACGCCATGTAGCACATCATCACACTCTCTAGAGGTGAAATATAATGAGTATATTGTTACGTATAGGCCTAAGTGTGAAGTATATTGTAGTGTGTAGGTTTAAGAAGGCAACACATAATCAGTACTTGATTCAGTGTTTTTCCAAAATAATAATAAGAAAAACTTTATACATCAAAAGAAAAGTATATGGGAACATCATAGAATTAATTCTACTATTAAGGTTGGCAAACAAGAAAAAATGAGAAATGTGAAACAATATATGTAAAGTTAGAGCGTAGTTAGAGATGATAAGACTGTTGTTAAAGTTGACCTTAATCTCGAAGTCACTGAAGATGAAGCATTGTTAATAACAAAAGACGTAGAACCTATTACTGGGTATTGAAAAACGTAAGTCATTACTTTATTTATTTATTTATTTCCAATTTGTGCACACATACAGAGGTACAAAAAAAATACAGATAAGAGCAGTATGCCAAAGCCACTTATACTATGCATAGCATTACGGGCTGGCTTAAAATTAACTTAAGATTAACTAAGCAATGATTATTATTATTATTATAATCAAAAAGAAGCGCTAAGCCACAAGGACTATACAGCGCTGCTACTAAGCAATGATGAAATCAGTGATAAAACATTAATGTAAACAGATAACTATAAAGCACAAGTGAGTATTACAAAGACAGGTCATATGGTTGCATTCAGTTAGGTAGTGATTCTGTTAGGTAGTGTATTTAAAAAATAATAAAGTTAGATTGGGTTTTAGGTTTAACATTTATGTGATATAATTGTGAGAAACATCTAAGATATACAATTTATAATGTTCAGTTATTCAGTATTTATTTGGTTTTGGGTGAGTAAGTAATCTTTGAGAAGAGACTTGAATTTATAAACAGGTTGTGTTTCTTTTATATTTACAGGTAATGAATTCCAGATTTTAGGGCCTTTTATGTGCATTGAGTTTTTGCATAGTGTGAGATGGACACGAGGAACATCAAAGAGTGATCTGTGCCTTGTGTTATGGTCATGTGTTCTGTTGAGGTTGGCAAGGAGATGTTTGAGGGGAGGGTTAATATCAGAGTTAAGTGTTCTATGTATGTAATAGGTGCAGTAATAAGTATGGATGTTTTGTATGGTGAGTAGGTTTAGTGTATTGAATATTGGTGGTGTGTGCTGCCTGTAGTGAGAATTTGTTATCATTCTAACTGCAGCCTTTTGTTGGGTAATTAGTGGTCTGAGATGGTTAATTGTTGTTGAGCCCCATGCACAAATTCCATAGGTGAGATAGGGGTAAATAAGAGAGTGATATAGGGCCAGGAGGGCTGACTGTGGAACATAGTACCGTATCTTCGATAGTATGCCTACAGTCTTGGAAATTTTCTTAGAAATTTGATGTATATGTGTATGAAATTTGAGTCTATTATCAAGGTGGATTCCTAAGAATTTTCCCTCTGTTAGTTTTGTGATAGGTGATCCATTTATCATTATGTTAAGAGGGACATCTGTAGCTCTGTTACCAAACTGAATGAAGTAGGTTTTGTCAATGTTTAGTGTAAGTTTGTTAGTCCTCATCCAGGTAGATATTTTCTGTAATTCGGTATTTACAGTATTGGCTAGCGTGACTGGGCTCGGGTGAGAGAAGACGTATGTAGTGTCATCTGCAAATAGTGTGGGTTTGAGTAATTGCGAAGCATTTGGAAGGTCATTTATGTATAGGAGAAAGAGAAGAGGGCCAAGGACACTTCCCTGTGGGACACCAACTGTAATTGGTTGTGCAGAAGAGTTTGCCCCATTTGCGTACACATATTGGCTTCTGTTGCTGAGGTAAGACTTGAGGTAGTTGAGGGAGTGCCCTCTTATACCATAGTGTGACAATTTTACGTGGAGCAAGTCATGGTCAACTGTATCAAAAGCTTTACGTAAGTCAATGAAGATCCCCAGTGGGACTTCTTTTTTCTCTATTGCAGTGTATATATGTTCTAGCATGTGTATAATAGCATCATTAGTATTTTTATTAGGCCTGAATCCAAATTGGCAGGGGTTGAGTATGTTTTGGGAGATAAGGTAGGAGTAGATTCGTTTATGAATTAATTTTTCGAAGATTTTTGAGAGAGGGTGTAAGTTGGATATTGGCCTATAGTTATTCAACTCTGTTTGGTCTCCTCCTTTGTGGATCGGGGTGACCCTTGCTATTTTGAGTACTGTAGGGAAGGTGGAGGATTCAATGGATTTGTTAAAGAGTGTTGCAATGATTGGTGATAGCACTTGTGACACTTTTTTGTATATAAGGGGTGGTAAGGTATTTAAATCTCCTGCCTTGTTTTTTAGTGCGTTGATAATAAGGGAGACTTCGTATGGGTTAGTCGGAGCTAGGAACAGTGTGTTCGGGTAGTTGCCGGTGAGGTAGTCATTTGGTGGGGTATCTGAGCTTGGGATTTTATTGGCAAGGTTTTGTCCTATAGTGGAGAAGAAATTATTGAGTCTGTTTGCTGTTTCTGTTGGTGGGAGTTGGGGTTCATCTGTTTTTGCTAATTTTATTTCGCTATTTCGTGATATCTTTTTTGTTCCCAGAATTTCTGATAGGGTTTTCCAGGTCTTTTTTATATCACCTCGTAAGTTGGATAATCTGTTCTCATAATACAATTTTTTTGCCCTTCTTATCAGGCTGGTTAGGATTGACGAGTAACGTTTTGTTTGGTCTCTGGTTATGTGACCCATTCTGTACTGTTTTTCATATTGGTGTTTTGTATTTATGGATTTGAGAATGCTGGGTGTTAGCCAGGGACTGTTCAGTCTCTTTGCTGTCATCTGTTTAGTTTTTTTAGGGCAGTGCTTGTTATAGAGGTATTGGGTTTTTTTTAGAAAATTATTAATACATTCGTCAATATCTGTATAGGTTTCTAGCTCAGTGTGCCAATCAATGTTTGCTATTGCTGTTGTGAAGTTATTAATGGCTGCCTCATTGTGAAGTCTGAAGGTGACTTTAGTAGTGTCTTGGGGTAGTTTACCAAGAGTTGTTATGAGGAAAGTAGGGTAGTGGTCTGTGGTATTATCTGTAATTATGCCTGATTTTAAAGGGGCTATGGTGTTGGTCCAGATGTGGTCAAGTAGGGAAACACTAGTCTCTGTAACTCTTGTAGGTTTTGTTACTGTTGGTAGTAACATACAGTTACTCATTGTGTTTGTGAATTCAGTAACGTGTGGGTCCTGGTCTTGCAGGAGATTTATATTGAAGTCACCTGAGAGTAGTAAGTGATCTTTGTTCATGCGTGCATCAGTTATCATACTTCCTAGATTTTGACTAAATTGGCTAATGTTTGACTGTGGAACTCTGTAGATGTTTATCAATGTGAGAGGTTTTTGTAGGTACTTTGATTTGAATTTAGCTATTATATATTCCCCATGTTCATCCCTTGTGCAAGTATTAGTGGTACATTCTAGTTGGTCTGAGTAGTATATGGCTGTGCCACCCCCTTGTTGATCTGGCCTACAGTTGTGTATGGCTGTGTAACCAGGAATGGCATAGACATCTGTACTATCAGGCTTTAGCCAGGTTTCAGTTAGTGTAATGATGGACATATTGGCATGTAAGGAATTTAGTAATGCTATGAGGTCATCGTAATGCTTGCTTAAAGATCTGATATTGTAGTTAAATATAGTTATGTTGTTGTTGGCACTGAGAAGTGCCTTTGATTGTTCTGCAGTGTAGTAATTACAGTTACTGTTTGATTCATTTAAGTCATTAAATAAGAGGTTGGTATCAGGATCAATGCTTGTAATCATAAGATTTGTAGTGAATCTATAGTTTGAATTAAGTATAAAACAAAGTAAATAGTCTTAAGCTAAAAAATAGCACCTGGATTATTTAACAAATGTAAAATAATGAGCTAAGGGACTAATACAAATAAAGTGATGATCAAATAGTGGAGCTTGGGAATATGATAGTAGGTAGTACTATAAAGGTAATTTTTTAAAGTTAGAATTATAGTATAAAATTATAATATAAAAGGGACTAATATAGGTTGTGGTGACCAATAAAGTGGTAATCAAAAAATGAGCTTTGGAATATAATGGCAAAATTGTGAACTTATTCTACTTTAGCACCTAAGAATAGCACCTTGATTATTTTAACAATTGTGAATATATAAACTAGGATAGTTATATAAAGCTAAAATAAAGGAGAAAACATATAAGGGACTAAAATTAAGTAATGGTAAGCAAAGTTAAATGGGCAGATGGTAGGAATTATAATATAAACTTATAATATAAAAATACAATTTGAAATGGTACTTGCAATTGCACTAGAGTCTGGTATAGGTTGTTGACAAGATCAAGATTATACCTAGATTTAAATTGACAAAATAAAATTCACAATTAAAGTACCAAAAGAATAATAGTAAAAAAATAACAATGGTAATGTCTTGATTATAATATGATAGTAAGAGGGTAGACAGGTACACAGGTACAAGGGATAATATAAAGGTTGGGGTTGAATATAAAAACTTGAAAATTTGGCTACAAAATGTTATGAGAAGTATAAAATAATGTTTAATGTACAAAATTAAAATTGACTGGTAGTAAATATGGTGTTTAATAAAATTTTAGTAAGTAATAATGATTACAAAAAAGTGAAAAAGTAATGTTTATTTCATTCAATATTGCACTGGTAGTTATACTTGAGGTTATATGGCAGTACAAGGTAATTAAGAGTAATCTAGGATAGTAAATGTGGTATTAAAACAGGTAAAGGTAATTAGACAAGTAATGGTTATTAAATGTCAAAATTGTTAAGAGTAAATTGAAATTTTAGTAAAAATGATATTTATTAATTTTAGTAAGTAATATCAATTGATAGTATTTAAAAAAAAAAAAATATGAGGTAGTAATATGGACAGAGAAAGTATCAATTCAGCTAATGTTTAAGCGAACAATAGTAAATAACAAAATCACATAAGGTGACCTATGCTTACTAGTAAAATCACAAAATGAGGTAGTTGATTATTTAATTACTAAGAGATTGTACAATGAAATTTGAACAATAATGGAGCAAAACGTACACTACACTACGTAGGCTTTTTAGTTGGACATTGTTTAGTTATTCTCTGTAAGATTGGTATCCCTGAGAAATCGTGATAGATCATTCTCGTTCGTGATTGTGTACAGTTGACCTACATTTGTTTTCCTAACTAGAATTTTCCCATCCCGTGTGAAGCATTGGTGTATTGTGTCATTATTCTCTCGCTTAAGTTTTCTGACTCTATACAGGAGGTTTTGACGTTTTTTGGTAAGACACTCGTTTATATATACCTCTTTCTTTACTTTAAATAGATGCAATAATTAAGTCTTTTTTTCTGTCATGTGAGTGGAATCTAAGCATAACACTTTTTCTACCATGGGATCCTAGTAACCTGGCTTCTTTTATTTCTGACTCTGGTACAATAACACTTGTTTGGTCCTTTATGATCTGCAGAGTAATTTCTTTACTGTTTGTTTGGTTCATATCACTGGGAAAAAGTGGACTGTTAACTATTACTGCGTCCGATAGTTTATCTTGTTCAGTTTTATCTTCTTGGAGAGCAAAGTAGTCACTGAACTGGTTATCTAAGTTGCTCTTCCATTCTTTTACTGCTTCTTCAACCTTTGTATTAAGAGATATTATTTGTTGGGTATGGCTATCTATGACTGTCTGGATGGTCTTGTCACAGTTAGTCATTCCTGGTGTTGAAAACTTTTGTTCAAGACTGAGGATTTTGTTTTCGAGTTGTGTCATCCTGGTGTCTTGTTTTGCTAGCGTCTCTCGAAGATTCATATTTTCAATAACTAAGTTGGAGATGCATGACTTTAGGGTATCTGGATCGTTGGTCATACCTGAGAGACTACTTGGTAGGTTGAATCCGGGGAAGAGAGGGGAGGATGGGCTGGTGGCAGCCATGTTTGTTGTTATTGTTGTGGTGTGGCCTTGAGTGGTGGTGAGTGGGGTGGTTGCTGGGCCGGCGTCCTCCTGACTACACTTGTTGAATAGTTGATTTTTCGGTGTTTTCTTGCTGGCCTTGGTGCTGTTTCCTCTTAGATTGCGCCTCATAATACTACAGGAATTGTTGTAGTTAAGAAGAAGTTGTAGTATACAAAGCTTAGGGTTACGTTGTTCGGCTGGCAGCGGGGTGTTGCTTACGGTTAGTTTGCAGTCTTCCTTTGATCTCTATTTTTTCGATTTGTAGGTTTCACTGTTGGTAATCTTTGGTCATTCTGGGTGCTACGTTGGGTAGTGCAGTTTTGCTTGTAACTAGGTCATCATAGGAGCATTGGTAGCTCTGGTAGTTGGAGAAAAGTACGGAGCTTGGAAGTCGCTGCTGCCGCTGCCGCTGCCTTTACTCAGGAACAATACCTTTGTAAATACAGTCTTGCACACCTATAGTGTTGCCAAGTAGATTCTCTTGCTCTATGCTGCACTTTTTTTCCTCTTCCTCTCAAATATTGTCACATATTAGTGGTATACTTCCCTACACTGATGTCTCTGCGCTCACAATGGAATTTTTCTTGTGGTGTCGAGGTCCTTCAATCAGTATAGGATGATCGTCGGGTGTGCTCAGGCATCATGGCGAGGCTCTTACTCATACTACATCAATCTGACGTAGGTTAGAACCACCAGATGAGGAACTGCTGGAAGTGTATTTTTTTAACACATTTTTTTAAGAACAGTTGTGATAAGTCCCATGAGACTAGGAATTTAGTGTATGCGGCACCAGTTTGGAACCCACACCTAGCCAAGCACGTAAAGAAACTAGAGAAAGTGCAAAGGTTTGCAACAAGACTAGTCCCAGAGCTAAGAGGTATGTCCTACGAGGAGAGGTTAAGGGAAATCAACCTGACGACACTGGAGGACAGGAGAGATAGGGGGGACATGATAACAACATACAAAATACTGAGAGGAATTGACAAGGTGAACAAAGACAGGATGTTCCAGAGATGGGACACAGCAACAAGACACATATGGAACAGTTAGGCAACTTTATTCCGAAACGTTTCGCCTACACAGTAGGCTTCTTCAGTCAAATACAGAAAGTAGGCAGGAACAGTAGAGATGTGAAGACGATGTAATCAGTCCATCACCCTTGAAGTCGTAGAATTTGTTGGATCTGAGGGGGACATGACCTCTCAGTGGCTACATTCTCACTACTACTACTACTCTGCACCTCTCCTTCCGACAGTATTTAAGTCTCTGCACTGTCGCTTGATCTTCAGATAGTTCCTGACTATGGAACTGAACTTCTCCAGGCTGAGGGACTGACAACCTCAAATTCTACGACTTCAAGTGTGATGGACTGATTACATCGTCTTCACATCTCTACTGTTCCTGCCTACTTTCTGTATTCGACTGAAGAAGCCTACTGTGTAGGCGAAACGTTTCGGAATAAAGTTGCCTAACTGTTACATATGTGTCTTACCTAACAACCTGTCGGTATTGTATACCGTTTTGATGTTCACACAGCAACAAGAGGACACAGTTGGAAGTTGAAGACGCAGATGAATCACAAGGATGTTAGGAAGTATTTCTTCAGCCACAGAGTAGTCAGGAAGTGGAATAGTTTGGGAAGCGATGTAGTGGAGGCAGGATCCATACATAGCTTTAAGAAGAGGTATGATAAAGCTCACGGTTCAGGGAGAGTGACCTAGTAGCGACCAGTGAAGAGGCGGGGCCAGGAGCTTAGACTCGACCCCTGCAACCTCAACTAGGTGAGTACACACACACACACACACACACACATGAATGCAGCAGAGCAATGGTGGACACTCTAGCTGAGTTACTGGTAATGGGCGACTTCAATCACAGGGAGATTGATTGGGAAAACCTGGAGCCACATGGGGGCCCCGAAACATGGAGAGCCAAGATGATGGATGTGGTGCTGGCAAATCTCATGCATCAACATGTTAGGGATACTACCAGAGAGAGAGGGAAGGATGAACCAGCAAGACTGGACCTCGTAGCTCAGGCATTGAGCACATCACATATGAAAGGCCCCTTGGAGCTAGTGACCACGTAGTTATGAGCTTTGAATACATCGTGGAGCTAAAAGTGGAGAGGGTAACAGGAGTAGATAGGGAAAAGCTAAACTATAAAAGGGGGGACTACACAGGAATGAGGACCTTCCTGCAGGAGGTTCAGTGGGAACAGGAGTTGGTAGGAAAATCAGTAAACGAAATGATGGACTTTGTAACAACAAAATGCAAGGAGGCAGAGGAAAGGTTTGTTCCCAAGGGTAACAGAAATAATGGAAAGGACAGAATGAGCCCTTGGTTTACCCGAAGGTGCAGGGAGGCAAAAACTAATTGCTCTAGAGAATGGAAAATGCACAGAAGGCAAAGGACTCAGGAAAATAAAGATTAGTCGAAGAACCAGAAACGAGTATGTACAGATAAGAAGGGAGGTGCAGCGGCAGTATGAAAATGACATAACATCGAAAGTCAAGTCTGACCCGAAACTACTCTACAGCCACATCAGGAGGAAGACAACAGTCAAGGACCAGGTAATCAGGCTGAGGAAAGAAGGTGAGGAGCTCACAAGAAATGACCAGGAGGTATGTGAGAAGCTCAACATGAGATTTCAGGAAGTATTTACAGTGGAGGCTGAAGGGACAACAGGAAGACAAAACAGTGGCGTACAGCAACAAGGGATATACCAACAAGTGTTGGATGAATTACACACAACTGAGGAGGAGGTGGAGAAGCTCCTAAGTGACCTTGATACCTCAAAGGCAGTGGGACTGGACAACATCTCTCTGTGGGTCCTTAGAGAGGGAGCAGGGACACTACGTGTGCCACTAACCAAAATCTTCAACACTTTCCTTGAAATTGGGCAACTACCTGAAGTATGGAAGAAGGCAAATGTAGTCCCCATCTTTAAGAAGGGAGACAGAAATGAAGCACTAAATTATAGACCAGTGTCACTGACATGTATAGTATGCAAAGTCTTGGAAAAGATTATCAGGAGGAGAGTGGTGGAGCACCTGGAGCGGAACAAGATTATAAACGACAGCCAGCACGGATTCATGGAAGGCAAATCCTGTCACAAACCTACTAGAGTTTTACGACAAGGTAACTGAAGTGAGAAATGAGAGGGAGGGGTGGGTTGATTGCATTTTCTTGGACTGCAAGAAGGCCTTCGACACAGTTCCTCACAAGAGATTAGTACAGAAGCTAGGGGAACAGGCACGTATAACAGGAAGGGCACTGCAATGGATCAGAGAATACCTAACAGGGAGGCAACAGCGAGTCATGGTCCGTGATGAGGTATCACAGTGGGCGCCAGTGACGAGCGGGGTCCCACAGGGGTCAGTCCTGGGACCAGTGCTATTCTTGGTATATGTGAAAGACATGACGGAAGGGATAGACTCAGAAGTGTCCCTGTTTGCAGATGACGTGAAGTTAATGAGGAGAATTAAATCAGACGCAGACCAGACAGGTCTACAAAGAGACCTGGACAGGGTGGATGTGTGGTCCAGAAACTGGCTCCTAGAATTTAACCCCTCCAAATGCAAAGCCATGAAGATCGGGGAAGGGCAAAGAAGACTGCAGACAGAGTATAAGCTTGGTGGCCAAAGGCTGCAAACCTCACTCAAGGAGAAAGACCTAGGAGTGAGTATAATACCGAGTACATCGCCAGAAGCACACATTAACCAGATAACTGCTGCGGCATATGGGCGCTTGGCAAACCTGAGAATAGCGTTCCGGTACCTCAGTAAGGAATCGTTCAAGGCTTTATACACTGTGTACGTCAGGCCCATATTGGAGTACGTAGCACCAGTTTGGAACCCACACCTGGTCAAACACGTCAAGAAATTAGAGAAAGTGCAAAGGTTTGCAACAAGGCTAGTTCCAGTTCTAAGGGGAATGTCCTATGAAGAAAGGTTAAGGGAAATCGGTCTGACAAAACTGGAGGACAGGAGGGTCAGGGGAGACATAATAACGACATACAAAATACTGCGTGGAATAAACAAGGTGGACAGAGACAGGATGTTCCAGAGATGGGACACAGAAACAAGGGGTCACAATTGGAAGCTGAAGACTCAAATGAGTCAAAGGGATGTTAGGAAGTATTTCTTCAGTCATAGAGTAGTTAGGAAGTGGAAAAGTCTGGCAAGCGATGTAGTGGAGGCAGGAACTATACATAGTTTTAAGACGAGATATGATAAAGCTCATGGAGCAGGGGGAGAGAGGACCTGGTAGCGGTCGATGAAGAGGCGGGGCCAGGAGTTGAGTCTTGACCCCTGCAACCACAATTAGGTGAGTACACACACACACACACACACACACATACAGTGATAACGACTTATAAAACACTGAGAGAAATTGATAAGGTGGACAGAGGCAGGATGTTTCAGAGATAGGACACAGCAACATGGGTCACAACTGGAAGTTGAAAATTCAGATGAGTCACAGGGATGTTAGGAAGCATTTCTTCAGTCACAGAGTTGTCTAGAAGTGGAACAATCTGGAGAGTGATGTAGTGGAGGCAGGATCCATACATAGCTTTAAGAAAAAGTACGATAAAACTCTTGGAGCAGGGAGAAAGTGGACCTAGCGAACAGCGGAGAGACGGGGCCAGGATTTACGACTCAACCCCAACAGCCACAAATAGGTGAGTACACACATACACGAGCTGTGAATCGACTCCTGCAAACACATATAGGTGAGTACACACACACTGAAAATATATATGATATGGTAATTTCTGTCAGTTACTATATATCCAAATCCATAAGTTTTAAAGGGTGGACCGGTAATCCAGCGAAAGTCCTCGGTCAGCTGCGGGTCATCATATGACAAAGGTAGGTAGGTAGTAGACTCGCCGGTATAATCGCAGGGCCCAGGCCTTTTCCAAGAGGTGGCGCGTCCTTGGCTTCCTGTCGTGGGAGGGTTTCAGACCAATGTCTGCCATGGGAGGAGGTACAAGCACCTCCTCGTCTTCTGGGACCAGCTGTTCCCAGGCCTAACCCCATTTCCCGCCCCTACTCGGCTCGGAGGGAGAAGCTAGGCACCTTGGTCTGCAGCAAACCTTGCCCACACTGGGCTCGAAGGGTGTGGCAGCTGCATAACAGCAGACGATATCAAGAGGTGCAAAGACAGCAAGCACTATAGGATCCTTTTGGAGCCACACCCCAGCAAGGGCAGTAAGCCCGAGCATTGGGGAAGCTCAGGAATGCCTCTTGCTCTTTGTCTGTTGCTGCTACTTCACTTGTCGGTTGCACTCTCTCATGTGACAAAGACCTGCGCCAAGAAGCACTTGTACTGTTTCCTGACAAACTCCACCTAACCTAACCTCCCGTCAGCTGGTGGTGAATGAAGAGGAGGGTTTATGAGACTGAACTCATTCCCCGTAAACTCAAATAGCTAAGTATACACATTCCCCCCAATATATATATATATATATATATATATATATATATATATATATATATATATATATATATATATATATACATATATATTGGGGAAATGTGTATAATTAGCTATTTGAGTTTACGGGAAATGAGTTCAGTCTCATAAACCCTCCTCTTCATTCGCCACCAGCTGACGGGAGGTTAGGTTAGGTGGGGTTTGTCAGGAAACAGTACAAGTGCTGTAGAATGTACAGCATAGGGCCGTAGACGTGGCTTGCATACTGTTGTCAGGTGAGGCGAAGCAGGATGAGGCGGGGTCATAGTGGTACCATTCACTAGTCGAAGTAGGTCTTCGTCCAAAGGTTGGACAACTGTCAGACACTGCAGTATCATGGGATCTTGTTACAAAGTATTCTTCAACACTTGTCCAACCTTTGGACGAAGACCTACTTCGACTAGTGGATGGTACCACTATGACCCCGCCTCATCCTGCTTCGCCTCACCTGACTACAGTATATAAGCCACGTCTACGGCCCTATGCTGTACATTCTAAAAGATTGATGGACTGAATACATCGACTCCAGGCTGAGGGACTGATTACCTCATACTCCTCCTCTCCTTACACCTTCTGCTTTGTATTGGACTGATGAAGCCACTGTGTGGCGAAACGTTTCCTGAATAAAGATTCCCATATGCTGCATAAGTGTCTCAATCTTCTTCTTTGTCGGTTTTTCAAGCCATTCATCACAACTGTCAGACACTGCAGCATCATGGGATCTTGTTACAAAGTATTCCTCAACACTTGTCCAACCTTAGGACGAAGACCTACTTCGACTAGTGGATGGCACCACTATGACCCCGCCTCATCCTGTTTCGCCTCACCTGACTACAGTATATAAGTACAAGTGCTTCCTGGTGCAGGTCTTTGTCATATGAGAGAGTGCAATCGACAAGTGAATATACACCATTTCCTTGGCAAATTAAATAGCTTAGCCAATTCTATAAACTTTACTGTTGAATTTGAAGAAAATAACTCATTGCCTTTTCTAGATGTTTTAATTATTAAGGGTAATAATGAATTCAAATTTAAAATTTACAGAAAGCCTACAAATAACTGTTCCTATGTCCACTATTATTCTTCATATCAAGATAGAGCTAAACTGTCTGTTTTCTCATCAATGTTTTTGAGAGCTTTACGAATTTGTAGTCCTGAGTTCATAGATGAGGAATTATCCAAAATTTATGAAATAGCTAAAGATTTGAAATACCCAAGAAACGTAATTGATAAATCTTTTAAAATTGCTAGAAATACTTTTTACAATTCGAAAAGGGACAACCAGTCTTATTCAACTAAAAATATGTTGCTTCTCCCTTACCATGAAAACTTGGTTGATATGTCTTCTCTTAGACTTAAGGCTTTTAATATCAAAGTTGTATTTAAAAATCTTGATACAGTAAAAAAAACTTTTGATAAAGAATTCCCCCAGAAATGCTGACGGATGTGTCTATAAAATTCCTTGTAAAATTTGCGATAAAGTTTATTACGGTCAAACTGGTAAAAGTCTCGAACTAAGATTAAAACAACATAAATATTACATTAGAAATGGACAAGATTCCAATGCTTTATTTATTCATGTGAGAGATTTTAACCATCCAATTGATTTTCAAAAAGTTGAGAGAGTTGTATCAAGCAAGTCCATGGTTGACAGAAATATAATTGAATCTTGTTTCATAAAAAGCAGTTTTGACAATAATATGAATATTTCCTTTGGTTTATATAAATTAGATCCATTTAAAATTAATAGAATTTGGGAAGAATTTAATAATACATTGGACAAACAATAATTTTTTAAAATTCTTAATTCTTGGGTAGAATAGTTTGTTCGTGGGTTGTGTGAAGGACCTGTCTAGTTGGGCCAGCGGGCCTGCTGTAGCGTTCTCTTTCTTATGAGTCGCGCGTCAGGTGTTGCTTTGTTGTGGGATGTGATAGTGAGGTGTGTTCTAGACCCTTTATATGCCTTCTTTTGATGCATTACTTTTATTGTTCCTTGATAATGTGAGTAGTCACGAAATCGCTTGGAATTTCTCTATTCTTTCACCCCTCAAGGAAGGTTCCTTGATGTTGGTGAGGGGCTCTTGATTTAGGGAATTGGATCTGTGCTCCAGTTCCCCGAATTAATTAAGCCTGAATGCCTTCCACATCCCCCCCCCAGGCGCTGTATAATCTTCCGGGTTTAGCGCTTCCCCCTTGATTATAATAATAATAATAATCTATTCTTTCACGGTGGTTGTTTTGCATATTCTGAAATCACCTGTTTACTGTGATCTTATTGCACACACACACACACACACGTATGTTAGGCCCATATTGGAGTATGCGGCACCAGTTTGGAACCCACACCTAGCCAAGCACGTGAAGAAACTAGAGAAAGTGCAAAGGTTTGCAACAAGACTAGTCCCAGAGCTAAGAGGTATGTCCTACGAGGAGAGGTTAAGGGAAATCAACCTGACGACACTGGAGGACAGGAGAGATAGGGGGGGCATGATAACGACATACAAAATACTGAGAGGAATTGACAAGGTGGACAAAGACAGGATGTTCCAGAGATTGGACACAGTAACAAGGGGACACAGTTGGAAGCTGAAGACACAGATGAACCACAGGGATGTTAGGAAGTATTTCTTCAGCCACAGAGTAGTCAGTAAGTGGAATAGTTTGGGAAGCGATGTAGTGGAGGCAGGATCCATACATAGCTTTAAGCAGAGGTATGATAAAGCTCACGGCTCAGGGAGAGTGACCTAGTAGCGATCAGTGAAGAGGCGGGGCCAGGAGCTCGGACTCGACCCCCGCAACCTCAACTAGGTGAGTACACACACACACACACACACACACACACACACACACACACACACACACACACACACACACACTCACACACACACTCACACACACACACACACACACACACACATATATATATATATATATATATATATATATATATATATATATATATATTTATATATGCATATATATTTATATAAATATATATATAAATATATATATATATGTATATATATAAATATATATATATATATATGTATATATATAAATATATATGTATATATATAAAAATATATATATAAATATATATATAAATATATATATATATATATATATATAACAACACTGCGACTAGCCAAGGATTCGAACGCATGCTGCTTTGTCCCACTCTAATCCACAGGACCAAGCAATTTATACATATATACATGTATATATATATATATATATATATATATATATATATATATATATATATATATATATGTATATATATATATATATATATATATATATATATATATATATATATATATATATATATATATATACAAGCAATAAGATCACAGTAAACAGGTGATTTCAGAATATGCAAAACAACCACTCTGAAAGAATAGAGAAATTCCAAGCGCTTTCGTGACAACTCACATTATCAAGGAACTATGAAAGTAAAGCATCCAAGGAAGGTATATAAGGGGGTCTGGCCAACACCTCACTATCAGATCCCACAACGGTTAAACACCTGACGCGCGCCGACCCAACTGGACAGGTCCTTTGCACAACCAACAACAAACTATTCTACCCAAGAAAATTTTTAAAATTATTATTTGTCCAGTGTATTATTAAATTCTTCCCAAATTCTATTAATTATAAATGGATCTAATTTATATAAACCAAAGGAAATATTCATATTATTGTCAAAACTGCTTTTTATGAAACAAGATTCAATTATATTCCTGTCGACCATGGACTTGCTTGATACTACTTTCTCAACTTTTTGAAAATCAATTAACTTTAAATGCACTCTGTAAACACTTTACACTATATAGGAAAAGTCAACAAATTCTTTTTAAGTAAAAAATAATATAATTGTCTAGAATTTCTTGTTTATAAAGATCTTACCCAAAACTTTCTGCCTCACCAACTTATCTGTACTTAGTAAGTTAGTTGGACATGGAGTGCCTCGATGGTTTTTCCCACTACATGATTCATTGCTAATTTTATTCCTGAGATAACACTGCCTTAATTTAATTCAATTTATGCTAAGGTTGTCTGCGCAGACGAGCATTATATTGCATTAATTTATGGTTATTAATTGATATATGAAATACATTCCCAGGAGTCAGTTGGAGCACAGGCATCGTAAAATTTTCAATACGGTGACAAATTCTTTATCATTACTGTTATATAAGGTTGACGGGTTCATGACCGACTCCTCTGTAGCAGAGAGTGTAAAATTAGGCTGAAATTTAAAACAGTAAAAACGTGAAATCTGCTCTTGAATAACAGAGTACAACGAACAATAACAAAATACTTTCCATCTGTTGGTAAGGTACTGTTGACGTTCCTTATTAACACAATTATGCTCACTGTAAACTAGATTAAAATTGACCCAGCATATCAGGAATTTTAGTTAAAAAAATTACAGTTTTTCACCCACTGTTTATTAAAAATTAAGCATTTCTCAGTTAACGTATATATAGGCTTTTCAAGTGTAGCCAGCTAGTCAGCAACACCCAAAATACTGAGATATTTTGAGTATTTTAAAAAACCTTGATACGTATTTTTTTTCAGTCTCTGTTTATTATATATTAAGTACATTCCACAATGTAAGATTGTGCATGTTGTTCACTTGTAGCTAATTCGTCAGAAATACTCATTATATATAAAGAAATGAATTTTCATTTTTTTCTGGAACGGAAATTCTTTGTGTAGGATTAATTATGCATACTCGAATTAGTCTTAAATCATACTTTATGCATAGTAGCAATGTTTTGTCTAATATCATCAGTTATAACGACAGAAGTGAATCTAGGGGCTTAAGCCAGGGTTTCAGTCTTCGAGGCTAAGAAATCTTAAAATGCTGAAAAATCAAAGAAATAATTTTGAAAATAATGTAATTTTCAGTTTGAATAATACAGTGAAAAATAAGTTATTAACTAAAAAAATGAAAGCATTTCCATCTGTGAGCATAATCAAAGATAATGTATAGTATGCTTGATCTTGTTAACAACCTATATCAGACCCTAGTGCAATTGCAAGTACCATTTTAATTTGTATTTTTAAATTATAAGTTTATACCTAGTTGTACTTTAGCTCATTCTAACTCAATACTTAGACAACACCTAAACTAACTATACCTAGTTGTACTTTAGCTCATTCTAACTCAATACTTAGACAACAATAAATTCATTTTATTAGACCTTAGTGCAATTACAAGAGTGAGTCTGGTACCACTTGTAATTTGCTTTTTTATAGTATTAGTTTATACCTAGTAGTACTTTAGCTTATTCTAGCACAACAAACAGACAATATCAATTTCATTATGTTTATTAGTGAGTACACTCTATATGACCAAAGTGCTTTAGCGGTATACTTGTCCAAACCTCCCACCACTACAGAAATCAGTATTAGAACTCATCACATAATACAGGATATAAACAACCACTATTTAAACCTAAAAGATGAATGATCACGTTGACCCTGACCTAAACCTCCATAATCTAACACACAATCAAAACTTATTGGAAAGTAACTGCCTTTATTACACAGCATCACAAGCCAGCACTATCCTGAACACTGCTCAAAGTCTATCAGTTCTTAACTACAACATCAGGTCCTTAAGCACACACTATGATGACCTCCTGGCACTCCTTGAGTCACTAAAGACACCCTTCTCCTGCATTATTCTTACTGAAACCTGGCTTAAGCAGGACACAATTGATATCTACCCACTACCAGGATACACAGCAATCCACAACTGCAGACCATACCAAGTTGGGGGTGGTACTGCAATCTATTACTCTAACCAACTATCTTGTATCATAGTCACTTAAAAATAACTCTGAGAATTTGTCTCACGTCCCACCATTATTGTACAAGCGAGTGGCCCATGTCCTTTCGCATGCTATTACATTACTTTTTAACAAGTCACTAGAAACTAGCACGTTCCCGACACTACTCAAGACAGCAAGGGTTATACCAATACATAAAGGTGGTGACCCTACAGACGTAAACAACTATAGACCAATATCAAACTTACCATTGCTATCCAAAATCTTCGAGAAACTCGTGCACAGGAGACTATATTCATTTATAACGTCACAAAACATACTCAACCCCTGCCAATTTGGATTCAGTAAAAATAAAAGCACTAATGATGCAATTATAAAAATTCTAGACCTGCTTTACACAGCATTGGAAAATAAGGAATATCCGCTAGGAATTTTTATTGACCTAAGAAAAGCGTTTGACACAGTAGACCACGGCATCCTACCCCAGAAACTTGACCACTGTGGTATAAGAGGCCATGCACTTGCATATTTTAAATCCTACCTTTCTAATAGGTATCAGTATGTCACCATTAAAGACACAGCCTCATCAATACGGCCACTTGATACTGGAGTTCCGCAGGGAAGTGTCCTTGGACCCCTGCTCTTCCTCATTTACATCAATGATCTTCCAAACATATCCCAACACCTGAAACCCATTCTCTTTGCTGACGACACGACTTATGTCATCTCCCACCCTAAACTCGCCACCCTCAACACCATTGTTAACGAGGAGCTGCTCAAAATATCGACTTGGATAACAGCCAATAAACTTACACTTAACACTGGCAAAACCTACTATATTATATTTGGTAGCAGAGCAGGTGTTGCGCAACTTAACATTAAGATCGACAACACTCTAATTGCCAGACATAATGAGGGCAAATTCCTTGGCCTATACCTCGACAACAACCTAAATTTCAGCACCCATATCCAACACATAACAAAAAAAGTATCCAAAACGGTGGGGATCCTCTCCAAGATACGATACTATGTACCGCAAACTGCCCTTCTCTCACTATACCATTCACTTATATATCCATACCTCACCTATGCTATCTGTGCTTGGGGTTCAACTGCAGCAACTCACCTAAAGCCAATAGTAACCCAACAAAAAGCCGCAGTAAGAATAATCACTAAATCCCATCCCTGGCAACACCCCCCCCCCCACTCTTCATAGATCTAAACTTACTCCCTGTTCAGAA
Organism: Cherax quadricarinatus; assembly: GCF_038502225.1. Lineage (NCBI taxonomy): Eukaryota > Metazoa > Arthropoda > Malacostraca > Decapoda > Parastacidae > Cherax > Cherax quadricarinatus. The sequence goes on from NC_091308.1 coordinate 1,556,658, forward strand.
CATCCACACTTACTACTGTGCAGTCTATATCTACATGACTTTAAATTCCAATATTAACCTTGACCTAAAACGCTTTCTTGATAGTTGTGACAGGATCCACAGGCATAACACCAGACACAAACATCTCTATGACATTCCCGTGTTCGACTACACCTTTACAAAAATTCAATGTATTTCAAAGGACCTAAAATCTGGAACACCCTACCTGAAAACTCTAGAACTGCAGACACATTCATCACTTTCAAAACTACAGTTAGAAAACATCTTATCTCCCTGATCCACCCCGACAACTAGCTACATGATAACCACCTGGTGGTTCAAAATTACTCACTCACCCAATTGATTTTCAAAAAGTTGAGAAAGTAGTATCAAGCAAGTCCATGGTCGACAGGAATATAATTGAATCTTGTTTCATAAAAAGCAGTTTTGACAATAATATGAATATTTCCTTTGGTTTATATAAATTAGATCCATTTATAATTAATAGAATTTGGGAAGAATTTAATAATACACTGGACAAATAATAATTTAAAAAATTTTCTTGGGTAGAATAGTTTGTTGGTGGTTGTGCAAAGGACCTGTCCTGTTGGGCCGGCGCTCGCCAGGTGTTTAACCGTTGTGGGATCTGATAGTGAGATGTTGGCCAGACCCCCTTATATACCTTCCTTGGATGCTTTACTTTCATAGTTCCTTGATAATGTGAGTAGTCACGAAAGCGCTTGGAATTTCTCTATTCTTTCAGAGAGGTTGTTTTGCATATATATATATACATATATATATATACATATATATATATATATATATATATATGTCGTGCCGAATATGTAAAACTGGCCAATTAGCAAGAACTCATTTAAAATTAAGTCCTTTCTAAAATTTTCTCTTATACGTTTAAAGATATATTTTTTCATTAATGTTGATGTTAAAATTTATAATTTTGCACCAAAAGCAACTTAGAAAACTTACCTAACCTTATTATAACAAGAACAATTTATTTTAGCCTAACCCAACTAAATATATTTTAGATTTGTTTACAATAATTTAATATTAAACAAACACAGTGAAATATATTTTTTTCGTTGGGTTCAGAATGATTTTGGCGAAATTATTGCATACACAAATTTTCACTTGTCCTATATGGCAAGATGAGCGTTGCTATTTAAGCCAAGATCGCAAATTCTGCCTATTCGGCACGACATATATATATATATATATATATATATATATATATATATATATATATATATATATATATATATATATATATATATATATATATATATATAAATATATATATATATATATACATATATATATATATATATATATATATATATATATATATATATATATATATATATATATATATATATATATATATATATATATATATATATAATTATTAAACACAAACGCCGGGCTAATTATATAAAATGTAGAGTACACTATTTTTTTTATATTTAAGACCTGCACAAGTATCAACAGGTTAAAAGTGCATGTGTGCTCAGATAGTATCTAGGCAAAGAATAAATCCATAAAAAAGTGTGTAGACACCAACAATGCAGAAACATGGTTCATTCAATCATAGAACATGCTGGGTCTATAAAGTTGGACAAAAACAAAGTCCACTTACTACTTAGTAAGAATGCAGAAGTAAACCTCTTCCTCACACTGAGTCCACAAAAAAACTGCAGAAATAGAGTCCAACACCAAGCCTAATTAAAAATTAAAACACCCAAGAGAGTCAAAATTATCTATGAAAATGGTATACAGCACCAATAAGTGAATAAGACAAATGTGGAGAAATAGTGGTGAGGCAAAGATGATGTGATTGATTGAGGTGGTTAGTCACTCAGCCTGGAAAAAGAGTTAAGCTCCACAATCTAGAGCAATGTGACGCTGTAACAGGAACATGGAATCTTATGTACTGCCAAAGGTGAGGCGAGGAAAAATCTCGAAGACGTTACAGAAGGTGGGACACACTAGTAGGAGCAGGAATGTAAGAACTGCGGAGCACTATAGCTAAAGTACTAATTATGATGAGCGTAACAACGCTTTCTTGGACAGTACTAGACTGAGAAATTTGGGTTCCCGGGGAATGCTCTTACAGACCGGTATTGATATTCTTCCAAATATTTGCTCAACACTTGTTTGGGAAACAGACAAAACCCATTTTCATTAGGCCTAATAAAGACATATTGTATACTTCTTACTTTATATTCATGTATTTAATGTAACAACATTTTAACTTACTGCACATGGAACTATTAATAGTGTAGTATAAAAAGCTCTTTTTTCTGACTTTCATGTTTTTGGCAGCCCTTATAAATCAGCGTCCTGGGCAGCTTCCTGGCTGCCCCGCACCTTAATCTAGCGCTCACTAATGTTAAAATGACAGTTCGCATTATGGACACAAGTTGCAGACAAGACAGTAATTAGAAATTCCAAGCCCCAAATTTGAAACTGTGCGATGTGTATGCGTATGAGGCTATATTAATGGAGACGAAGCAATTGCTTGAGTAATTCATCAATGACTGTGTGAGTGTGTGAGGTAAACTGCCACATCTGTCAACTTCCTAAAATGTAGCCACACTCTTCCCTCAAGGAGGTTCTTGATGCTGGTGAGGGGCTCTTGTTCTAGGGAATTGGATCTGTGCTCCAGTTCCCTGGATTAAGCCTGAATACCTTCCACATTCCCCCCTACAGGCGCTGCATAATCTTACGGGTTTAGCGCTCCCCTTGATTATAATAATAATATAATTAAACACTAAATAAACAGACGAACACCAGTTAATGTACAGATGTATGTTACGATATGTACTGAAATCACAACTATTTGCTTAGTAAGAAATGAACTTACCTGTTAGAGAGAGTGTGAGTGTGAGAGCAACCAGCACTGCCAAGACTCTCATGGTGGTACTGTGTGGCAGGTAAGAGCTATTTGTCTCTTATATACTAGTAACCGCTCGCTATCTTTTCCACTATCGAAATTGTGAGAATTAATCTCTCAGAGGCATGTCAGTACCCTTTACAAGCTTATGAATTGAGGAAAGTGGCAAACTATTAGGTTAATTTTTAGAATAATTAACGAATATTTGTTATCAGTGAATGTTAAATCGTTGATGGGCTGGATGCTATTTTAGGTTGTCAGGAATAAGCCTGCACCGGTTCCCACGCACCTGCGGGACACTATCATCTTTCTTGCTCTCATGACAGGCTGGGTCCAAGGCGCGCCGGTGATAGCAGTGAAGAAAAGACACCTTGAAGAAATAGCTTTTATTGGGACAACATTTTGATCAGTATAGAGCTTCGTCAGGCCATGTCTTGATGATCTACACAGGGCGAAACGTTGTATGCGCATATGTATATACATGGGTGGAGTCTTAGCTCCTGTTCCGCCTCTTCATTTGTTCTGGAACGTGTCTTGACCGTAACTGATGAAAGAAATGTTTATATGCTCTGAAAAGCAGCGTCATTATCTACCTTCCATTGCAGTTTTATGTACAGCTTGTACAACCTAATGTGTAATACACACTGGTCAGTGGACACAAATGCATATCGCGTATAATTCCCTTATGCTAAGACCCTCTTTAGCAAAGTATAAAAGAAAAAAATGTATAACGTCATGTCACACGACCTAAGTCAGGAGTAAGCACAACTGTACTCAAAACAATGGTAATAATAATCGAGATCGTGTTCTGCCACCTAGCTAGCGATTTAAAAAAAAAAAAAACTTTGACCATGGTCCGTCAGTCCTCAGATCTACAGCATTGTGTTGTACCATTGCTGCATAGAGGACAATAAGTCGTACCTCAGTCAGGAAATGCATACATCTGTGTATAAACCCTGAAGGACACATACCTCTCAAGGTATATACACTGAGGGACACAACTCTGGGAGTATGTGCCAGTGGTGCCATACCTGTTTCCCACGGGGTGTGGTTTGTGCCTGCACCACCTGGACCTTCTCACATCTATCTCATCTTCACCTCCACCTACGCTAGCGTAAGAACCGAGTACTGGGGCGCCCATCACAAGAAAGGTTAACGCAATAAATGGAATTTAAATAAACACCTAGATCACTTAATGAAAAAAGGTTAAAGAAAATTAAATACGATAATTTCCACAGTGTGTGTGTGGATTGTAGAGTTGGTGAGCGCATTTGTAAAGTGAAGAACAGTACCAGAGCAATTAACTGCATGCTTAATTGGTAAGGTTAACGTTTCACAATTTGCCCATTGCGTCATCAAAATTTATCGAAGTTGAAAGAATATGCAAGTTACAAATAACATTACTTTTAAATAACTGATGCAAACAGGTACAATAAAATTAAAATACAAATACAAATAATTTATTTTTCTTCAGTATATAGGTAATGTAGTTTACATGTAATAAAATATTTTTAAGCACAAGAGAAAGCCACTAACATGAGGTGCATTTTGGGCGCATTACGTGAAAAATAATCAAAGTGCGAAAGCTGACTTGAGGGGAAACTTAAACACAAAGTCCCAAAATGTGACTAAGTTACCAATGATAAGAATAACTTATGAGAGGATGGTAGAAATATGGCCAACTTAGTCATATTTTCTTTTTATTATTTTAGGTATGTTTGACATGGGCGTTGACACTTGGATGAGGTTATACGTAATTCTTAATGTTTTATTCACTGTTATTTTTGTGTTATTTCCGTCATTCTAACTTTTATAGGATATTCTTATCATTGTTATCTTATTTCCCTTTTTTGGTTTTCTATGTGTGCCCGACGTGAGAAGAGGAATGTGGAGGAAGTGAATGTTTTAGAAATTTGGGAGTGAACGTTGCGACAGATGGATCTATGAAGGACTGGGCAGGTGGTGTGGTGGGGCATCTATGGACAAAATAAAGGCAACTCTTATATAAACAAGCGGGGAATAAAAGGAATATGCTTCATATTATAGTAATACTCTCATTGGAGTGTGAAGTATGTTCTTTAAACGTTGCAGCAATTACGCTTCAAGTGAAATCACAAGTATATCCCATAATAAACTCTTCAAGAAAAGTGCCTTGATGCCAGTGAAGGGTTCTTGATCCAGGGAATTAGACCTATTTTCCACCTCCTTGGATCTAGCCTGATTGCCATACCTTAGTAAAAGAACCGTAATAACTGAGGATGTGCTGATAATTGTTGAGCACAAATGGTGTTTAAAGTAGGCAGAAGATCACTGTCGTCTTCTAAATGGTTCAAAATTTTTCATTACTTCACAAACTTGGGAACATTCACCATCTTCCATCAGGCACATTGTAATTACAAAAGAAAATTAACTGAATTACCTGTCATTGCAGCTGTCTGGAATCAAAGTTTTTTCAATTAACTTTTATAGCTGAGAGTGTGCAACACGTCACCTGGACTTGGTAAAATTGTGTTGTGAGTTTAATCAGATATTCTTTATTGGTGTGAGTTTGATGAGAACGAGACTGACTTTGCCTGTAACTTACTTGGTTACGGTCGTATTATCAGTTATTTGGTTGAATATTTCCCTTAGAGCTTCCTATCTAGATGTGAGGTTTACCGGAGACGATTCTGGGGGTCACAGCCCCACTCTGCCAGGTCCCAGACCAGGCTTCCTGGTTGCTAGCCGGATCAACCAGGAAGTTACTGGTAGATGCATGCAATCCAATGTGGGTACCACAGTCCGGATGATGAAGAACTAACAAGAGGTCACTGATCCCCTTCACTCTTGATTGTACAGTAGCTAGGGGTTTGCTGGTACTTTCCCTTATATACGAAGGGAGGGTGTTGAGAAGCTTTGGTTCCTTTACATTTAGTGAGTTGTCTTTTAGTGTGTTCAACGCATCCCTCCTTTTCCATGAAGGAATTTTGCACCGACTGTCTACCTTCCTTGTTCTCGAAGTGAGTAATTTCAGTGAGCTCAGATTTGTGATCACGCCCTCCAGAATTTTCAAGGTGTATATTATTATGCATCTTGCCTACGTTCCAGTGAGTATAGTCAAAATGAATTGAGGAGTTCCCACTAAATTAGGTGTCGGACTGAATGTATTCAGACAGTGAAAGTTCCCTGCACTGTCTGTAGTTCTGCGATTTTTGCCTACCCTAAAAGGCACTGTTAATGTGTAAGAATTTTCAGCTTAGAAAGCACAAGTGACTTATAAAATATTATCATTGACTTGGCATCTCTGGTTCTAGAAGTTCTAATTAACCAGCTTATTAATTTCCTTGTGTTTGTAATAGAAACACTGGTGTCATTCTTGAAAGTAAGATTTCCTAATAGCACCACTTCTAGGTTCCTCATATTCCTCTTCCGCTCTACTGAGTGGTTCCATTTGGTTATATTCCTTCCCAGTTATTAATTCTTAACTTTTTCTTAGGAGGAACAGAAATTTGCCCTTTTGGAACATCAACTGTTTTCTATGATGATGTTATCCACTGGTGTGTAGCACGTCCACGTAACTACGGCATGTAGCACGTCCACGTAACTACGGTATGTAGCACGTCCACGTAACTACAGTATGTAGCACGTCCATGTAACTACGGTATGTAGCACGTCCACGTAACTACAGTATGTAGCACGTCCATGTAACTACGGTATGTAGCAAGTCCACGTAACTACGATGTGTACCACGTCCACGTAACTACAGTATGTAGCACGTCCACGTAACTACGGTGTGTAGCACATCTGCACGTCACAGCTCACCAAGCATCCCAGGTCTCCTGGTTCCTCACTCAGAGACGAGATGAACATTTTTCTCAGTAATGAATAATAACTTTAAATGCACTCTGTAAACACTTTACACTATATAGGAAAAGTCAACAAATTCTTTTTAAGTAAAAAATAATATAATTGTCTAGGATTTCTTGTTTATAAAGATCTTACCCAAAACTTTCTGCCTCACCAACTTATCTGTACTTAGTAAGCTAGTTGGACATGGAGTGCCTCGATGGTTTTCCCACTACATGATTCATTGCTAATTTTATTCATAAGATAACACTGCCTTAATTTAATTCAATTTATGGTAAGGTTATCTGCGTAGACGAGCATTATATTGCATTAATTTATGGTTATTAATTGATATATGAAATACATTCTCAGGAGTCAGTTGGAGCACAGGCATCGTAAAATTTTCCATACGGTGACAAATTCTTTATCATTACTGTTATATAAGGTTGACGGGTTCATGACCGACTCCTCTGTAGCAGAGAGTGTAAAATTAGGCTGAAATTTAAAACAGTAAAAACGTGAAATCTGCTCTTGAATAACAGAGTACAACGAACAATAACAAAATACTTTCCATCTGTTGGTAAGGTACTGTTTACGTTCCTTATTAACACAATTATGCTCACTGTAAACTAGATTAAAATTGACCCAGCATATCAGGAATTTTAGTTAAAAAAATTACAGTTTTTCACCCACTGTTTATTAAAAATTAAGCATTTCTCAGTTAACGTATATATAGGCTGTTCAAGTGTAGCCAGCTAGTCAGCAACACCCAAAATACTGAGATATTTTGAGTATTTTAAAAAACCTTGATACGTATTTTTTTCAGTCTCTGTTTATTATATATTAAGTACATTCCACAATGTAAGATTGTGCATGTTGTTCACTTGTAGCTAATTCGTCAGAAATACTCATTATATATAAAGAAATGAATTTTCATTTTTTTCTGGAACTGAAATTCCTTGTGTAGGATTAATTATGCATACTCGAATTAGTCTTAAATCATACTTTATGCATAGTAGCAATGTTTTGTCTAGTATCATCAGTTATAACGACAGAAGTGAATCTAGGGGCTTAAGCCAGAGTTTCAGTCTTCGAGGCTAAGAAATCTTAAAATGCTGAAAAATCAAAGAAATAATTTTGAAAATAATGTAATTTTCAGTTTGAATAATACAGTGAAAAATAAATTATTAACTAAAAAAAATGAAAGCATTTCCATCTGTGAGCATAATCAAAGATAATATATAGTATGCTTGATCTTGTTAACAACCTATATCAGACCCTAGTGCAATTGCAAGTACCATTTTAATTTGTATTTTTAAATTATAAGTTTATACCTAGTTGTACTTTAGCTCATTCTAACTCAATACTTAGACAATACCTAAACTAACTATACCTAGTTGTACTTTAGCTCATTCTAGCTCAATACTTAATACTTAGACAACACCTAAACTAACTATACCTAGTTGTACTTTAGCTCATTCTATCTCAATAAATAGACAACAATAAATTCATTTTATTAGACCTTAGTGCAATTACAAGAGTGAGTCTGGTACCACTTGTAATTTGTTTTTTTATAGTATTAGTTTATACCTAGTAGTACTTTAGCTTATTCTAGCACAACACACAGACAATATCAATTTCATTATGTTTATTAGTGACTACACTCTATATGACCAAAGTGCTTTAGCGGTATACTTGTCCAAACCTTCCACCACTACAGAAATCAGTATTAGAACTCACCACATAATACAGGATATAAACAACCACTATTTAAACCTAAAAGATGAATGATCACGTTGACCCTGACCTAAACCTCCATAATCTAACACACAATCAAAACTTATTGGAAAGTAACTGCCTTTATTACACAGCATCACAAGCCAGCACTATCCTGAACACTGCTCAAAGTCTATAAGTTCTTAACTACAACATCAGGTCCTTAAGCAAACACTATGATGATCTCCTGGCACTCCTTGAGTCACTAAAGACACCCTTCTCCTGCATTATTCTTACTGAGACCTGGCTTAAGCAGGACACAATTGATATCTACCCACTACCAGGATACACAGCAATCCACAACTGCAGACCATACCAAGTTGGGGGTGGTACTGCAATCTATTACTCTAACCAACGGTGCCCCGGTGCCCCGGTGGCCTGGTGGCTAAAGCTCCCGCTTCACACACGGAGGGCCCGGGTTCGATTCCCGGCGGGTGGAAACATTCCGACACGTTTCCTTACACCTGTTGTCCTGTTCACCTAGCAAAATAGGTACCTCTGGTGTGGGTCGCATCCTGGGGGACAAGATTAAGGACCCCAATGGAAATAAGTTAGACAGTCCTCGATGACGCACTGACTTTCTTGGGTTATCCTGGGTGGCTAACCCTCCGGGGTTAAAAATTCTTATCTTATCTTATCTAACTATCTTGTATCATAGTCACTTAAAAATAACTCTGAGAATTTGTCTCACGTCCCACCATTATTGTACAAGCGAGTGGCCCATGTCCTTTCACATGCTATTACATTACTTTTTAACAAGTCACTAGAAACTAGCACGTTCCCGACACTGCTCAAGACAGCAAGGGTTATACCAATACATAAAGGTGGTGACCCTACAGACGTAAACAACTATAGGCCAATATCAAACTTACCATTGCTATCCAAAATCTTCGAGAAACTCGTGCACAGGAGACTATATTCATTTATAACGTCACAAAACATACTCAACCCCTGCCAATTTGTATTCAGGAAAAATAAAAGCACTAATGATGCAATTATAAAAATGCTAGACCTGCTTTACACAGCATTGGAAAATAAGGAATATCCGCTAGGAATTTGTATTGACCTAAGAAAAGCGTTTGACACAGTAGACCACAGCATCCTACTCCACAAACTTGACCACTATGGTATAAGAGGCCATGCACTTGCATATTTTAAATCCTACCTTTCTAATAGGTATCAGTATGTCACCATTAAAGACACAGCCTCGTCAATACGGCCACTTGATACTGGAGTTCCGCAGGGAAGTGTCCTTGGACCCCTGCTCTTCCTCATTTACATCAATGATCTTCCAAACATATCTCAACACCTGAAACCCATTCTCTTTGCTGACGACACGACTTATGTCATCTCCCACCCTGAACTCGCCACCCTCAACACCATTGTTAACGAGGAGCTGCTCAAAATGTCGACTTGGATGACAGCCAATAAACTTACACTTAACACTGGCAAAACCTACTATATTATGTTTGGTAGCAGAGCAGGTGTTGCGCAACTTAACATTAAGATTGGCAACACTCTTGTTGCCAGACATAATGAGGGCAAATTCCTTGGCCTATACCTCGACAACAACCTAAATTTTAGCACCCATATCCAACGCATAACAAAAAAAGTATCCAAAACTGTGGGGATCCTCTCCAAGATACGATATTATGTGCCGCAAACTGCCCTTCTCACACTATACCATTCACTTATATATCCATACCTCACTTATGCTATCTGTGCTTGGGGTTCAACTGCAGCAACTCACCTAAAGCCAATAATAACCCAACAAAAAGCCGCAGTAAGAATAATCACTAAATCCCATCCCTGGCAACACCCCCCCCCCCACTCTTCATAGATCTAAACTTACTCCCTGTTCAGAACATCCACACTTACTACTGTGCAGTCTATATCTACATGACCTTAAATTCCAATATTAACCTTGACCTAAAACGCTTTCTTGATAGTTGTGACAGGATCCACAGGCATAACACCAGACACAAACATCTCTATGACATTCCCCGTGTTCGACTAAACCTTTACAAAAATTCAATGTATTTCAAAGGACCTAAAATCTGGAACACCCTACCTGAAAACTCTAGAACTGCAAACACATTCATCACTTTCAAAACTACAGTTAGAAAACATCTTATCTCCCTGATCCACCCCGACAACTAACTACATGATAACCACTTGGTGGTTCAAAATTACTCACTCACACACTGACTATAAACCCAGAAATACTAATCTTAATCTTAAAATAATAAATCCTAACTAGTCATAAGTTTGCCTATGATACTCAAATATAGACACCTTGTATTGTGCCGAAACAAAAGCATTCACATTGGTAAACTCACAAATTATGATGTAGTCACTTAGCCTTAATACCATAATCTGTAAGGATTTAATGTTAAGAATTAATCTAAGTCTGCTCGAAATGCCTAGCCATGCTAGGTGTCCTAGTGGCCCCCTCTGTAATTAGTATTTTATAACATGTAAACCACAAAATACCCAAAACCTGTAAAACCCACATTGTAACCCTTATAGAGAATAAACTTGAATTGAATTGAATTAGATAAAGACGCGAAATGAAAGGCATGACTTCTAATCCCCGTTAAAGACTATACAAATTTGTTATTCTTTTATTAAAATTAACTTTGTATTTCTTCAAATGAAGCCATAACTATGTGCCCATGATAATGAGCTGTGTATACGAAGATTATGGAAACTGATGGTGTATGGTCAGAGCAGTGCCAGCATGGTAGCACCCATGGCAGGGCTTGCAACCTGGAGTTTATATTTTGTAAACATTAAACGTTAGGTAGAGAATGAAATAACTTCAGGATTAGTTGCATATTTATTGAGTTAGAAACCCCTGATAAAAATGGGCTATGCATAGTATTCAGAATATTCCACAAATTGTTAGGGAACAAGGAAATATAATCAGGTAAGAATTAATGGTGTCATTACAATTTGAGCAATCTGATTTTAACGAACTTATAGGCCTCTGTTAATGCCTCCAACATGATACTAATGACGTCGAAAGTCTAGTATTCTGAGCACCTTGTGAATACCACCACCATGATCCTGATGAGGTCGATGCGTCATGAACTTAGCACCTATTGAACACCATCATGATCCTGATAAGGTCGATGCGTCATGAACTTAGCACCTATTGAACACCACCATAATCCTGATAAGGTCGATGCGTCATGAACTTAACACCTATTGAACACCAGCTTCATGATCCTGATGAGGTCGAAGGTTTCGTCGTGGCAGTAGCCATGGAAGTCGTCCATGTCGATGCTCCACACCATCAGGCCGGCCAGACCGTGCACCCTTGCATAGTTAGCCTGCAACGCAGAGGTTTCCAACGTTAACACGACGAACACTTGTGTTATTGTAAATGACATTAACAGTGCGCGGAGAAGTGTTATCAGTTAGTAGTTCATGGGCTTTCCCCGCTGTCCGGTCTCAAACTAGGCTTCATAAAATGTAAAGCAAATATTGCAGAAATAAGACCAATTAAGACAGAAGAAATTAAAGATAAGATTGAATGTAAGTAGTTTCCAAGATTTGCTTACTATCGTAAGTTTGTAAGATTTACTTACTGTAGTAAGTTTGTAAGATTTACTTACTGTCGTAAGTTTGTAAGATTTACTTACTATCTGGAGCATTTTGATAATTTTCCTGAGATTTTTATGTAATAATTGATAAAGACAGTGATGTTTGCATAATATTGTAGGATAGGTGTAGTGTTGGTGTGACTTTTGAAAGGTGATAAGTCATAGGGGAACTAATATATCCCTTATAATTTCCTAATTTAATGTAATCAGTTAATTACGTAAAATGTAATTGCTGGAAAAGTTAATGTTCTGACAATGAAAATGTATTACACACCTGAAAATATCACTAAATTTAATTAAATAAATGTATGTGTACAAGATAGAACGAAGAGAAGAAACAAATATGGCGGTACGGGAAGAAATATGATTAACGATTTGGTGAATGTTATTCAAAATTACAATGTCCGTTAGTAATATTAGCGGACCATTAAACGTTACAAGATAAGTGAAGAGGAAGGGTCCAGATTTGTAATAAAACGACAGAATAAGGATTCTATTAATGGAAAACAGGAAACAGTAGCTGAATTAGAAGCCATATTGTCTACCGCATGTATCATCCAACAATCACTGTACACCTCCCAGTGGGTATTAACCTCCACATAACAGGTAACGTAGCTGGTATTGGCCAGTATTAGGTTACCTACAGTTTGGTAAAATGCTCACTCACTGAAATAATATATTTAATAAGAGAAAAATGTAGATCAAACAAAATACTTAAAGTGTCCAGTCCAATTAAATTCTTTATAATTATATAGTCCAATTAATAACCAATTTATTGGCGTAAATTTTTATCAAAAAATATACAGGAATCATGTGTTCCTAATCCAGGGTCCCGGAGTTAGAGAGTTGAGACGGAGGGACATTGTGACCCCAGCTTTCCTGAAGTCCCATAAGTCTCCAAGATAATCAACATCAGAAAGTTACAATTTGTTTTGTATCAAGAGTTCTCCCCAGTGTGTGAGTGGAAGGTTAATTCCAGATTGTGTTGAGAAAAATCCTCAATAAACTTTTACTTGCTATCACAAGTTCTCGTGATACAAAAAAAAAAAATCTGAATTTCTACCAGAGAGCAAGACACTTAATAAGATGTCCTTATAATGTATAAAGTGCCCACATCCACAATTCAAATTCAGAAGTTTATTTCCTTGTAAAGCTTACATTGTGCAGTTTACATGTTATAAGACATTAATTACAAAAAGGCCACTAGCATACCTCGGCATTTCGGGCAGACTAACATTAATTCTTACTCTGTACTGATATAGGTTATGGAGCAGTACATTTGAACATATTATGAGATACATACGTAATTAGATACATATATAATTAGGTACATACATAGATTTAAAATAGTTAGGTAGCACAAATCATATAATAATATTAGAAATGGTAGATTTAGTAATGGGATTGGATTTGTCTTGGCATGATACATTGTTTCTATTAAAGTCCATGTACCGGAAGAGTATCTTAAGCTAACTTAGGACTAACTTAAGATTTAATAGGCAATAGCTATATTAGGAATTTTGTGTTTACACTCATTTGGTTGGGTGTAAGTGTAAATTAGGGGAGAATTACAGATATCGAGAGTAAGACTATATTGTTTTGGATGTGCTCATGACACAAGAAAGAGAAATAGGTGGTTTTCATTTGGTTAGCCGATGATGTGGTGTGTTAGGGAGATGAGATATTTTTCAACGGTAGTTTTGAAAATGGTGGTTGAGTCTGCGGTTCTAGAGTTTTCGGGCAGGAAGTTCCAGATTTTAGGCCCTTTTATGCACATCGAATTTTTGTAGAGGTTTAGCCGGACACAGGAAATGTCACAGAGATTTTTGTGTCTGGTATTGTGTCTATGGGTCCTGTTGCAACTGTCAAGAAAGTGTTTTAGTCCAGGATTATTATTAGAATTTATGGTTCTGTAAATGCAGGTTGCACAATAGTAGGTGTGGATATTCTGTACGTTGAGTAGGTTTAGGTCTCTGAAGAGTTGGGGCGTGTGTTGTCTTACATTAGATTGCGTGATAATTCTTACTGCGGCTTTCTGTTGGGTTATTATTGGCTTTAAGTGGGTTGCTGCTGTTGATCTCCAGGCACAAATAGCATAGGTGAGTAGGGCTGTGAGTAGGGCTGGTTGTGGTACATACTAACGTATCTTGGAGAGGATCCCAACTGCTTTGGATACTTTGTTTGCTATTTGTTGGATATGGGTGTTGAATTACAGGTTGCTTTCATGGTACAGGCCCAGGAATTTGCCCTCATTGTGTTTGCTCAGCAACAATCACTACCACCTGGGTGGCAGTGATCCTTGTTACCTTGTTAGCCGCAGAGGTGTAGTTCTCGTAGGAGCACCAGAGATCGTCCCGGTAAGTGTATGGCTCAGTCAAATTCTCTGCTGTCTGGATCACCCACGCGTCTGGCTCTGTCTGCTGGCCGTAACAGATCTGTGGGATAATAGTTGACGGCTCAGACTTGGTTGTTTGACAAGAGTTTGTTTTTGCATCACACAGGGATGAAACTAGACAATTACTGAGATTGGTCAAAACGTAGTCTGGTTTTAATTTCCAATTTGTGAGTTAGTAGATAATTATGACTAGAACTAAATCGTAACTAGTATAGTCGCTTTGAGTAAATGAAATTATCCACATGTAAATCTCCTTCCAGAGTTCAATTTCATATATTTATTTCAGGAATAAAGTTTACTTTTTTCCACCTCGTAATAAGCCAACATGCCGCTGGCCTGGGTCCATGGACCTGGTTCACCAGGATTACTGGCTGGTGAGTAGTAGTCTGTCTGGGTGGGGTCGTCCAGAGTCCAGCAAGTGCCGTAGAGAGGAACACCCAGTGCCATCTTGTCTCTCGGCATCCCTTTCTCTGCCCAGTAGTTGATGGCGAAGTCCTGTCGTTAAGTTAAAGTTAGTGAATTGCTAGATAGTTACAATTATATACTAAGAATGCTGAGATATATCAACCATGGCTACATGCTAGCAAATAGAGGCAAGCATAGCTAATGTATATCGTAGTCAGTACCAGCAGGTAAAGCCAGTCGGTATATTTGCCAGTTATAGCTAGCAAAAAAAGTAATATTTATCATAACTTATAACAAAGATTTACCAAAAATTAAACTAAAACATTAATTAAATTCAGCGAAAAAATTACTAAAATATAAATTAAATAAATACAACAGCTAATTCTAGAATTATTGCAACAACAATCTAAAGCTTACTTTAACACTATGATATTTTTTTTTCTATCTTAAAATCGATATATCTATATATATATATATATATATATATATATATATATATATATATATATATATATATATATATATATATATATATATATATATACAATAATAAATAATATTTACAACATCGGCACCATACACAAATAACCCGCACATTGACTTTGTAAATGGTCCAAGTCGGACCGAAACGTCGTCGTAAGCTTCTCTCTTTTATGTGTGGGTTATTTGTGTATCGTTCCAGTCACGGTATTGTGCCTTTTTTTGTTATCGGCACCATGCCCAGCCCTTTTAAGGTAGGGTAGGTGCCTGAGCCCGAGCTTGCAGCTCACAACCCTGCCATTCCCATTAGCCCCCTTGGGGCGGGGATGGCAGACCCCGTGAGGGCGGGGAATGTGGCTAGGCCTGAGGACAGTTGGTCCCAACGATGAGGAGGTACTTGTGCCTCCTCCCATGGGAGACTTAGGTCTCAGACACTCCCTAGAGAGGGAGCCAAGGCCGGGCCAACACTTGGAAAAGGCCCGGGCCGGAAGAATACCGGCGAATCTTTTAAAAAAAAATATTTACAACAAAAGTGTGAATGAAAGTTGTATAAAGTTGCATTTGATAGATTATCGTATACTGACATACATCACGAGGAACAATTTACTTGTTCTCATTTATTTTTAGTTTAATATGTTAATTATGCACCCCATACCCATTCTGTGGGCGGTTGTCAAAAGATTACAGAGGTACATAATGGGTCCAGTGACTGGGCCCCAAAGTTTTGATAGCTGAACAAGTTACAAAGGTAATGAACTCCAGGTAGATCTGGTCACAATCATGACAAGTTACAAAGGTATTTACAGATTACAGAGGTACATAATGGGTCCAGGGACTGGGCCCCCAAAGTTTTGATAGCTGAACTAGGTACAAAGGTAATGAACTCACAAGTTACAAAGGTAATGAATCCTGTAAGTAAAGTTACTTACTTACGTTTATACATGGCTACAATCATGAACAAATTATAGAGTAATGAGCAATTCGTACGTCCACACCCGGTCACAACTGTAATGAGTTGTTGGTGCAAATATTAATTGTTGGGTCACACACACACACACACACGCTCAGGGGATTGTCCTACGAAGAAAGGTTGAGGGAAATCGGCCTGACGACACTGGAGGACAGGAGGGTCAGGGGAGACATGATAACGACATATAAAATACTTTGCGGAATAGACAAGGTGGACAAAGACGGGATGTTCCAGAGATGGGACACAGAAACAAGAGGTCACAATTGGAAGTTGAAGACTCAGATGAATCAAAGGGATGTTAGGAAGTATTTCTTCAGTCATAGAGTAGTCAGGCCGTGGAATAGCCTAGAAAGTGACGTAGTGGAGGCGGGAACCATACATAGTTTTAAGGCGAGGTATGATAAAGCTCATGGAGCAGGGAGAGAGAGGACCTAGTAGCAATCAGTGAAGAGGCGTGGCCAGGAGCTATGAATCGACTCCTGCAACCACAAATAGGTGAGTACAAATAGGTAAGTACACAAATAAATGAGTACACGCACGCACGAGTATACATACACACACGAGTACAAGAACAAGTGTTGCCACAAGGGTAGTCACACATTGCAGGTGATGCTAAGTTCGTTATAACACCACCTAACTTACCGTGTTGAGGAACCTGGCGTTGTCGACGTCCTCGGAGTAAGGGTAGAGGCCCGAAGCGTGGTGCACGAAGTTCTCCCAAGTACCGTGGAAGTCGTAGGTCATAATGTTGGCAATGTCCAGGTGCTCAGCGATGCCAGGCACGTCGTAGGCCTCGTCTATTGTATCCTTCCCAGAACTCAGGGCAGCTGTCAGGATCATACCTTCTGCTTGCAGTGCCTCATGAACCTCGCTCAACAGAGTCACAAAGTTTTCCTACATATAAAAATACAGTATGCTTTTAGTATGATTTATTTTTTCTCAGAGCATTACAGTGTGAAAGGTTCAGTACTATTACACAACCCAGTCCAGTGGCGGCTCATAGCTAAAATTAGTGGAGGTGCTGCTTCAGAAAAATTTTAGTCATTATTTAAATGTTGCGTAAAACAAAACAAGCAAATAAAATAGCTGGAAGAGTGATAATCATCTAATTCTACACTTTATCACAGTCAAGAATATGGTACATGGTTTTTAAGCACAACACACGTCACTGAGTCAAAAAGAAACACTACCTTACACTTGCACAACAGGGTCGGCACTGCGTCAGTAACAGTGCTCTCTACCTAGCGTGCAGCGTCTTATCTCGGACATCTGCGAACAACAGTCAAATACCGAGTCGCTGGAACTGTGAAGTGCACAGTTCCGTAAAAGGATTTTTATATTTTTTTCATGTACTAGGGGATGGCTACAGACATTAAGCTTAAGGATTATATAATGTTCAAGTATAAAGAAAAAATAAAAAAAAAACAAGACTTATTATTTTGAATGTTATCGATAATATCGAGTGAAAATAGGGGGTACTAAAGATCCGCAGTGCCTATACACGAGCCGCCTCTGCAACCAACAGAATGCATAACATTTATGGCAGTCTATTGTTACTCTAAGAATACTTTGGCAGCAGAGTTAGTATAAAGTGCTTGAATTAGTGTGCACAGTGGCACTATCTTACTTCAGTGCTCAGTCTTATTTAACACAGTGCCAACACAGTTAAAATAACCATGTATCACACACACACACCAAGGAGGAGAATCACTGTGATGCAATAACAA
>NC_091308.1:1579733-1784733 GCF_038502225.1 Cherax quadricarinatus
TATCCATTGCAGTGCCCTCCCTTTTACGTGCGCCTGATCCTCCAGCTTCTGCACTAATCTCTTGTGGGGAACTGTGTCAAAGGCCTTCCTGCAGTCTAGGAAAACGCAATCTACCCACCCCTCTCTCTCGTGTCTTGCTTCTGTTACCTTGTCATAAAACTCCAGGAGGTTTGCGATACAAGATTTGCCTTCCATGAACCCATGCTGGTTTTCATTTATAATCTTGTTCCTTTCCAGGTGTTCGACCACTCTCCTCCTGATAATCTTCTCCATTCAAATTCAAAGTTTATTCTCTATAAGGATTACAATGCTGACTTTACAGAAATTTGGTTATTGTGTGGTTTACATGTAGTAAAATTGTGATTACAGAGTGTACCACTAGAACGCTTAGCATGGCTAGGCATTTCGGGCATGTGTGTGTGTGTGTGTGTGTACTCACCTATTTGTACTCACCTATTTGTGGTTGCAGGGGTCGAGTCTTAGCTCCTGGCCCCGTCTCTTCACCGGTTGCTACTGGGCCCTCTCTCTCTCCGCTCCATGAGCTTTATCAAACCTCGTCTTAAAACTGTGTATGGTTCCTGCCTCCACTACGTCATTTTCTAGGCTATTCCACTGCCTTACAACTCTATGACTGAAGAAATACTTCCTACTATCTCTCTGACTCATTTGTGTCTTCAACTTCCAATTGTGGCCTCTTGTTTCTGTGTCCCCTCCCTGGAACATCCTGTCTTTGACCACCTTGTCTATTCCACGCAGTATTTTATATGTCGTTATCATGTCTCCCCTGACCCTCCTGTCCTCCAGTGTCGTCAGGCCGATTTCCCTTAATCTTTCTTCATAGGACATTCCCCTTAGCTCTGGAACTAACCTTGTCGCAAACCTTTGTACTTTCTCTAGTTTCTTGACGTGCTTTATCAAGTGCGGGTTCCAAACAGGTGCTGCATACTCCAGTATGGGCCTGACATACACGGTGTACAGTGTCTTGAATGATTCCTTACTAAGGTATCGGAATGCTGTTCTCAGGTTTGCCAGGCGCCCATATGCTGCAGCAGTTATCTGATTGATGTGTGCTTCCGGAGACATGCTAGGTGTTATACTCACCCCAAGATCTTTCTCCTTGAGTGAGGTTTGCAGTCTTTGGCCACCTAGCCTATACTCTGTCTGTGGTCTTCTGTGCCCTTCCCCTATCTTCATGACTTTGCATTTGGCAGGATTAAATTCGAGAAGCCATTTGCTGGACCAGGTGTCCAGTCTGTCCAGGTCTCTTTGAAGTCCTGCCTGGTCCTCATCAGATTTAATTCTCCTCATTAACTTCACATCATCTGCAAACAGGGACACTTCTGAGTCTAACCCTTCCATCATGTCGTTCACATATACCAAAAATAGCATTGGTCCTAGGACCGACCCCTGTGGGACCCCGCTCGTCACAGGTGCCCACTGTGATACATCATTACGTACCATGACTCGTTGTTGCCTCCCTGTCAGTTATTCTCTGATCCATTGCAGTGCCCTTCCTGTTATATGCGCCTGATGCTCTAGCTTCTGCACTAATCTCTTGTGAGGAACTGTGTCAAAGGCCTTCTTGCAGTCCAAGAAGATGCAATCAACCCACCCCTCTCTCTCGTGTCTTACTTCTGTTATTTTATCATCGTGTGTGTGTGTGTGTGTGTGTGTGTGTGTGTGTGTGTGTGTGTGTGCTTAATAACTGTGTATAACACAGGTTACTCACTAGAAGTCACTTACCGTAGAATACTTGACAGAACCCTCAGACCAGCCTCCAACACTCAGTAAGGTTAACAATTCATCATTTTGTAACTTGAGGCTTGTGAACCTGTCGTAGGCACACTCCCCGCCGTCCATGCAGAGTTCATGGAAGGGGTCGAGTACCTGATAGCCAAAATAATAAAAAAAATAGTTTATATTCACAAATACGATAGTTTACCTAACTTGAAGCACCAGACAACTTAAAGAAAACGTAAACATTTTCAACATTAACACTTATATTTTGCACTAATATATTTGCACCTGAATTTCTCCAGTAGTTGAAATTCCAGCAAAGGCAAAGATGAGGTGAGTACAGATGCTGGGATCTATGTCTTCCACATCAAACTTTCCATCTTCGTCGCGATATACAGCCCAAGACGCCATGTAGCACATCATCACACTCTCTGGAGGTGAAATATAATGAGTAAAGTGCCTCTGAGATCTCAGTGTCTAATTTGCAATCTTTTATAGTGTGCAAATACGAGTATGGTGAATATTGTAGAGTGTAGATCCGGGTATGATGTGTATAGCAATGTCTATGAGTAAAATGTGTATATTGTAATATGTAGGCTTGTTCGCGGTGTACATTGTCAGCCAGGTCTAATAATTGTAATGATTTCTGTTGTATGTAAGCTTGATTATGATGTTTATTGTGGCTTGCAGACCTGAGTGTGATGTATATTGCAGCATTTAGGCCTGAGTGTGATGTATATTGTTGCATGTAGGTCTGAGTGTGACGTACATATATTGTTACGTATAGGCCTAAGTGTGAAGTATATTGTAGTGTGTAGGTTTAAGAAGGCAACACATAATCAGTACTTGATTCAGTGTTTTTCCAAAATAAGAAGAAGAAAAACTTTATACATTAAAAGAAAAGTATATGGGAACATCATAGAATTAATTCTACTATTAAGGTTGGCAAACAAGAAAAAATGAGAAATGTGAAACAATATATGTAAAGTTAGAGCGTAGTTAGAGATGATAAGACTGTTGTTAAAGTTGACCTTAATCTCGAAGTCACTGAAGATGAAGCATTGTTAATAACAAAAGACGTAGAACCTATTACTGGGTATTGAAAAACGTAAGTCATTACTACATCAGTCTGACGTAGGTTAGAACCACCAGGATGAGGAACTGCTGGAAGTGTATTTTTAACACATTTTTTTTAAGAACAGTTGTGATAAGTCCCATGAGACTAGGAATTTAGTGTGAATCGATGGCAACAACCAGAGAAGAGTAAAACACACACATACATACAAATATAACGACGTATAAAATACTGAGAGGAATTGACAAGGTGGACAAGGGCAGGATGTTGCAGAGATGGGACACAGCAACATGGGGTCACAACAGGAAGTTGAAAACTCAGGTGAGTCACAGGGATGTTAGGAAGTATTTCTTCAGTCATAGAGTTGTCAGGAAGTAGAACAATCTGGAGAGCGATGTAGTGGAGGCATTATCCATACATAGCTTTAATTAAGAAGAGGTACCATACAGCTCTTGGAGCAGGGAAAGAGTGGACCTAGTAGCGAACAGCGAAGAGGCAGGGCCAGGAGTTACAACTCAACCCCAAAAACCACAAATAGGTGAGTACACACATACACAAGCTGTGAATCGACCCCTGCAAACACATATAGGTGAGTACACACACACACACACACACACACGCACACACGCACTGAAAACATATATGATATGGCTAATTTCCGTCAGTTACTATAAATTTAGTTCTATAAGTTTTAAAGGGGTGAACCGGTAATCCAGCGAAAGTCTTCGGTCAGCTGCGGGTCATCATATGACAAAGGTAGGTAGGTAGTAGACTCGCCGGTATAATCGCCCGGCCCAGGCCTTTTTCAAGAGGTGGCCCGGCCTTGGCTTCCTGTCGTGGGAGTGCCTTAGACCAATATTTCGTCTTCTGGGACCAGCTGTTCCCAGGCCTAACCCCATTCCCCGCCCCCATGCGGGGAATATATATATATATATATAAATATATATATATATATATATATATATATATATATATATATATATATATATATATATATATATATATATATATATATATATATATACATGTGCAATAATATCATAGTAAACAGGTGATTTTAAAATATGCAAAACAACCACTGTGAAAGAGTAGTGAAATTCCAAGCGCTTTCGTGACTACTCACATTGTTAAGGAACTATGACAGTAATACATCAAAGAAAGGCAATTAAAGGGCTTAGACTACACCTCACAGTCAACCCCCACAACAAAGAAACACCTGACGCGCGATAATAACGGACTCATAAGAAAAGAGGAACGCTGCAGTAGGTCCGCTGGTCCAACTAGACAGGTCCTCACGACATCCCACTAACAAAATATTCTACCCAAGAAATAAGGTTTATTATTTGTCCAATGTATTATTAAACTCTAACCAAATTTTATTAATTATAAATGAGTCTAATTTATATAAACCTAAGGAAATATTCATATTATTTTCAAAACTGCTTTTTATGAAACAAGATTCAATTATATTTCTGTCAATCATGGACTTGCTTGATACAACTTTCTCAGCTTTTTGAAAATCAATTGGATGGTTAAAATCTTTCACATGAATAAACAGAGCATTGGAATCTTGTCCAGTTCTAATGCTATATTTATGTTGTTTTAATCTAAGTTCGAGATTTTTACCAGTTTGACCGTAATAAACTTTATCGTAAATTTTACAAGGAATCTTATAGACACATCCGTCAGCATTTTGGGGGGAATTCTTTATCAAAAGTTTTTTTACTGTATCAAGATCTTTAAATACAACTTTTATATTAAAAGTCTTAAGAAGAGAAGACATATCAACCAAGTTTTCATGGTAAGGGAGAACCAACATATTTTTAGTTGAATAAGGTTGGTTGTCCCTTTTTGGGTTGTAAAAAGTATTTCTAGCAATTTTAAATGATTTATCAATTACATTTCTCGGGTATTTCAGATCAATGGCTATTTCATAAATTTTGGATATTTCTTCATCTATGAACTCTGGACTACAAATTCGTAAAGCTCTCAAAAACATTGATGAGAAAACAGACAGTTTAACTCTATCTTGATGGGAAGAATAACAGCGTACATAGGAACAGTTATTTGTAGGTTTTCTGTACATTTTAAATTTGAATTCATTATTACTCTTAATAATTAAAACATGTTGAAAAGGCAATGAATTATTTTCTTCAAATTCAACAGTATAGTTTATAGAATGGGCTAAGCTATTTAATATGCCAAGGAAATGGTGTATATCTATTAGATGATACTGAAACCTATTCTAAACTTAGAAAGAATCGTTTAGAAACCGTTAACAGCAATTTCAATAAAACAATAAAACTTCTACTGAAAGGCAAAGATGAATTAATTAAACAATTTACTTCCACTAATCCATCTTTACCTTACATGTGTGGACTAATAAAAACACACAAACCAGGTAATCCAACCAGACCAATTATTAGCTCCATAGGATCAGTTTCTATAAATTGTCCAAATGGCTTGTTAACATTTTGAGCCCTATTGTTGGTAAAATTTATAACTTTAATGTTAAAAACAACTTAGATTTAGTTGATAAATTAAGCTCCTTGACTGACTTAAATGATTTTAACATGGTTAGTTTTGATGTTACTTCCTTGTTTACGAAAGTTCCTGTTGATGATTTATTAAGTTTCTTATCTGAAGAACTCGTTAATTATGATTTACCATTGCCAGTTCCTACCATCAATAAACTTATTAAATTTTGCATTCTTGATGCAAAATTTGTATTTAATGATAAGTTTTACACTCAGAAATTTGGTATGGCAATGGGAAATCCTCTTTCACCTGTTCTTAGTAACCTGTACATGGAATTTTTTGAAACAAGATTGCTTAACAGAATCCTCCCTAATAGAGCAAAATGGTTCAGATATGTTGATGATATTTTATGTCTTATGCCCAAGAATGTAGATATACATCATTTCCTTGGCAAATTAAATAGCTTAGCCCATTCTATAAACTTTATTGTTGAGTTTAAGGAAAATAACTCATTGCCTTTTCTAGATGTTTTAGTTATTAAGAGTAATAATGAATTCAAATTTAAAATTTTCAAAAAACCTACAAATAATTGTTCCTATGTCCACTATTATTCTTCCCATCAAGATAGAGTTAAACTGTCTGTTTTCTCATCAATGTTTTTGAGGGCTTTACATAAGAACATAAGAAAGAAGGATCACTGCAGCAGGCCTGTTGGTCCATACTAGGCAGGTCCTTTACAATCCATCCCACTAATAAAACATTTGTCCAACCCAATTTTCAATGCAACCCAAGAAATAAGCTCTGATAACTATCCACTCATTTGCAAGTCCCACTCAAATCCAACCCCTCTCACTCATATATTTATCCAACCTAAATTTAAAACTACCCAAAGTCCTAGCCTCAATAACCCAATTAGGTAGACTGTTCCACTCATCAACTACCCTATTTCCAAACCAATATTTTCCTATGTCCTTTCTAAATCTAAACTTGTCTAATTTAAATCCATTACTGCGGGTTCTCTCTTGGAGAGACATCTTCAAGACCTTATTAATGTCCCCTTTATTAATACCCATCTTCCACTTATACACTTCGATCATGTCTCCCCTTATTCTTCGTCTAACAAGAGAATGTAATTTAAGAGTCTTCAATCTTTCTTCATAAGGAAGATTTCTAATGCTATGTATTAATTTAGTCATTCTACGCTGAATGTTTTCTAACGAATTTATGTCCATTCTGTAATATGGAGACCAGAACTGAGCTGCATAATCTAGGTGAGGCCTTACTAATGATGTATAAAGCTGGAGTATGACCTCTGGACTTCTGTTGCTTACACTTCTTGATATAAATCCCAATAATCTATTTGCCTTATTACGTACGCGTAGGCATTGCTGGCTTGGTTTAAGGTTGCTGCTCACCACAACCCCCAAGTCCTTTTCCCAATCTGTATGGCTAAGTTCTACATCATTTAACTTATAATTGCTAGGGTTATGGACACTCCCGGGCTTCAGAACCTTGCATTTATCTACATTGAACTGCATCTGCCACTTTTCTGACCAAGAATAGAGTTTGTCTAAATCCTTCTGAAGTTCCCTAACATCTACGTTTGAATCAATTATCCTACCTATCTTTGTGTCATCGGCGAATTTGCTCATATCACTAGTAATTCCTTCATCAAGATCATTGATATATATTAAAAACAACAACGGGCCCAAGACTGATCCCTGTGGAATGCCACTTGTTACAGATCCCCACTCGGATTTAACCCCATTTATGGTTTAGAAAGACACGTAAGCAAACACTATGACATATTTATTAGAAAACGTTTCGGTCCTGGGACCTTGATCACTTCTAACATACAGAGATAGAAAGACATTATATATATAGGTGGAGAGTGAGGTGTGAGTGACGCACGGTGACCTGAAGAATGTCAAGTTGGGATGAGGACGGGTAGGCGATGAAATCATGTGACTCCTGTGTTGTTGGGTTGGTGTTGCTTAAGTATCATGTATGCCAATGTTTTTGAAATTTTGTAGTTTCCAGTGTTACGTTCTACAGTGTCGGTGACGGCGATTAGTGAAGCTTCTAGGCACCGTCAGGCTTATTGGGCGGTAATTTGACGGTAACTACTTGTCCCTTGTTTTAAAAATAGAAATTACATTAGCCATCTTCCACATATCAGACACTACACCTGTTTGAAGAGATAAATTAAAAATATTAGTTAATGGTTCACAGAGTTCCATTTTGCATTCCTTAAGAACCCTTGAAAAAACCTCATCAGGACCCGGCGACTTATTTTGCTTCAGTCGGTCTATCTGCTTCACAACCATTTCACTAGTGACTGTGATGTTACATAATTAAGTATCATGTATGCCAATGTTTTTGAAATTTTGTAGTTTCCAGTGTTACGTTCTATAGTGTCGGTGACGGCGATTAGTGAAGCTTCTAGGCACCGTCAGGCTTATTGGGCGGTAATTTGACGGTAACTACTTGTCCCCTGTTTTAAAAATAGGAATTACATTAGCCATCTTCCACATATCAGACACTACACCTGTTTGAAGAGATAAATTAAAAATATTAGTTAATGGTTCACAGAGTTCCATTTTGCATTCCTTAAGAACCCTTGAAAAAACCTCATCAGGACCCGGCGACTTATTTTGCTTCAGTCGGTCTATCTGCTTCACAACCATTTCACTAGTGACTGTGATGTTACATAATTTATCTTCTTCAGGCCCACTATAAAAATTTATTTCTGGAATATTGTTAGTGTCTTCCTGTGTAAAAACCGAGAGAAAATAATTATTTAAAATCGAGCACATTTCATTCTCTTTGTCAGTAAGATGCCCATAGTTATTTTTAAGGGGACCTATCTTATCTCTAACTTTTGTTCTATAGACCTGGAAAAAACTTTTTGGGTTAGTTTTCGAATCCCTAGTAACTTTAATTTCATAGTTCCTTTTAGCTTTTCTTATCCCCTTTTTGATGTCCCTCTTAATGTCAATATACTGATTCATAAGATGACCCTCACCTCTTTTGATACGCCTATAAATTCCCTTCTTATGCCCTAATAGATATTTCAGCCTATTATTCATCCATTTTGGGTCATTTCTATTTGATCTAATTTCTTTATATGGGATAAACGTTCTTTGAGCAGCATGTATAGTGTTCAGAAAACTGTCATATTGACAGCTCTCTTCGTTGCCCCAGTCAACAGATGATAAGTGTTCTCTAAGCCCATCGTAATCTGCTAAGCGAAAATCTGGGACTGTTACTGAGTTATCCCTACTATCATACTTCCATTCAATGCTAAATGTAATTGATTTGTGGTCGCTAGCACCCAGTTCCTCTGAAATTTCTAAATTATTAACAAGGGATTCATTGTTTGCCAGAACTAAGTCAAGCAGGTTATTTCCCCTTGTAGGTTCTGTCACAAACTGCTTCAAGAAACAATCCTGAACTACTTCTAAGAGGTCATATGATTCTAAATTTCCAGTCAAGAAATTCCAATCAATATGACTAAAGTTAAAGTCTCCTAGAATTACTACATTATCGTGCCAAATATCATATTCCTTATCACTGTCAACTGCCTCAAATGTTCTATTGAAGAACATGGATAGGGCATTCTGCTTGAAGGATAGGAGTAGGAGGCAGAGAGTGTGTTTTCCTGGGGCTGGGATGAAGGATATTGTTAGCCGTCTGGATGACATCATGAGAGGTAATGGGAGCAATCCTATTATCTGTCTCAGTGCTGGAGGCAACGATGTTGGCAGACGTAGGGGTGAGGACCTGATTAGCAGGTATAGGTCAGCAATAGAGATAATTAGGAGGAAGGGTGGGAATCCTGTCATATGTGGCATTTTGCCAAGGAGAGGAGTTGGAAATGAATGGTTGTCCAGGGCAATTGGTGTCAATTGTTGGCTGGACAAATACTGTAAGGAAAATGCAGTAACATTCATTGACAACTGGGACCTCTTCTATGGCAGAAATGACATGTATGCCAGGGATGGGGTCCACTTATCTAGGTTTGGGGTGGGAGCACTGGCCAAACGCAGCTGAGGGAGCAGTTAGGTCTTTAAACTAGAAATAGATAGTGGTATGGGTTTTCGTGGAAAATCAGTGCATTTTGAGTGTAGTGATAATGTGAGTTTTAAGGAAACCAGTTATAGGCAGAATGAGGAAGAGTTATTGATGAACATAGGAAAGCCCATAGGAAAGCATTAGGTGATAAGGAGAGTAACAAACATAGTGGAGGAACAGAAATCAGGAAGAAAAAAGAGAAGGGAGGGTCCTTGAATATATATTACACAAATAGTCGTAGTGCTAGGAATAAGATAGACGAGTTGAGACTAGTTGCTAGTGCAGGTAACATTGATGTATTTGCCTTAACTGAGACGTGGTTCAATACGAAAAATCGGGACATGCCTGCTGAATGTCACATACAGGGTTTTAAATTGTTCCAAGTAGACAGAAGTATCGGGAAGGGGGGTGGGGTGGCACTGTAAGTCCGAGATCGCTTGAACTGTTGCATAAAAACGGGTATTAAGTCTGAAGAAACACATACAGAGTCTGTTTGGATAGAATTTTCAGAGGGACATGAAAAATTGATTTTAGGTGTAATATACCGTCCCCCAAACTTAGATAGGTACCAAGGGAGACTACTATGGGAGGAAATTGTTAAGGCCACAAGGCACGATAATGTAGTAATTCTAGGAGACTTTAACTTTAGTCATATTGATTGGAATTTCTTGACTGGGAATTTAGAATCTAACGACTTCTTAGAAGTAGTTCAGGATTGTTTTTTGAAGCAGTTTGTGACAGAACCTACAAGGGGAAATAACCTGCTTGACTTAGTTCTGGCAAACAATAAATCCCCTGTTAATAATTTAGAAATTTCAGAGAAACTTGGTGCTGGCGACCACAAATCAATTACATTTAGCATTGAATGGAAGTATGATAGTAGGGATAACTCAGTAACAGTTCCAGATTTTCGCTTAGCAGATTACGATGGGCTTAGAGAACACTTATCATCTGTAGACTGGAGTAACGAAGAGAGCTATCAGTATGACAGCTTTCTTAACGCAATACATGCTGCCCAAAGGACATTTATCCCATATAAGGAAATTAGATCGAATAGAAATGACCCCAAATGGATGAATAATAGGCTCAAATATCTTTTAGGACAGAAGAAAGGAATTTATAGGCGTATCAAAAGAGGTGAGGGTCATCTTATGAATCAGTATATTGACATTAAGAGGGACGTTAAAAAGGGGATAAGAAAAGCTAAACGGGACTATGAAATTAAAGTTGCTAGGGATTCGAAAACTAACCCAAAAAGTTTTTTCCAGGTTTATAGAACAAAAGTTAGAGATAAGATAGGTCCCGTTAAAAATAACTCTGGGCATCTTACTGACAAGGAGAATTTAATGTGCTCTATTCTTAATAATTATTTTCTCTCGGTTTTCACTCAGGAAGACACTGACAATATCCCAGTAATTAATTTTTATAGTGGGCTTGAAGATGATAAATTATGCAATATCACAGTCACTAGCGAAATGGTTATCAAACAGATAGACCGATTAAAGCAAAATAAATCCCCGGGCCCTGATGAACTTTTTTCAAGGATTCTTAAAGAGTGTAAAGTGGAATTCTGTGAACCTTTAACTAATATTTTTAATTTATCTCTTCAAACAGGTGTAGTGCCTGATATGTGGAAGATGGCTAATGTAATTCCTATTTTTAAATCAGGGGACAAGTCGTTACCGTCAAATTACCGCCCAATAAGCCTAACCTCAATTGTAGGCAAATTACTAGAGTCAATTATAGCTGATAATATAAGAAGCCATCTCGATAGGCATAATTTGATTAATGATACTCAACATGGTTTCACCAGGGGCCGTTCCTACCTAACTAATTTATTAACCAGGCCCTCAGCTAGAGCTCTGGTTGCCATGTTGATGTCGCTGAAGGTCACCTTCAACATGGATGAAGCATTGGGTATCTTGGTAATGTAGTCCACCTTAGCCCAGGGGTTCTGTGCTTCAGTAGATGATTTGATATCTTCAGTGACCTGTGCAGTGATGAGGCTGTCGAGTCGCTTGAGGAATACAGTTCTCCTGGCCCTCAGCGCCGGGGAAGTCAAGACAAGGAATCCCTGGTCACGTAGAGTGGTGGTAGCAGTAGTGGTAAGTAGTTTCTCGGCCTCATTGTCACCAGTGCAGACGACAACAAAGGCCTCTTTGAGCGATAAAATCGTATTACATTTAACCTGCTGTCTGCTACTGATGACAGCTGCAAGTGCTAGTTTGGACGAGTCATTGACTGTCCCACTCACAGGTTTGATCTTTACCCTGTTAGAATAATGCATCGTGAGTAATCGGTCGGGGAATGATCTTACAGACCGGTATTGATATTCTTCCAAATATTTGCTCAACACTTGTTTGGGAAACAGACAAAACCTATTTTCATTAGGCCTAATAAAGACATATTGTATACTTCTTACTTTATATTCATGTATTTAATGTAACAACATTTTAACTTACTGCACATGGAACTATTAATAGTGTAGTATAAAAAGCTCTTTTTTCTGACTTTCATGTTTTTGGCAGCCCTTATAAATCAGCGTCCTGGGCAGCTTCCTGGCTGCCTCGCACCTTAATCTAGCGTTCACTAATGTTAAAATGACAGTTCGCATTATGGACATAAGTTGCAGACAAGATAGTAATTAGAAATTCCAAGCCCCAAATTTGAAACTGTGCGATGTGTATGCGTATGAGGCTATATTAATGGAGACGAAGCAATTGCTTGAGTAATTCATCAATGACTGTGTGAGTGTGTGAGGTAAACTGCCACATCTGTCAACTTCCTAAAATGTAGCCACACTCTTCCCTCAAGGAGGTTCTTGATGCTGGTGAGGGGCTCTTGATCTAGGGAATTGGATCTGTGCTCCAGTTCCCTAAACTGAGCCTGAATACCTTCCATCCCCCCCCCATGCAGGTGCTGTATAATCGCTACGGGTTTAGCGCTCCCCATGATTATAATAATGCAGCCACACTCACTGCCTGTTAGTAACTGGTTCATGGTAGGCTGCGACAACACCTCTATCACAGTTCCCTAAATATGACAGGCATATCAAACCTATCATCATACAATAATAACAATAAACAGAGAAAATGAAATGATGTATTACAACAAAGGCTTGACCATTATCCCCTGTGACGTTAACATTCCCAACAGGAAACATTTATCATTAAGCACTCAACTCAAGGAAGGTTCTTGATATTGGTGAGAGGTTCTTGATCTAGGGAATTGGATCTGTGCTCCAGTTCCCTGGATTAAGCCTGAATACCTTCCACATTCCCCCCCCCCACAGGCGCTGCATAATCTTACGGGTTTAGCGCTCCCCTTGATTATAATAATAATAATATAATTAAACACTAAATAAACAGACGAACACCAGTTAATGTACAGATGTATGTTACGATATGTACTGAAATCACAACTATTTGCTTAGTAAGAAATGAACTTACCTGTTAGAGAGAGTGTGAGTGTGAGAGCAACCAGCACTGCCAAGACTCTCATGGTGGTACTGTGTGGCAGGTAAGAGCTATTTGTCTCTTATATACTAGTAACCGCTCGCTATCTTTTCCACTATCGAAATTGTGAGAATTAATCTCTCAGAGGCATGTCAGTACCCTTTACAAGCTTATAAATTGAGGAATGTGGCAAACTATTAGGTTAATTTTTAGAATAATTAACGAATATTTGTTATCAGTGAATATTAAATCGTTGATGGGCTGGATGCTATTTTAGGTTGTCAGGAATAAGCCTGCACCGGTTCTCACGCACCTGCGGGACACTGTCATCTTTCTTGCTCTCATGACAGGCTGGGTCCAAGGCGCGCCGGTGATAGCAGTGAAGAAAAGACACCTTGAAGAAATAGCTTTTATTGGGACAACATTTTGATCAGTATAGAGCTTCGTCAGGCCATGTCTTGATGATCTACACAGGGCGAAACGTTGTATGCGCATATGTGTATACAGGGGTGGAGTCTTAGCTCCTGGTTCCGCCTCTTCATTTGTTCTGGAACGTATCTTGACCGTAACTGATGAAAGAAATGTTTATATGCTCTGAAAAGCAGCGTCATTATCTACCTTCCATTGCAGTTTTATGTACAGCTTGTACAACCTAATGTGTAATACACACTGGTCAGTAGACACAAATGCATATCGCGTATATTTCCCTTATGCTAAGACCCTCTTTAGCAAAGTATAAAAGAAAAAAAATGTATAACGTCATGTCACACGACCTAAGTCAGGAGTAAGCACAACTGTACTCAAAACAATGGTAATAATAATCGTGTTCTGCCACCTAGCTAGCGATTTAAAAAAAAAACTTTGACCATGGTCTGTCAGTCCTCAGATCTACAGCATTGTGTTGTACAATTGTTGCATAGAGGACAATAAGTCGTACCTCATGACTCACGAAATCGTAATGACACGATTGCAAACAAACCATACTACGGGCAGGATTTGAACCCGCTGTCAGAGTCTCTGACCGCGGGTTCAAATCCCGCCCGTGGTATGGTTAAGTCGTATCTCAGTCAGGAAATGCATACATATGTGTATAAATCCTGAAGGACGCATACCTCTCAAGGTATATACACTGAGGAACACAACTCTGGGAGTATGTGCCAGTGGTGCCATACCTGTTTCCCACGGGGTGTGGTTTGTGCCTGCACCACCTGGACCTTCTCACATCTATCTCATCTTCACCTCCACCTACGCTAGCGTAAGAACCGAGTACTGGGGCGCCCATCACAAGAAAGGTTAACGCAATAAATGGAATTTAAATAAACACCTAGATCACTTAATGAAAAAAGGTTAAAGAAAATTAAATACGATAATTTCCACAGTGTGTGTGTGGATTGTAGAGTTGGTAAGCGCATTTGTAAAGTGAAGAACAGTACCAGAGCAATTAACTGCATGCTTAATTGGTAAGGTTAACGTTTCACAATTTGCCCATTGCGTCATCAAAATTTATCGAAGTTGAAAGAATATGCAAGTTACAAATAACATTACTTTTAAATAACTGATGCAAACAGGTACAATAAAATTAAAATGCAAATACAAATAATTTATTTTTCTTCAGTATATAGGTAATGTAGTTTACATGTAATAAAATATTTTTAAGCACAAGAGAAAGCCACTAACATGAGGTGCATTTTGGGCGCATTACGTGAAAAATAATCAAAGTGCGAAAGCTGACTTGAGGGGAAACTTAAACACAAAGTCCCAAAATGTGACTAAGTACCAATGATAAGAATAACTTATGAGACGATGGTAGAAATATGGCCAACTTAGTCATATTTTCTTTTTATTATTTTAGGTATGTTTGACATGGGCGTTGACACTTGGATGAGGTTTTACGTAATTCTTAATGTTTTATTCACTGTTATTTTTGTGTTATTTCTGTCATTCTAACTTTTATAGGATATTTTTATCATTGTTATCTTATTTCCCTTTTTGGTTTTCTATGTGTGCCCGACGTGAGAAGAGGAATGTGGAGGAAGTGAATGTTTTAGAAATTTTGGAGTGAACGTTGCGACAGATGGATCTATGAAGGACTGGGCAGGTGGTGTGGTGGGGCATCTATGGACAAAATAAAGGAAAC
Organism: Cherax quadricarinatus; assembly: GCF_038502225.1. Lineage (NCBI taxonomy): Eukaryota > Metazoa > Arthropoda > Malacostraca > Decapoda > Parastacidae > Cherax > Cherax quadricarinatus. The sequence goes on from NC_091308.1 coordinate 1,594,690, forward strand.
TCTTATATAAACAAGCGGGGAATAAAAGGAATATGCTTCATATTATAGTAATACTCTCATTGGAGTGTGAAGTATGTTCTTTAAACGTTGCAGCAATTACGCTTCAAGTGAAATCACAAGTATATCCCATAATAAACTCTTCAAGAAAAGTGCCTTGATGCCAGTGAAGGGTTCTTGATCCAGGGAATTAGACCTATTTTCCACCTCCTTGGATCTAGCCTGATTGCCATACCTTAGTAAAAGAACCGTAATAACTGAGGATGTGCTGATAATTGTTGAGCACAAATGGTGTTTAAAGTAGGCAGAAGATCACTGTCGTCTTCTAAATGGTTCAAAATTTTTCATTACTTCACAAACTTGGGAACATTCACCATCTTCCATCAGGCACATTGTAATTACAAAAGAAAATTAACTGAATTACCTGTCTTTGCAGCTGTCTGGAATCAAAGTTTTTTCAATTAACTTTTATAGCTGAGAGTGTGCAACACGTCACCTGGACTTGGTAAAATTGTGTTGTGAGTTTAATCAGATATTCTTTATTGGTGTGAGTTTGATGAGAACGAGACTGACTTTGCCTGTAACTTACTTGGTTACGGTCGTATTATCAGTTATTTGGTTGAATATTTCCCTTAGAGCTTCCTATCTAGATGTGAGGTTTACCGGAGACGATTCTGGGGGTCACAGCCCCACTCTGCCAGGTCCCAGACCAGGCTTCCTGGTTGCTAGCCGGATCAACCAGGAAGTTACTGGTAGATGCATGCAATCCAATGTGGGTACCACAGTCCGGGTGATGAAGAGCTAACAAGAGGTCACTGATCCCCTTCACTCTTGAGTGTACAGTAGCTAGGGATTTGCTGGTACTTTCCCTTATGTACGAAAGGAGGGTGTTGAGAAGTATTGGTCCCTTTACATTTAGTGAGTTGTCTTTTAGTATGTTCAACGCATCCCTCCTTTTTACTGAAGGAATTTTGCACCGTCTGTCTATCTTCCTTTTTCTCGAAGTGAGTAATTTCAGTGAGCTCAGATTTGTGATCACTCTCTCCAGAATTTTCAAGGTGTATATTATTATGCATCTTGCCTACGTTCCAGTGAGTATAGTCAAAATGAATTGAGGAGTTCCCACTAAATTAGGTGTCGGACTGAATGTATTCAGACAGTGAAAGTTCCCTGCACTGTCTGTAGTTCTGCGATTTTTGCCTACCCTAAAAGGCACTGTTAATGTGTAAGAATTTTCAGCTTAGAAAGCACAAGTGACTTATAAAATATTATCATTGACTTGGCATCTCTGGTTCTAGAAGTTCTAATTATCCAGCTTATTAATCTCATTGTGTTTGTAATAGAAACACTGGTGTCATTCTTGAAAGTAAGATTTCCTAATAGCACCACTTCTAAGTTCCTCATATTCCTCTTCCGCTCTACTGAGTGGTTCCATTTGGTTATATTCCTTCCCAGTTATTAATTCTTAATTTTTTCTTAGGAGGAACAGAAATTTGCTGTCACTGAACATCAGCTGTTTTCTGTGACGATGTTATCCACTGGAAGACCTGGTTAATATCAGCTACAGTTTGCCGTGTCCTCACTGGATGATTCTCTCATACAAACTGCAGTAGTTTGTGGAAAAGATTATACAATACCATGACTTATGTCTCTGTATATATCATTTATGAGAATGAGACAGAGAACTAGAGCAAGCACTGTGCCCTGGGGAACAGTCTTTCACTGACGAAGGCTTTGATTTTACTCTGTTCGCATCCGATTTGCTAGAAAATTAAAACTCTAGCTGCCCACTTTTCCACTTTGTACACATCGTGTGCGTTATTACACAATTATTTCATTTCTCTAAGGGTTTTGCAGTCTGAGAAAACTACATATTCCTTTTGTTTCTCTTACATTGCATCCAAAACTATATCGTAATGGTCTAGCAATTGAGAGACAGGAAAGACATGAAGTAAACTTACTGCCTTGAGATTAGCCGTCTTGCTTCTCTAAACTCTTTCAAAGATTTTGATAATGTGGAACGTCAGTGATATTAGTCTTTAGAATTTCGCAATTGCTTTTCTGCCAACTTTGTGGAGTTCTGATACATCCATTGTTTTTAATGATTGTGGGATGACTCGTGTGTCCATACTCCGTCTCCATTGGATATTTAAGGCATGAGATAGTTTGTGTTCTTGGGACAGCAGTCAAGGCACGCAATCAATGGCTTCAAGTTAAATAGCGATATACCTGGAGGGGGTTTCGGGGGTCAACGCCCCCGCTACCCGGTCCGTGACCAGGTCCCGGGGTGAATCAGGGCTTGATCAACCAGGCTGTTACTGCTGGACGCACGTAAGCCCGGCTGGTCGGGTACTGACTTCAGACAGGTACGGGTAGGTTTATGTCTGAAATTCTGGAGGTGTTTGTTGAGTTTAGGGCCTCATCCACGAAAAAAATTAATTCAGATTGTCAATATTTAGTCTAGTTAACGACTAACTGAATACAGAGTCGTATTGCGACTTCAATATTTCTGCAGCATTAATTACTGTAGCGTCCTCCTCAATATTTCTCTTGTGCATACACAAAGACATACACAATTCTTCCCCTCACATACACACCCAAGAAACTGACCTATAGGTGAGTTTGATGGGTGTATATATTCATCATACTCACTTATATACTCATCAAACTCATCTATACACCCATCAAACTCATCTATACACCCATCAAACTCACCTATACACCCACCAAACTCACCTATACACCCATCAAACTCACCTATACACCCATCAAACTCACCTATACACCCATCAAACTCACCTATACACCCATCAAACTCACCTATACACCCACCAAACTCACCTATACACCCATCAAACTCACCTATACACCCATCAAACTCACCTATACACCCATCAAACTCACCTATACACCCATCAAACTCACCTATACACCCACCAAACTCACCTATACACCCATCAAACTCACCTATACACCCACCAAACTCACCTATACACCCACCAAACTCACCTATACACCCACCAAACTCACCTATACACCCATCAAACTCACCTATACACCCACCAAACTCACCTATACACCCATCAAACTCACCTATACACCCATCAAACTCACCTATACACCCATCAAACTCACCTATACACCCACCAAACTCACCTATACACCCATCAAACTCACCTATACACCCACCAAACTCACCTATACACCCATCAAACTCACCTATACACCCATCAAACTCACCTATACACCCATCAAACTCACCTATACACCCATCAAACTCACCTATACACCCATCAAACTCACCTATACACCCACCAAACTCACCTATACACCCATCAAACTCATCTATACACCCACCAGACTCATATACCCACCAAAGTCACTCCCACCAGATTCACTCCCACACATGTTAAACACCTCAGAGACTAGACTCGATTTGAATCCATGATAAAGCAATGCTTTAACAATCAAGTCAGTGCTCTAACCACTACAGTAGACACACAGCATTGATAAACCTTCACGTGGGAGAAACGTCGCACACATTTAAGTTCGATAAAGCTTCATCTCAGCGAAACGTAGCACTAATGAATGGTGAAGCTTCATGTAGGTGAGGCATTGCAATAATGAGAAAGTACGATAAAGCTTCATGTGGGCGAAACGTCGCAGTAAAGTATGATAAAGCTGCTTGTGGGCAAAACCACGCACCTCCTTCTCTAATTCCTGTACCTCCTCCTACTCTAACACCCCCGTATACAATCACAATCACCCCAAACAATAATACAAAGCTAAATATTGGATTACCTCATCACTATGCTTTACTGGAATATTGTATTTTTGTGAGCTAATAGGATTGCACAGATTACACTCACTAATGACATTCAACAATGACATTCAATAATCACTGGCTCACAATAAGTCATTTACATAGTTAATAATGAAAATATAGCCGCTGCCGGAAGCAGAAACTATTATAATTTTATAATATACTGCTTTTCCATGTTAAAAAAGTGTTAGATGTATCTTAATGGAAAATAAATGTGAATTATTTTTGTAATTATTATTATCATTATTATTATTATTATTATTATTATTATTATTATTATTATTATTATTATTATTATTATTATTATTATTATTATTATTATTATTATTGTTGTTGTTGTTGTTGTTATGAAGAAACGCCCGCAGAGATCACGTAGCGTCTTGGGAAAGGAGAGGAAATTAGGCTCGACCTAAGGAGAGGGAAGATAGGATACAGTGTCATATATCTGGGGACGAATTATGGAAATGAATGGAGTAAGAGACGGAAGACGGTAGCCGCCTTTACCAGGTAATGACTGAGCTCCAGGGGAGACTATCCTTTCCAACTCATCCCACTAAAATACTACATTTATTTAATTCTTGTACAATAATGTTTTTGGGAAAAGGATATTAAGGATATTAAGATAAATGGGGATGATACACAAATTATTGAGACAGGGAATATAATTTAGCTGGCGAAATGAATATATACATAGTATAAGATCAGTAAGACAGTTGACCTCTAGGAACTCAGTCAGCCTCTAGTTACAGGTCTCAAGACCCACACGGCATGAGCACCGCCCCCAGGAAGCATTCTGTCCAGTCTCCAACAGTCTCTGGCTCTCTCGCCCGGCCAGGTGCTGGTCTCTGTCAGTCCTCTACCCCAAGTTGTCCTCGTAGCTGAGGTAAGGTTTGTCAGGGAATAGGACAAGTATTTCCTGACGCGAGTGTTAGTCTTATGATGGCCCACCACTAGAGTCTTTGGTCATCTGACCGAGGCCTTCCGCTGTCTTACCGGTCCACCCCTTTAAAAATTAAGGGTTATTATAACCATGATCCTCTTAGCTGTTTTCTTTGGCTAATATGGTCCTCCATGCATCCCCATTAACTCCAAGCTTCGGGGGTCACACTCCATGGGGTCACACCACGTTTGCTTTACACAAACGATAGGCTTCTCCTCAAGAATCATTAACAAGCACCCCTTTATGTTGTCTAGGGGTTTCACTGTTTTCACACTCCCATTACACGGGAAGCGTGTGGCAGATTAGCAATTGCTAGACAGGTTCTGCTGTGACCTGATATTTGAGACGGTTCGTCTACTACATCAAATCCTCTTTACTTCCTAGTTTAAAATATTTAAAAACTAGGGAAAACTAAAAATATCGTAAGTTATCAATCTATTTTAATCCTAACCCCTTAATTCTATTACAATATAAAAACTAAATATCATAAGTAAGTAAGTAAGTAAGTAAGTTTATTCAGGTATACACAAATACAGTTATATAGAATTATCATACATAGCAGCATATGTGTAGAGAACCTGGGATAACCCAAAAAAGTCAGACAGAGTGACTTATTTCCATTGGGGTCCTTTTACCTTATTATTATAATATAAAGGTTATAATATTTTCTTATTCTACAATGAAGATAACATCTTATTATCATACTAAAAAGACTATCTACTACACGAGGGTCATTAAGACTATCTACAATACGAGGGTCATTACTAGGAATAAGGTAAAATTTACACGTATGTTAGCTAAAAAATAGAAAATCATTCCCCTCCCTTTCTGTAGCTACATTCATCAGACACTTTTTGGCACTCTTCTTGAACTGGTTCATGCTATGACTGGCTTTGACATGTGCGGGTAGTCTGTTCCATTCCTTTATTGCTGTACAATAAAAGGTGTTTGAAGCCTGGCCACTGACTGTGGGTACTACAAAGTTGTGCTCTCTCCCCCTAGTACTATGATTGCTGCGGTTCCCAACCTTGACAAAATTGACAGCAAGATATTCTGGATATTGTTTTTGAGCAATTTTATAAACATGATTTAGCTTCAGTTGTTTTACTCTGTCTTCAACATTCAGCATATCCAACTGCTGTAATTCATCCTGGCCTACATGTTCTCTTTGTCCCAGCCCCAGGATGAATCTTACGATTTTGTTCTGGGTGATTTGCAGTCTATCTCTCAGTTTTTTTGTCAAGGCAGAGTACCAAGAAGAGCAAGCGTAATCCATATGGCATTGTATAAGGGCTAGACATAGGGTCCTGCGAGCCTCAGTAGGTAGACACTGTGCTTGTCTATACAGAAACTTCAGTCTGGCATTCGCTTTCTTTACTACACTGTTCCCTATCAATTCTCCTGACATGCATGGGTCAAAGGGGATTCCCAAATATTTTACTGATGAAACCAAAGTGATGGGCTCCCCATTACATTGAACATTAAAATTATTTACCCTTCTCAGTTTATGTTTCGTGCCAAAGAGAATGGCTTCAGTTTTCCCTAGGTGTAATGATAGTTTGTTGTCTACTAACCATTTGCTGCAGGACTCCAGTTCCAGTGTTAAAATATTAGCAATATCTTGTGGGTCTTTACCTGACACTAACAGAGCACTGTCATCTGCATACAGTAGGAGTTTGCACTTGACACTGATAGGCATATCATTGACATAACATAAGAATAATAAGGGACCCAGAATACTACCTTGGGGAACTCCACATGTTATCGGCAGGGGTTCTGATTCTGTTTTGTTGATTTTGACTATTTGTCTCCTGTTGCTAAGGTAGGACTTAAACCAGTCTACAGAACCTATACCGATAGCTTGAAGTTTATTACATAATATATTGTGGTTGACAGTAAGACACAGACACTGGTGTTAGACAGTGGTACTCTACTGATCTTCAAACAAGACACAGACACTGGTGTTAGACAGTGGTACTCTACTGATCTTCAAACATGGCACAGACACTGGTATTAGACAGTGGTACTCTACTGATCTTCAAACAAGACACAGACACTGGTGTTAGACAGTGGTACTCTACTGATCTTCAAACATGGCACAGACACTGGTGTTAGACAGTGGTACTCTACTGATCTTCAAACATGGCACAGACACTGGTATTAGACTATGACTCCGCTGATACAAACATGGTTAGGTTCCTACATAACTATACCGTCATTAGCAAGAAATACCCTTGTATGTGCTACAATACAGTTTTCTGGTATTAGACTGAATGAATCACTCAGTGAGAGTGTGGGTAACAAAGTCATTAAGCTTAACAATGACGCTGTAGTACTGAAGGATTTTCTCCGCCGGTGGATTGTTATAAATAAATGGAAATTTTACAGGTGAGTTTTTACAGATTTATGGATGAAACAAGTTAATACCACTGGAAACTGAAGAAGCACTGTAATACCAACAGTGTTAATACCATTGAAAGTTAAAGAAACTCTGCAAAGGCTCACGAAATCATAATGACACGATTGCAAGCAAATCATACCACGGGTGGGGATAAAACCCACGATCAGAGAGTCATAAAACTCTAGACCGACGCGCTAGCAACTAGACCAGCTGGGTACAATAAAATTCGTCCAACTTGGTATATTTATACACCATAGGAAGGTTAGCATAGGCACCACTATGACCACAAGTGCAAGTTTGTACCAGTAGTGTTAATACCACTGAGAGTAGTAGAGACACTGTAATACCAACAGTGAAGTGCTGTCTTAATATCACTCAGTCATCATTTATCACACAAAACCAGTTTTCGGAATCTTCTTTTATATTTTATATACATATTTTGAGATGTTCACGTGAACAATGAATGTTCTTTTATAACTCAGTACTAACGAAGAGATAATTACATAACAAAGCAGCAGATATCTCCATGACAAAATAAACGATAACTCCATGACAGAAGACGTCAGAGGGCGGGACAGTCATGTCAGGGAGAGGTCAGGGACAGAACACATCAGGCAGGGAGACAGAACACATCAGGCAGGGAGACAGAATACCTCAAGGAAGGGGACAGCACAAGTCAGGGAGGGGGGACAGAACACAGTAGGTGGATAGATCACGTCAAGGAGATACAGAACACGGAAGGGGTGATAGAACACGTACGGCGGGACAGAACACGTCAGGGGACGGCAGAACACAGCAAGGGGACAGAACATGTGAGGTTCTTAATCTAATTTACAAAATACTGGTAATGAAGGGAGAGAATGTGTGGCGGCGCTAATGAAGAATATTCTTGTTTAACATCTTTAAGACCTGCCACATTCAATCATCATTTACCTCCTCCTTAATGACAATAATTTAAATATTCTCAAGGATTTTTCTTTCAATAATTCATTTCATTGTAGACGATATATATCAATCAGTTAATCTAAAGCTTCTCATATAAATACAGCTCTTGCTGGGTATAACTACTACTGCTACTACTGGTACTACTAATACTAATAAATAATAATAATAATAATAATAATAATAATAATAATAATAATAATTCGCTAGAACTAAATACCTTAAGAAATACTGTTCGCAAAAATATATACCTCGAGTGATCCATATTTTTCAGTGTAAGTGTGCGCTGAAATGTTACTTTTCCAACGGACAACTTTATAAAGCGGCATACTGTGTAAAAACTATAGAAAGCCCCTTGTTATGCAAATGATAGGTATTAAGATATTGTAGACCGGTAGTGTGAGTGTGATGTGTAGTCTTAATGACTCTCCTGTAGATGATAGACTTTAAACACTGTCAGCCTATAAACCAGACGCTTGTGTAGTTTTCAGATTTCTGCTCAATAACTGTTACATCAGGATATATGCATAAGGATATGTATATGAATATATTTATATCTCTAAGCATATATGTTGTGTTTTTAAACCTCTGTTTTTTGTACAGGTGTGCACAGGTGGTGCACAGCCTTAATGATCCTTGTATAGTTGAAAAGCTTTAATCACATCAAACTGACCATCAAACCGGCTGACCATCAAACCGGCTGACCATCAATAATCAATAACAATTATTACCCTGCTTTGAGTTAATGAAAAGGTGTAACTATTTTCTTTGTAATGAAATAAAATGTTTTGAATGACGGTGTGTGTTTGTTGTTGGTATATGATAGATTACAAGTATTAGCAAAATCATATTTTGTCACTCCAAGATTTTCAGAACATCAACAACACCGCCACACTCAGTAACATAATATCCCACTAGTATACCAGGTGGTTGGTAGGATGTGAGACATTACACGTGTGTGACTATCATACAGATGTGTGACTATCATACAGATGTGTGACTATCATACAGATGTGTGACTATCATACAGATGTGTGACTATCACTACAATATTAACACAGAATGCCGATGAGATGAAGAATTAGAAGTGATCTTTATTTCGAGACGTTACTCCAACCAATGGCTTTATCGCTTCATTATATACATGACGTACGAAGACAGAGGAGGCTGTCACTCCTCAACCTTGTAGGGGGTGTTCAGTACCATGGTACTGAACACCAGCTTCTAGACTGAGGGACTTATTACCTCGTCTTATACTGTCTTCTATGCATAGTTTTGCAAGGTTGAGGGGCTTATCGCCCGATTTTCCAACGTCTTCGCATATAATTTCTGTATTTAATAAATAAAGCCACTGGCTGGCCAAATATTTTCAAGTCTAGACACCCAGGTATCGCACATGTATAATTCTTCAGATGTTTGACTGTTGAACCCGAGACTTGGGACTGAAATTTAATATCATTCACAAAGCTGTCACGTAATTAATGGACTCTTTAAATAAAATTTGGAATATTTAACAAAGAATAATTTTTTCGACAAGATTAAAAAACTAGCACAGGTCTGACAACGAATATTCAACAATGTTGAAGAGAAACAACATACATGAGGGTGCCCACCACAACCAACTAAATCACCATAACCAACCACAATCAACCACAGCCACCCACAATTACCCACAGTTACCAACAGTCAGCAAAATAACAGAACTCTGACACTTCACTTCGTCGCCCACAATTGAGTTATGTCACTCTGGTACTGTCAAAAACTTTCCTGGACTGACACGAAAAAGTATATAGGCTTATTTGATCACTAGGTGAAGCTGTCTCCCTTACGGTACTCTCCTTGCGAGGCTAAACACTGATCCCAGCACCTCTGCCACTTCTTGAAACATTTCTGGAACTCTTCTTTCCTAACAGCATCTAGCGGAGTACAAATTTCGTAGCCACTTGTCTCATGTTCAGATTTTTAGTCACAATGCTTTGACACGACCCATAAGAAATTCCCCACAGCACTTGCAGTGTCCTAGATACTCTGACGACGATCTTTGTGAACAACCTCCTCCATGTTTTCATCATCCTCATCTGACATTCGTCCTGCTTTGAATCGAGAAAACCATTAAAAACAGTGTCTGATCAATTGCTTCATCGTCAAAAGCTTGCTGAAGCAAGCTTTCTTTTAAAGATTTCATTCAGATACACAAAAAATTTCAACAACGCACTGACAACGTGACAAAAAAAAAAATGCCTGTTTAACCTCAGTTTAATGACCTACCGCACTGGAACTTATCACCACCATAGTTCGCCCAGGAAGCGCGAAAATTCGAGAACAGCAACTTTTTGATAGCATCTCGTGTGAGTGTGTGTGTGTGTGTGTGTGTGTGTGTGTGTGTGTGTGTGTGTGTGTGTGTGTGTTTATATATATATATATATATATATATATGTCGTGCCGAATATGTAAAACTGGTCAATTAGCAAGAACTGCCCTTCCCCAGTCATGAAGACTGGGGAAGGGCAAAGAAGACCGCAGACGGAGTACAGGCTAGGGGGGCCAGAGACTACAAACCTCACTCAAGGAAAAAGATCTTGAGGTGAGTATAACACCAGGCACATCTCCTGAAGCACACATGAAACTAATAACGGCTGCAGCATATGGGCGCCTAGCAAACCTCAGAACAGCATTCCGACATCTTAATAAGGAATCGTTCAGGATCCTGTACACCGTGTACGTTAGGCCCATATTGGAGTATGCGGCACCAGTTTGGAACCCACACCTAGCCAAGCACGTAAAGAAACAAGAGAAAGTGCAAAGGTTTGCAACAAGACTAGTTCCAGAGCTAAGAGGTATGTCCTACGAGGAGAGGTTAAGAGAAATCAACCTGACGACACTGGAGGACAGGAGAGATAGGGGGGACATGATAACGACATACAAAATACTGAGAGGAACTGACAAGGCGGACAAAGACAAGATGTTCCAGAGATGGGACACAACAACAAGGGGACACAGTTGGAAGTTGAAGACACAGATGAATCACAGGGCTGTTAGGAAGTATTTCTTCAGCCACAGAGTAGTCAGGAAGTGGAATAGTTTGGGAAGCGATGTAGTTAAGCAGGATCCATACATAGCTTTAAGCAGAGGCATGATAAAGCTCACGGTTCAGGGAGAGTGACCTAGTAGCGACCAGTGAAGAGGCGGGGCCAGGAGCTTGGACTCGACCCCTGCAACCTCAACTAGGTGAGTACTAGGTGAGTACACACACACACACACACACACACACACACACACACACACAGGCAAAGGACCCAGGAGAATAAGGAGAGCAGTAGTAGAGCCAGAAACGAATATGCACAGATAAGAAGGGAGGCCCAAAGACAATATGAAAATGACATAGCAGCGAAAGCCAAATCTGACCCGAAACTGTTGTACAGCCACATCAGGAGGAAAACAACAGTCAAGGACCAGGTAATCAGGCTAAGGAAGGAAGGAGGAGAGACAACAGGAAATGACCGTGAAGTATGTGAAGAACTCAACAAGAGATTCAAAGAAGTGTTCACAGAGGAGACAGAAGGGACTCCAGAAAGACGGAGAGGTGGGGCACACCACCAAGTGCTGGACACAGTGCACACAACCGAGGAAGAAGTGAAGAGGCTTCTGAGTGAGCTAGATACCTCAAAGGCAATGGGGCCAGATAACATCTCCCCATGGGTATTGAGAGAGGGAGCAGAGGCACTATGTGTACCCCTAACAACAATATTCAATACATCTATCGAAACAGGGAGATTGCCTGAGGCATGGAAGACAGCAAATGTAGTCCCAATCTTTAAAAAAGGAGACAGACATGAAGCATTAAACTACAGACCAGTGTCACTGACATGTATAGTATGCAAAATCATGGAGAAGATTATCAGGAGAAGAGTGGTGGAACACCTAGAAAGGAATGATCTCATCAACAGCAGCCAGCATGGTTTCAGGGACGGGAAATCCTGTGTCACAAACCTACTGGAGTTCTATGACATGGTGACAGCAGTAAGACAAGAGAGAGAGGGGTGGGTGGATTGCATTTTCTTGGACTGCAAGAAGGCGTTTGACACAGTTCCACACAAGAGATTGGTGCAAAAACTGGAGGACCAACCAGGGATAACAGGGAAGGCACTACAATGGATCAGGGAATACTTGTCAGGAAGACAGCAGCGAGTCATGGTACGTGGCGAGGTGTCAGAGTGGGCACCTGTGACCAGCGGGGTCCCGCAGGGGTCAGTCCTAGGACCAGTGCTGTTTCTGGTATTTGTGAACGACATGACGGAAGGAATAGACTCTGAGGTGTCCCTGTTTGCAGATGACGTGAAGTTGATGAGAAGAATACACTCGATCGAAGACCAGGCAGAACTACAAAGGGATCTGGACAGGCTGCAGACCTGGTCCAGCAATTGGCTCCTGGAGTTCAATCCCACCAAGTGCAAAGTCATGAAGATTGGGGAAGGGCAAAGAAGGCCGCAGACGGAGTACAGTCTAGGGGGTCAGAGACTACAAACCTCACTCAAGGAAAAAGATCTTGGGGTGAGTATAACACCAGGCACATCTCCTGAAGCGCACATCAACCAAATAACTGCTGCAGCATATGGGCGCCTAGCAAACCTCAGAACAGCATTCCGACATCTTAATAAGGAATCGTTCAGGACCCTGTACACCGTATACGTTAGGCCCATATTGGAGTATGCGGCACCAGTTTGGAACCCACACCTAGCCAAGCACGTAAAGAAACTAGAGAAAGTGCAAAGGTTTGCAACAAGACTAGTCCCAGAGCTAAGAGGTATGTCCTACGAGGAGAGGTTAAGGGAAATCAACCTGACGACACTGGAGGACAGGAGAGATAGGGGGGACATGGTAACGACATACAAAATACTGAGGGGAATTGACAAGGTGGACAAAGACAGGATGTTCCAGAGATTGGACACAGTAACAAGGGGACACAGTTGGAAGCTGAAGACACAGATGAATCACAGGGATGTTAGGAAGTATTTCTTCAGCCACAGAGTAGTCAGTAAGTGGAATAGTTTGGGAAGCGATGTAGTGGAGGCAGATCCATACATAGCTTTAAGCAGAGGTATGATAAAGCTCACGGCTCGGGGAGAGTGACCTAGTAGCGATCAGTGAAGGGGCGGGGCCAGGAGCTCGGACTCGACCCCCGCAACCTCAACTAGGTGAGTACACACACACACACACACACAGCTTAGCAATTCGCAAATGGGCGAAACTATTTACAAACATTTTCTTTTAGTCCAAATCAAGATTCGAACCTGCGAACTCGGCATCAGAGTACCCAGTACTGTATCTACACAGCCAGACTCCAGAATCGGTATGGGTGCCTAACCGAAGCTAGACGGTCACTCCCACACCCCGGAGCACCAGGTTGCATAGAGAGATGGCTAGACAGAAACAATGGTTGACTGGTGAACCAAGGAGCAGTTGCATGAAGAGACTGCCAGAGTGTTGCACTGGAACAACGGTTGACTGGAGAAGAAAGTGATGGCGACATTCACTCTGTATAATGCTAATGTTGTCCTCACGCCCCACTGAACGTGAATACTGAGGCAGCTGGGGTGGAGGGAAGCAGTGCCCGAGGCGCCCTGCCAGTACCTCCACACAGTTAAGCCAACAACAGGGCAGTAATGACAACCTCTGAGAAACCTCGTTTACAAGTCGACAGAGTTTTGTTTGAACAAATCAAATGTTTGAGATCAATCTCAACTGTCTTGATTATTATCAAATAAATTATTGATTGAATATGAATGGTATATATTACCGACAAGATGAAGAATTAGACACATGTGTAACATCTGGATATCTTTATTTGTAGACATTTCGCTGACGAGTGGATTTATCAATAAAATACATGATTACCGAGGTAATCAGTCCCTCAGCCTTGATGTTGGTGATGAGTTTCAGTTCCTTGAAAACTACGGTGCTCTTCACACCAACATCAAGGCTGAGGGAATAATTACCTCATCTTTTGTATATAATTCTTTACATGATCTCCTTGTATTGTACTAATAAATCCATTGGTTGGCGATATGTCTACAAATAAAGATACCCAAATGTTACACATGTGTCTAATTTTTAAAATACTGATTAATGAATATTAACTCCATTACTGTTCTGATCTGTTACTGTTGTTCCCTACTACTGTTGTCTTCCACTACTGTTGTTCACTACTGCCGTTATTAATTTCTGGTGTTTTATCCTGCTGTTCTCCATTACTGTTGTTCTTCACATATGTTGTTCTTCCCTATTACTGTTGTTGTTCACTTCTGACCTACTACTGATATTTTCCACGGTTATTGTTCCTCACTTCTCTTGTTCTCCCCTCAAGGAAGGTTCCTTGATGTTGGTGAGGGGCTCTTGATTTAGGGAATTGGATCTGTGCTCCAGTTCCCCGAATTAAGCCTGAATGCCTTCCACATCCCCATCCCTAGGCGCTGTATAATCCTCCGGGTTTAGCGCTTCCCCCTTGATTATAATAATAATTCTCTTGTTCTGCCCTATTAAGGTCGTTCTTCACTTCTGTTGTTTTTTTTACTTCTGTTGTTCTTATTACCGTTGTTCTCCACTTCTTTGTTCTGACTTCTACTGTTATTCTCTACCGTTGTCTTCCACTGTTCCATCCCGCCCCACCTCCTTATTGTCTCCTTTACTCCAAGCTTTATTAAAAAAAACATTTAATATTTTAAGATGAATTATTATTATTATTATTATTATTATTATTATTACTATTATTATTATTATTATTATTATTATTATTATTATTATTATTATTATTATTATTATTATTACAAAGTACTGAAGACAGGGACTGCAGCAAGAGAGAACAGTACTCTGGAAGGAAGAGGAGAGTACCTGAGTACAGGAAGATGAGTGTAATTGAGTACTGTCCCATAAGCAAATTTCAATAAGTAATTTTCTTGCCTAAGCTGAACCAGTACTGGAGCAACTCAGAAACTTGTTACAGGAGGATTTTCAGAAGCTTCACCTTAGTGATGCCCCCACTGAAACTGAGCTCAGAAGGTCTTAGTGAAATTTAAAACGTGTTTGTGTATTCAGTTGTTTGTAAGGAGGGACTAGCGGAATCCTGACCCCCGGATCTGATCTCAGCAGTAAGCACTGTTTTGCATAGGTTGTTTGACTGTTCTGTATTAGTAAACATCATCATCCGTAACACCAGGTTTTGGTAAAGTTTTTCTTCCCGGTAAATGCTCCAAGATTAACCGAGACGTCGTCGTAAGCTCCTCTCTCCTAAGTGCGGCTTATTTGTGCATTATCTTTCTGGTGTTCTGTTGTCCTGCTTCTCACTGATCTGTCTTTTTGTTTCTGCATACGACCAATAAGTGTATTTTACTTAGAATCTAACGTACGTAGAGTCTTACTGTAAAAGTATTGATTTCGTTCAGTATCTGACATAGAATCTCCTCCAGTACAATGCGCAGTGATTTTGTGCTTCGGGGAAAATATCTGCCCAGCTAGCAACTTCGGCACGCCAGCAGAATCAGCTTTCTTTATTTCTTCTAGTCCACTGGTAGCCAGTAGGACCACATGATACACTTGATGAGTAAGATACGTGTGGAGTGCTTAGGTATCTCTGACGAAACGTTTCGCCTAGACAACGGGTGTCATCAATCGAATTCAGAGGTGATACAGTTTTTCTATTGTGTCCAGGATTGTATAATCTCTGTGTCGGACTGATGAAGCTTTCATCAACGTATTTTTATTGCTGAAACGATTCATCAATAAAGATACGGAAGTGTTGCAATGTATACTATCACATTGTTGGTATAGTACACCATACAGTTGTAAGTCGGCCAGTCGACAAAACAAGAATATCTCAGTGTTTGCAAATTGTATCCAACACGTCAGTGAAAGAAATGATTATATTTTTAGAATACAATAGTTCAGTAACCCCCTAATCAGGACTAGGAAGCCAGATCTGGTACCGGGCCACGGAGACACTGGTCTGGTACCGGGCCACGGAGACACTGGTCTGGTACCGGGCCACGGAGGCACTGGTCTGGTACCGGGCCACGGAGGCACTGGTCTGGTACCGGGCCACGGAGGCACTGGTTTGGTACCGAGCCACGGAGGCACTGACCCTCGGAATGAGCCACACTTAGGTTGACCTCCTTCCTGGTATGCGTGATAATTTCAAATTTTGGGTCATGAGATAATTTGCAAGTTATAGTCGATAAATTCAGTTTGATTGCGAAATGAAGATTAGTGTGCGCATTGAGAAAGATGAATCCACACTCTTTCATAATTAATGAGGTCTGCAGCGTCCCTCATGCAGAGTTATTGTGATGTCTTCTCTGTATACATTATCATTCCTTAAGAGCTCTTGCATTTATTCCACATTGTCCATTTTCTTTATAATCGCTATTGCATTTATACATGTCAGCCTTAGTTATGTGTTAATCAACGTCTTTCCTTAAGTTAGGAAATGATTTAAGCAGTGAGAACAGTATGCAATAGTTTTCCTGTAGGCTGGTTAATGGAGTGTTCAAGTCTGATCAACTACACCAGGGTCATTAAGGCTGCATGTTACCTGGTCACCTCCAGTCAAGAATACTTTAATCATTAAACTGGGGTTTAAAGTAAACCTCAGCTTATATACACTGAGGGATATACAACTCACGATGTATATATCCTGATGTTACATTACAATGCACAATATCTTTATATATGTTTAAATCACACGATAACTTATTCTGCGCTTCCATATTATAAAATATTTTTTGTAACTTTTATCACTAAATTTTATCACTAAATTTGGGATTAAAATAAACTCACATCATACACAGTATACACTGAGAGGCATACACATCTGTGTGGGTATATCTTATATGAGTTGTTCTTAAGCAGGACAATATTTAGACACAGAGAATTCAGAGCGAGGAAGATTATTAAGAATTATAAAGGTGACACATAGAATCCCTTGAAGCAAACAGTTGTTAACTTCCCACATGTGATCCACACAGTTGCAGGTATATACAGGAAGAAAGGAATATAAACAACGCAAGTTATTTCGTTTAATTAAGAGCGCAGCTTACCTGGAGTTTACCTGGAGAGGGTTTCGGGGGTCAACGCCCCCGCGGTTCTGTCTGAGACCAGGCCTCATGGTGGATCAGGGTCTGATCACTCAGGCTGTTACTACTGGCCGTACGTAAGCTCGTACGAACCACAGCCCGGTTGGTCAGGTACTGACTTTAGGTGCCTGTCCAGTGCCTTCTTGAAGACAGCCAGGGGTCTATTGGTAATCCCCCTTATGTATGTTGTTAGGTAAGACACATATGCAACAGTTAGGTATCTTTATTTCGAAACGTTTCGCCTACACAGTAGGCTTCTTCAGTCGAGTACAGAAAAGTTGATAGAAGCAGAAGATACTTGAAGACGATGTAATCAGTCCATCACCCTTGAAGTTTTGAGGTGGTCAGTCCCTCAGTCTGGAGAAGAGTATTGTTCCATAGTCTGGAATATTATTACATTATTATCCATAGTCTGGAATATTATTACATTATTCCAGACTATGGAACAATACTCTTCTCCAGACTGAGGGACTGACCACCTCAAAACTTCAAGGGTGATGGACTGATTACATCGTCTTCAAGTATCTTCTGTTTCTATCAACTTTTCTGTACTCGACTGAAGAAGCCTACTGTGTAGGCGAAACGTTTCGAAATAAAGATACCTAACTGTTGCATATGTGTCTTACCTAACAACCTGTCGGTATTTTATACCATTTTATTGTTCCCCCTTATGTATGCTGGGAGGCAATTGAACAGTCTTGGGCCCCGTACACTTACTGTCTTGTCTCTCAGTGTACTCGTGGCGCCCCTGCTTTTCATGGGGGGAATATTGCATCTGCTTGAGTGAGGCTATGAAACTGCTTACGAAGGCTGAGGGACTGACCTTCTCGTAACATTCAAGGATGAGGAACTAATTACCTCATAAAAACATAACAACATAAGAAAGAAGGAACATTGCAGCAGGCCTACTGGCCCATGCGAGGCAGGTCCAATTCTCCCACTGGCTTAAGTCAATGCCTTGACCTAGTCAGGTCAGTCACATTCACTTAAGGAAAGAGCACGGCATCTGACCTAGCAACACAAGCTAGTCAGGTCCAACTCACACCCACCCACACCCACTCATGTATTTACTCGTACATATTTCTAATATTTAAGCCACTTCAGTATTCGACTGAACAAGCCCGCTGAGCAGGCGAAAAATTTCAACATTAAAGATACCCAATTGTTGCACACTGTATACCATAAATATAAATAAACTTTTTTACTGTTGACAGAGAGTTGGATGTAGGTCTGTCACTTTCTCAACTTCCATTTTAGTGATGATGCAGCCTAGACGCAGCAGGTGCAGAGCTGCGTGTTAGGTTCCTGTTGTTAGGTGTGGGCTGGTGTTACCAATATTCAGGTCATGTTGCGTCAAGAGTTTGCTTCGCTGTGTTTCAAGACAGTTGTTTTGTTTGTTGTAAGTAATTGTTGTTATCCAGCATCTGGCTCTGCCATATGGTTCTTATGGTTAATGTACCGGGTTGGTCTCTCCGCCTGGTTCTCTTCGATACAGTTTATTCGGCCTTTATCACTCAACTATTTGGCATGCACTCTCTACCAGTGAACTGGCAATTGTGTAGCAGTTCTGGGACCCCTGACTGATCTATTAATTGTCCAGTTCAACCTGCCAGTAAGGTGATAGTCGGATCCTCAGCCAAGGTGACGTCACACTCACCTGCCTGGCTGAGTGGCAGACTCGAGCTTATTATGGTCCAGTCTACGCCTGCTCTGAGCGGCTCTCTGCTCTGTCTTATCGTTGTATTGCCAACTTGACTTTGCAAATATTGTACATAGTGATAAAGGGGGGAAAAAAACTCCTTCTGTTGTGATGAATGGTTTGGAAAACCGACAAGTTGAAGATTGAGACACTTATGAAACATATGGGAATCTTTATTCAGGAAACGTCTACGGCCCTATACTGTACATTCTACAAGATTGATGGACTGAACACATCGACTCCAGGCTGAGGGACTGATTAGCTCAAACTCCTCCTCTCCTTTCACTTTCTGCTTTGTATCGAACTGACGAAGCCACTGTGTGGCGAAACGTTTCCTGAATAAAGATTCCCATACGTTGCATAAGTGTCTCAATCTTCAACTCCTTCTGTCTTTGCCTGGCCCTTCTTTTGCCATTTGCTCTGGTTACCGCCAGATGCATCACGTCTTGAATCTGTGTTTGTGATACCAACATAGCTCGGTACTGTATATCATTATTATAATGATACAGACATAGCGTAATATTCAGCTAAATGTGGTACTTCTTCGCTGAGCAGCTCGATTGCTAGGCCACTCAGCTCACACACTGAGGTCCGGGGGTCGATTCCCATGAAGGGTGGAAACATTAGGATGTGTTTCCCTAAGACACTTGCTGTCCATGTTCATCTCTCAGTAAAATAGGTACCTGAGTGTTAGTCGACTGGTATAGGTAGCATCCTGGGGACAACACTGATCTAATGAATGGTCTTAAAAACCGATAAATTGAAGAATTAAGACACTTATGGAACATTTTCCATACATTGCATAAGTGTCTCAATTCTTCAACTTGTCGGTTTTCAAAACCATTCATCACATCTGTCAGACACTGCATCATCATGGGAACTTGATACAAAGAATTCTTCAAAACTTGTCCAATCTTTGGACGAAGACCTACTTAGACTAGTGGATGGTACCACTATGACCCCGCCTCCTCCTGCTTCGCCTCACCTGACTACAGTATATATGCCACTGCTACGGTAGCCCTGTGCTGTACTTTCTACAAGATTGATGGACTAAATACATCGACTACAGGCTGAGTGACTGATTACCTCAAACTCCTCCTCTCCTTATACCTTCCTGATTTGTATAAGACTGATGAAGCCACTGTGTGGCGAAACGTTTCTTCAATAAAGATTCCCATATATTGCATAAGTGTCTCAATTCTTCAACACTGATCTAATTTGCCCGAAATGCTCTGCATAACAAGCGGCTTTCTGTATAGTAGTGTGTCATTGATGTCAGCTAGGCCTGTATACCTTGTACATGTACGTGTAGCAAATCAAGATATTATTATTATTATTATTAAAATTATTATTATTATTACAATTATTATTATTATTATTGCAATTATTATTAAGGCATATAAGATGCTCAAGATTGAGGTTACGAACTTTGTTGGCACCTTAGTGCTGGAGTGACTGATAACAGTGAGGAAGCCAGTGTGAAGCATAGTGTGCTTCACACTTAACAGTGAGGAAGCCAAAGTGAAGCATAGTGTGCTTCACACTTAACAGTGAGGAAGCCAGTGTGAAGCATAGTGTGCTTCACACTTAACAGTGAGGAAGACAGTGTGAAGCATAGTGTGCTTCACACTTAACAGTGAGGAAGCCAGAGTGAAGCATAGTGTGCTTCACACTTAACAGTGAGGAAGCCAGTGTGAAGCTTAGCGTGCTTCACACTTAACAGTGAAGAAGCCAGTGTGAAGCATAGTGTGCTTCATACTTAACAGTGAGGAAGCCAGAGTGAAGCATAGTGTGCTTCACACTTAACAGTGAGGAAGCCAGAGTGAAGCATAGTGTGCTTCACACTTAACAGTGAGGAAGCCAGAGTGAAGCATAGTGTGCTTCACACTTAACAGTGAGGAAGCCAGAGTGAAGCATAGTGTGCTTCACACTTAACAGTGAGGAAGCCAGTGTGAAGCTTAGCGTGCTTCACACTTAACAGTGAGGAAGCCAGTGTGAAGCATAGTGTGCTTCATACTTAACAGTGAGGAAGCCAGAGTGAAGCATAGTGTGCTTCACACTTAACAGTGAGGAAGACAGTGTGAAGCTTAGCGTGCTTCACACTTAACAGTGAGGAAGCCAGTGTGAAGCTTAGCGTGCTTCACACTTAACAGTGAGGAAGCCAGTGTGAAGCTTAGCGTGCTTCACACTTAACAGTGAGGAAGCCAGTGTGAAGCATAGCGTGCTTCACACTTAACAGTGAGGAAGCCAGAGTGAAGCATAGTGTGCTTCACACTTAACAGTGAGGAAGCCAGAGTGAAGCATAGTGTGCTTCACACTTAACAGTGAGGAAGCCAGTGTGAAGCTTAGCGTGCTTCACACTTAACAGTGAGGAAGCCAGAGTGAAGCATAGTGTGCTTCACACTTAACAGTGAGGAAGCCAGTGTGAAGCATAGTGTGCTTCACACTTAACAGTGAGGAAGCCAGAGTGAAGCATAGTGTGCTTCACACTTAACAGTGAGGAAGCCAGAGTGAAGCATAGTGTGCTTCACACTTAACAGTGAGGAAGCCAGAGTGAAGCATAGTGTGCTTCACACTTAACAGTGAGGAAGACAGTGTGAAGCATAGCGTGCTTCACACTTAACAGTGAGGAAGCCAGTGTGAAGCATAGTGTGCTTCACACTTAACAGTGAGGAAGACAGTGTGAAGCATAGCGTGCTTCACACTTAACAGTGAGGAAGACAGTGTGAAGCATAGCGTGCTTCACACTTAACAGTGAGGAAACCAGTGTGAAGCATAGCGGGCTTCATACTTAACAGTGAGGAAACCAGTGTGAAGCATAGCGGGCTTCATACTTAACAGTGAGGAAGCCAGTGTGAAGCATAGTGTGCTTCACACTTAACAGTGAGGAAGCCAGAGTGAAGCATAGTGTGCTTCACACTTAACAGTGAAGAAGCCAGAGTGAAGCATAGTGTGCTTCACACTTAACAGTGAGGAAGCCAGTGTGAAGCTTAGCGTGCTTCACACTTAACAGTGAGGAAGCCAGTGTGAAGCATAGTGTGCTTCATACTTAACAGTGAGGAAGCCAGAGTGAAGCATAGTGTGCTTCACACTTAACAGTGAGGAAACCAGTGTGAAGCATAGCGGGCTTCATACTTAACAGTGAGGAAGCCAGTGTGAAGCATAGCGTGCTTCACAATTAACAGAGAGGAAGCCAGTGTGAAGCTTAGAGTGCTTCACACTTAACAGAGAGGAAGCCAGTGTGAAGCATAGCGTGCTTCACACTTAACAGTGAGGAAGCCAGAGTGAAGCATAGCGTGCTTCACACTTAACAGTGCTTCACACTTAACAGTGAGGAAGCCAGTGTGAAGCATAGTGTGCTTCACACTTAACAGTGAGGAAGCCAGTGTGAAGCATAGTGTGCTTCACACTTAACAGTGAGGAAGCCAGTGTGAAGCATAGCGTGCTTCACACTTAACAGTGAGGAAGCCAGTGTGAAGCATAGTGTGCTTCATACTTAACAGTGAGGAAGCCAGTGTGAAGCATAGCGTGCTTCACACTTAACAGTGAGGAAGACAGTGTGAAGCATAGCGTGCTTCACACTTAACAGTGAGGAAACCAGTGTGAAGCATAGCGGGCTTCATACTTAACAGTGAGGAAGCCAGTGTGAAGCATAGCGTGCTTCACACTTAACAGTGAGGAAGACAGTGTGAAGCATAGCGTGATTCACACTTAACAGTGAGGAAGCCAGTGTGAAGCATAGTGTGCTTCACACTTAACAGTGAGGAAGCCAGTGTGAAGCATAGCGTGCTTCACACTTAACAGTGAGGAAACCAGTGTGAAGCATAGCGGGCTTCATACTTAACAGTGAGGAAGCCAGTGTGAAGCTTACCGTGCTTCACACTTAACAGTGAGGAAGCCAGTGTGAAGCATAGTGTGCTTCACACTTAACAGTGAGGAAGCCAATGTGAAGCATAGTGTGCTTCACACTTAACAGTGAGGAAGCCAATGTGAAGCATAGTGTGCTTCACACTTAACAGTGAGGAAGCCAGTGTGAAGCATATTGTGCTTCACACTTAACAGTGAGGAAGACAGTGTGAAGCATAGCGTGCTTCACACTTAACAGTGAGGAAGCCAGTGTGAAGCATAGTGTGCTTCACACTTAACAGTGAGGAAGCCAGTGTGAAGCATAGCGTGCTTCACACTTAACAGTGAGGAAGCCAGTGTGAAGCATAGTGTGCTTCACACTTAACAGTGAGGAAGCCAGTGTGAAGCATAGCGTGCTTCACACTTAACAGTGAGGAAGCCAGTGTGAAGCATAGCGTGCTTCACACTTAACAGTGCGGAAGCCAGTGTGAAGCATAGTGTGCTTCACACTTAACAGTGAGGAAGCCAGTGTGAAGCATAGCGTGCTTCACACTTAACAGTGAGAAAGCCAGTGTGAAGCATAGTGTGCTTCACACTTAACAGTGAGGAAGCCAGTGTGAAGCATAGCGTGCTTCACACTTAACAGTGAGGAAGACAGTGTGAAGCATAGCGTGCTTCACACTTAACAGTGAGGAAGCCAGTGTGAAGCATAGTGTGCTTCACACTTAACAGTGAGGAAGCCAATGTGAAGCATAGTGTGCTTCACACTTAACAGTGAGGAAGCCAGTGTGAAGCATAGCGGGCTTCACACTTAACAGTGAGGAAGACAGTGTGAAGCTTAGCGTGCTTCACACTTAACAGTGAGGAAGCCAGTGTGAAGCTTAGCGTGCTTCACACTTAACAGTGAGGAAGCCAGTGTGAAGCTTAGCGTGCTTCACACTTAACAGTGAGGAAGCCAGTGTGAAGCTTAGCGTGCTTCACACTTAACAGTGAGGAAGCCAGTGTGAAGCTTAGCGTGCTTCACACTTAACAGTGAGGAAGCCAATGTGAAGCATAGTGTGCTTCACACTTAACAGTGAGGAAGCCAGTGTGAAGCATAGCGGGCTTCACACTTAACAGTGAGGAAGACAGTGTGAAGCTTAGCGTGCTTCACACTTAACAGTGAGGAAGCCAGTGTGAAGCTTAGCGTGCTTCACACTTAACAGTGAGGAAGCCAGTGTGAAGCTTAGCGTGCTTCACACTTAACAGTGAGGAAGCCAGTGTGAAGCTTAGCGTGCTTCACACTTAACAGTGAGGAAGCCAGTGTGAAGCATAGCGTGCTTCACACTTAACAGTGAGGAAGCCAATGTGAAGCATAGTGTGCTTCACACTTAACAGTGAGGAAGCCAGTGTGAAGCATAGCGTGCTTCACACTTAACAGTGAGGAAGCCAGTGTGAAGCATAGCGTGCTTCACACTTAACAGTGAGGAAGCCAGTGTGAAGCATAGCGTGCTTCACACTTAACAGTGAGGAAGCCAGTGTGAAGCATAGCGTGCTTCACACTTAACAGTGAGGAAGCCAATGTGAAGCATAGCGGGCTTCACACTTAACAGTGAGGAAGCCAGTGTGAAGCATAGCGTGCTTCACACTTAACAGTGAGGAAGCCAATGTAAAGCATAGCGTGCTTCACACTTAACAGTGAGGAAGCCAGTGTGAAGCATAGCGTGCTTCACACTTAACAGTGAAGAAACCAGTGTGAAGTATAGTGTGCTTCATACTTAACAGTGAGGAAGCCAGTGTGAAGCATAGTGTGCTTCACACTTAACAGTGAGGAAGCCAGTGTGAAGCATAGCGTGCTTCACACTTAACAGTGAGGAAGCCAGTGTGAAGCATAGTGTGCTTCACACTTAACAGTGAGGAAGCCAGTGTGAAGCACATCGTGCTTCACACTTAACAGTGAGGAAGACAGTGTGAAGCATAGTGTGCTTCACACTTAACAGTGAGGAAGCCAGTGTGAAGCATAGTGTGCTTCACACTTAACAGTGAGGAAGCCAGTGTGAAGCATAGCGTGCTTCACACTTAACAGTGAGGAAGACAGTGTGAAGCATAGCGTGATTCACACTTAACAGTGAGGAAGCCAGTGTGAAGCATAGTGTGCTTCACACTTAACAGTGAGGAAGCCAGTGTGAAGCACAGCGTGCTTCACACTTAACAGTGAGGAAGACAGTGTGAAGCATAGCGGGCTTCACACTTAACAGTGAGGACGCCAGTGTGAAGCATAGCGTGCTTCACACTTAACAGTGAGGAAGCCAGTGTGAAGCATAGTGTGCTTCACACTTAACAGTGAGGAAGCCAATGTGAAGCATAGCGTGCTTCACACTTAACAGTGAGGAAGCCAATGTGAAGCATAGTGTGCTTCACACTTAACAGTGAGGAAGCCAGTGTGAAGCATATTGTGCTTCACACTTAACAGTGAGGAAGACAGTGTGAAGCATAGCGTGCTTCACACTTAACAGTGAGGAAGCCAGTGTGAAGCATAGTGTGCTTCACACTTAACAGTGAGGAAGCCAGTGTGAAGCATAGCGTGCTTCACACTTAACAGTGAGGAAGCCAGTGTGAAGCATAGTGTGCTTCACACTTAACAGTGAGGAAGCCAGTGTGAAGCATAGTGTGCTTCACACTTAACAGTGAGGAAGCCAGTGTGAAGCATAGCGTGCTTCACACTTAACAGTGAGGAAGCCTGTGTGAAGCATAGTGTGCTTCACACTTAACAGTGAGGAAGCCAGTGTGAAGTATAGCGTGCTTCACACTTAACAGTGAGAAAGCCAGTGTGAAGCATAGTGTGCTTCACACTTAACAGTGAGGAAGCCAGTGTGAAGCATAGCGTGCTTCACACTTAACAGTGAGGAAGACAGTGTGAAGCATAGCGTGCTTCACACTTAACAGTGAGGAAGCCAGTGTGAAGCATAGTGTGCTTCACACTTAACAGTGAGGAAGCCAATGTGAAGCATAGTGTGCTTCACACTTAACAGTGAGGAAGCCAGTGTGAAGCATAGCGGGCTTCACACTTAACAGTGAGGAAGACAGTGTGAAGCTTAGCGTGCTTCACACTTAACAGTGAGGAAGCCAGTGTGAAGCTTAGCGTGCTTCACACTTAACAGTGAGGAAGCCAGTGTGAAGCTTAGCGTGCTTCACACTTAACAGTGAGGAAGCCAGTGTGAAGCTTAGCGTGCTTCACACTTAACAGTGAGGAAGCCAGTGTGAAGCTTAGCGTGCTTCACACTTAACAGTGAGGAAGCCAATGTGAAGCATAGTGTGCTTCACACTTTGGTATCATTATTGCTGAAACTTTTCACGTGTACATCTGGGCGTCTTCAGTGGAATACAAGACAATTGTAACGACGGAGACAGCAGAAAAATATAATTTTGAGGGAATCCTTTCATGGCTTAGGGGCTGATTACCTTTTAATTACCTATTCTACTGAGTGCAGGGCTATATCCTCCCGTAATCGAGTGAAGAAACATGCTGCGCAGGCGAAATGTTTCGGCAATATGTATGTACTCAAGTGTTGCACATGTTTTTTATAGATCAAGTTGTTGGTGTTGTATATGATCAATAATATGAGAGCATAATGATCTTGCGGGCCACACACTACTGCGCCTGACTCAGGCTACCTAGCCAGGACGTACACTCAACAATCTAGTAACAACTGATCATGCAACTCGCAGATTGGAAATTACTGACTCACCTTGCGATAGCTTAAAGCAGAGATGTTCAAGCTCGTACTTCTTTCCTACAGAGTAAACCAAGAACCACAATAAACAATTAAACACTGGGTGGCAGCGAGCATTTCACTGTGTTATAGCGACGGGGCGCTGTACCTCTCTTACCCTGTGTTCCCTGACATTATTTTCCATCACGCAGTGACACAAAGGCTCGGACGTAAGTTGCGAAACAACAGCATCTCTCTTATCTCTTTGTAAGTTCAATTTCTCTTGCTTTTGTTCCTCACCGCTGCTCTAACTTAGTCATTTGGTAGTCAGCGATGAAATGAAAATGTGAGTATAGTGTGTGTACTCACCTAATTGTACTCACCTAATTGTGGTTGCAGGGGTCGAGACTCAGCTCCTGGCCCAGCCTCTTCACTGATCGCTACTGGGTCCTCTCTCTCTATGCTTCCTGAGCTTTGTCATACCTCTTCTTAAAACTATGTATGGTTCCTGCCTCCACTACTTCACTTGCTAGGCTATTCCACTTCCTGACAACTCTATGACTGAAGAAATACTTCCTAACGTCCCTGTGACTAGTCTGAGTCTTCAGCTTCCAGTTGTGACCCCTTGTCCCTGTGTCCCCTCTCTGGAACATCCTATCTCTGTCCACCTTGTCTATTCCCCGCAGTATCTTGTATGTCGTTATCATGTCTCCCCTGACCCTTCTGTCCTCCAGTGTCGTCAGTCCGATTTCCCTTAACCTTTCCTCGTACGACATTCCCTTGAGCTCTGGGACTAGCCTTGTTGCAAACCTTTGTACTTTCTCTAACTTCCTGACGTGCTTGACCAGGTGTGGGTTCCAGACTGGTGCTGCATACTCCAGTATGGGCCTAACATACACAGTGTACAGTGTCTTGAACGATTCCTTATTAAGGTATCGGAACGCTATTCTCAGGTTTGCCAGGCGCCCGTATGCTGCAGCGGTTATTTGGTTGATGTGTGCCCCCGGTGATGTGCTCGGTGTTATGGTCACCCCAAGGTCTTTCTCCCTGAGTGAGGTCTGTAGTCTTTGTCCACCTAGCCTATACTCTGTCTGCGGTCTTCTTTGCCCCTCCCCAATCTTCATGACTTTGCATTTGGCTGGATTGAATTCGAGAAGCCAGTTACTGGACCACATGTCCAGCCTATCCAGGTCTCTTTGCAGTCCTGCCTCATCCTCGTCCGATTTAATTCTTCTCATCAACTTCACGTCATCTGCGAACAGGGACACTTCAGAGTCTATTCCTTCCATCATGTCGTTCACATATATCAAAAATAGCACTGGTCCTAGAAATGACTTCTGTGGGACCCCGCTCGTAACAGGCGCCCACTGTGATACCTCTTCACGTACCATGACTCGTTGCTGCCTCCCTGTCAGGTATTCCCTTATCCATTGCAGTGCCCTCCCTTTTACATGCGCCTGATCCTCCAGCTTCTGCACTAATCTCTTGTGGGGAACTGTGTCAAAGGCCTTCCTGCAGTCTAGGAAAACGCAATCTACCCACCCCTCTCTCTCGTGTCTTACTTCTGTTACCTTGTCATAAAACTCCAGGAGGTTTGTGATACAAGATTTGCCTTCCATGAACCCATGCTGGTTTTCATTTATAATCTTGTTCCTTTCCAGGTGTTCGACCACTCTCCTCCTGATAATCTTCTCCGTGACTTTGCACACAATACATGTCAGAGAGACAGGTCTGTAGTTTAGTGCCTCGTTTCTGTTTCCTTTCTTAAATATGGGGACTACATTAGCTGTCTTCCATTTCTC
The DNA here is from genome assembly GCF_038502225.1 of Cherax quadricarinatus. Classification (NCBI taxonomy): domain Eukaryota; kingdom Metazoa; phylum Arthropoda; class Malacostraca; order Decapoda; family Parastacidae; genus Cherax; species Cherax quadricarinatus. The sequence goes on from NC_091308.1 coordinate 1,622,957, forward strand.
AGGTAGTTGCCCAGTTTCAAGGGATGTGTTGAAGATTGTGGTTAGAGGTACGCACAGCATCTCTGCTCCTTCTCTAAGGACCCATGGGGAGATGTTGTCCGGTCTCATCGCCTTTGAGGTGTCAAGGTCACTTAAGAACTTCTTCACCTCCTCCTCAGTTGTTAGTATGTCATCCAACACTTGTTGGTATATTTCCTCTTGATGTTCCCTTCTGTGCTGTCTTCCCACAGCCCTTCCTGTCTCTACTGTAAAAACTTCCTTAAATCTCCTGTTCAGCTCCTCACATACCTCCTGATCATTTCTTGTGAGTTCTCCACCTTCTGTCCTTAATCTGATCACCTGGTCTTTGACTGTTGTCTTCCTCCTGATGTGGCTATACAACAGTTTCGGGTCAGTCTTGATTCTCGATGCTATGTCATTTTCATACTGTCGCTGGGCCTCCCTCCTTACCTGTGCGTACTCATTCCTGGCTCTGCGACTGATCTCCCTATTTTCGTGTGTTCTCTGCCTTCTGTACTTTTTCCATTCTCTATTGCACTTTGTTTTTGCCTCCTTACACCGTCGGGTAAACCAGGGGCTCGTTCTGGTCTTCCCGTTGTTACTGTTGCCCTTGGGAATAAACCTTTCCACTGCCTCCTTGCATTTTGTTGTTACATATTCCATCATTTCATTTACTGGCTTTCCTGCTAGTTCTCTGTTCCACTGGACCTCCCACAGGAAGTTCTTCAACCCTATGTAGTCCCCTCTTTTATAGTCAGGTTTTTCCCATTCAACTCCTGTTATTCTCTCCACTTGCAGCTCTACTATGTATTCAAAGCACAGAACCACGTGGTCGCTAGCTCCTAGGGGACTCTCATACTTGATGTCCTCAATGTCTGAGCTGCCCAGGGTGAACACAAGGTCCAATCTTGCTGGTTCATCCTCCCCTCTCACTCTGGTAGTGTCCTTAACATGTTGGTGCATGAGGTTTTCCAGCACCACGTCCAACATCCTGGCTCTCCATGTTTCGGGACCCCCATGTGGCTCCAGGTTTTCCCAGTCAATCTCCCTGTGGTTGAAATCCCCCATAACCAGCAACTTTGCTCTGCTGGAGTGAGCTCTTCTTGCCACCTCAGCAAGTGTGTCCACCATTGCTCTCTTGCTCTCTTCATATTCCTCTCTTGGCCTCCTGCAGTTCTGTGGTGGATTATACATCACTGCAATGACCACTTTGTGTTCCCCAGACTGAAGTGTACCTGCTATGTAGTCTTTTTCTCCCGTCTCATCTATGCCTTCCATTTTCTCGAATTTCCATCTGTTTTTTACGAGCAGAGCAACCCCACCTCCCCCCCTGCCCCTTCTATCTTTCCTCATGATCTGGTATCCTGGTGGGAAGATTGCATCTGTTACTGTCCCCGTGAGTTTTGTTTCTGTAACTGCTATGATGTCTGGGGACTTCTCATTGATTATTTCTTGCCATTCCTCATGTTTATTCGTTAGTCCATCTGCATTTGTGTACCAAACCTTCAACTTCTGTTCTAATACTGTAACTGTGGTGCGGGGGGTGGAAACAGAGGGATCGGTGTGTGATGGTTGGTTTGGATTGTTCAGTTGCCTTGGGGGTGTCGTGGCTGGAGTCCTTCTGCAGGTGTTTCTGGGGGGTGCGCTTGTCCTTCCATTTGATCCTGGGTTATTCTGCTCTTCTTTTTCATTTCCTCCCATTTCTCCTTTCGTGTGTGTGCGTGTGTGCTCACCTATTTGTGGTTGCAGGGGTCGAGTCTTAACTCCTGGCCCCGCCTCTTCACCGGTTGCTACTGGGTCCTCTCTCTCCCCGCTCCATGAGCTTTATAAAACCTCGTCTTAAAACTGTGTATGGTTCCTGCCTCCACTACGTCACTTTCTAGGCTGTTCCACGGCCTGACAACTCTATGACTGAAGAAATACTTTCTAACATCCCTTTCACTCATCTGACTCTTCAACTTCCAATTGTGGCCTCTTGTTTCTGTGTCCCCTCCCTGGAACATCCTGTCTTTGCCCACCTTGTCTATTCCACGCAGTATTTTATATGTCGTTATCATGTCTCCCCTGACCCTCCTGTCCTCCAGTGTCGTCAGGCCGATTTCCCTTAAACTTCCTTCATAGGACATTCCCCTTAGCTCTGGAACTAACCTTGTCGCAAACCTTTGTACTTTCTCTAGTTTCTTGATGTGCTTGATCAAGTGCGGGTTCCAAACAGGTGCTGGATACTCCAGTATGGGCCTGACGTACACGGTCTACAGTGTCTTGAACGATTCCTTATTAAGGTATCGGAACGCTGTTCTCAGGTTTGCCAGGCGCCCATATGCTGCAGCAGTTATCTGGTTGATGTGTTCTTCCGGAGACATGCTCGGTGTTATACTCACCCCAAGATCTTTCTCCTTGAGCGAGGTTTGCAGTCTTTGGCCACTTAGCCTATATTCCGTCGCCGGTCTTCTGTGCCCTTCCCCGATCTTCATGACTTTGCATTTGGCGGGGTTAAATTCGAGAAGCCATTTGCTGGACCAGGTGTCCAGTCTGGCCATGTCTCTTTGAAGTTCTGCCTGGTTCTCATCTGATTTAATTCTCCTCATTAACTTCACATCATCTGCGAACAGGGACACTTCTGAGTCTAACCCTTCCATCATGTCATTCACATACACCAAAAATAGCACTGGTCCTAGGACCGACCCCTGTGGGACCCTGCTCATCACAGGAGCCTACTGTGATACCTCATCACGTACCATGACTCGTTGTTGCCTCCCTGTCAGGTATTCTCTGATCCATTGCAGCGCCCTTCCTGTTATATGTCCCTGATCCTCTAGCTTCTGCGCTAATCTCATGTGAGGAACTGTGTCAAAGGCCTTCTTGCAGTCCAAGAAGATGTAATCAACCCACCCATCTCTCTCGTGTCTTACTTCTGTTACTTTATCATAAAACTCCAGAAGGTTTGTGTTACAGGATTTGCCTTCCATGAATCCATGCTGGTTGGCGTTTATACTCTTGTTCCGTTCCAGGTGCTCAACCACTCTCCTCCTGATAATCCTTTCCATAACTTTGCATACTATACACCTCAGTGACACAGGTCTATAGTTTAGTGCCTCTTTTCTGTCTCCTGTTTTAAAAATGGGAACTACATTTGCCGTCTTCCATACCTCAGGTAGTTGCCCAGTTTCCAGGGATGTGTTGAAGATTGTGGTAAGTGGCACACATAGCATATCCGCTCCCACTCTAAGGACCCACGGGGAGATGTTGTCTGGTCCCATTGCCTTTGAGGTATCGATGTCCCTTAGCAGCTTCTTCACCTCCTCCTCATTTGTATGTATGTCATCCAACACTCGTTGGTATATTCCTTGCTGGTGTCCCCCTCTGTTCTGTCCCCCCAGAGGCCTTCCTGTCTCCACTGTAAATAACTTCCTTAAATCTCATGTTGAGCACCTCACATACCTCTTGATCGTTTCTTGTGAGTTCCCCATCTTCTTTCCTCAGCCTGATCACCTGGTCTTTGACTGTTGTCTTCCTCCTAATGTGGCTATACAGCAGTTTTGAGTCAGACTTGACTTTCGATGCTATGTCGTTTTCGTACTGTCGCTGGGCCTCCTTCCTTATCTGTGCATACTCGTTTCTGGCTCTTCTACTAATCTCCTTATTTTCCAGAGTCCTTTGCCTCCTGTACCTTTTCCATTCTCTGGTGCACTTAGTTTTTGCCTCCCTACACCTTCGGGTAAACTAAGGACTCGCTTTGGTCTTCCTATTATTTCTATTGCCCTTGGGAACAAACCTTTCCTCTGCCTCCTTGCACTTTGTTGTTACATATTCCATCATCTCGTTTACTGACTTTCCTACCAGTTCTCTGTCCCACTGAACCTCCTGCAGGAAGTTCCTCATGCCTGTGTAGTCCCCCCTTTTATAGTTTGGCTTTTCTCATTTAATTCCTCTTACCCTCTCCACTTGTAACTCTACTACATAATCAAAACTCAGAACCACGTGATCGATAGTTCCAAGGGGCCTCTCGTAAGTGATGTCCTCAATGTCTGAACTGCTCAGCGTGAACATAAGATCCAGTCTTGCTGGCTCATCCTCCCCTCTCTCTCTGGTAGTGTCCCTGATATGCTGATGCATGTGGTTTTCAAGTACCACATCCATCATCTTGGCTCTCCATGTTTCGGGACCCCCATGAGGCTCCAGGTTTTCCCAGTCGATCTCCCTGTGGTTGAAATCACCCATTACTCTGCTGTGCTCGAGTAAGCTATTCTTGCCACCTCAGTGAGTGTGTCCACCATCGCTCTGTTGTTTTCTTCGTACTCCTCTCTTGGCCTCCTGCAGTTCTGTGGTGGGTTATACATCACTCCAATGACTACTTTATGTTCCCCAGACTGAATTGTACCTACTATGTAGTCCCTTTCTCGAATCATGTCCATGCCTGTGTGTGTGTGTGTGTGTGTGTGTGTGTGTGTGTGTGTGTGTGTGTGTGTGTGTGTGTGTGTGTGTGTGTGTGTGTGTGTGTGTGTGTGTGTGAGTGTGTGTTGGTAAACCTATTATGTGTTGTGTGTGTGTACTTACCTAGTTGTACTCACCTAGTTGTGGTTGCAGGGGTCGAGTAACAGCTTTCCCCCGCCTCTTCACTGGTCGCTACTAGGCCACTCTTCCTGCTCCATGAGCTTTATCATACCTTTTCTTAAAGATAAGTATGGATCCTGCCTCCACTACATCACTCCCCAGACTATTCCACTTCCTGACAACTCTGTGTCCGAAGAAATACTTCCTAACATCCCTGTGATTCATCTGAGTCTTCAACTTCCAATTGTGACCTCTTGTTGCTGTGTCCCATCTCTGGAACATCCTGTCTCTGTCCACCTTGTCAATTCCTTTCAGTATTTAATATGTCGTTATTATATCCCCTCTATCTCTCCTGTCTTCCAGTTTCGTCATGTCGATTTCCCTTAACCTCTCGTGTGTGTGTGTGTGTGTGTGTGTGTGTGTGTGTGTGTGTGTGTGTGTGTGTGTGTGTGTGTGTGTGTGTGTGTGTGTGTGTGTGTGTGTGTGTGTGTGTGTGTGTGTGTGTGTGTGTGTGTGTGTGTGTGTGTGTGTGTGTGTGTGTGTGTGTGTGTGTGTGTGTGTGTGTGTGTGTGTGTGTGTGTGTGTCGACACACCCTGCATGTGTTGTGTGTTTATATTTATTGCATGTGTTGGCACTGCAAGTCGCAAGTCTTGTTTGAAGGCTATAATCTCACAATTTGCTTCTAAAGTTATGCAGATCCTATAATTGTGTTTTAACAACTTTCAGAATATCTATGAATATAATCAAAAGTTTTATGAATGTGATTAAAACTTTGATGAATATTCCTATAAACAACTTTTCGAAATGCAGTGTACCTTTGATTAATGTCCGATAGACTGATATCGATAGACTGATTATATATATATATATATATTATATATATATCTATATAAATATATATATATATATATATATATATATATATATATATATGTCGTGCCGAATATGTAAAACTGGTCAATTAGCAAGAACTCATTTGAAATTAAGTCCTTTCTGAAATTTTCTCTTATACGTTTAAAGATATATTTTTGTCATTAATGTTAATGTAAAAATTTAGAATTTTGCACCAAAAGAATCTTAGAAAACTTACCTAACCTTATTATAACAAGAACAATTTATTTTAGCCTAACCCAACTAAATATATTTTAGATTTGTTTACAATAATTTAATACTAAACAAACACAGTGAAATATATTTTTTTCGTTACGTTCAGAATGATTTTGGTGAAATTATTGCATACACAAATTTTCACTTGTCCTATATGGCAAGATGAGCGTTGCTATTTAAGCCAAGATCCCAAGTTCTGCCTATTCGGCACGACATATATATATATATATATATATATATATATATATATATATATATATATAAAATAAGAACATAAGAAAGAAGGAACACTGTAGCAGGCCTACTGACCCATGCGAAGCAGGTCCATGTACCCCCCTTCTTCCCGGATTAGCCCAATGACCCACCTAGTCAGGTCACTTCCATTTAAGGAAGGAGCACGGCATCAGACCTAGTAGCACAAGCTAGTCAGGTCCAACTCACACCCACCCACACCCACTCATGTATTTATCCAACCTATTTTTAAAACTACACAACGTTTTAGCCTCTATAACTGTACTCGGGAGTTTGTTCCACTCATCCTCAACTCTGTTACGAAACCAGTGCTTTCCTATAGCCTTCCTGAATATTAATTTTTCCAACTTGAAACCATTGCTGCGAGTCATGTCTTGGCTGGAAATTTTCAGCACGCTATTTACATCCCCTTTATTTATTCCTGTTTTCCATTTATACATCTCGATCAAAAACCCCCCTTCCCTAATTCTACGCCTTTCGAGAGAGTGCAGATTCAGGGCTCTCAGTCTATTCTCATAGGGAAGATTTCCAGTGCATTTACATCCATTCTGTAATACGGTGACCAGAACTGTGCAGCATAATCTAAATGAGGCCTAATCAAGGATATATAGAGTTGAAGAACAGCCTGACGACTTCTATTATTTATACTTCTAGATATGAAGCCATGGATTATGTTAGCTTTATTGCGAACACTAATGCACTGTTGTCTTGAGTTTAGATTACTGCTAACCAGAACTCCTAAGTTCTTTTCGCAATCAGTAGTATTAAGATATACATTATTTAATTTATATGTGACATGGTTATTTAACTGTTCAACATTTAGAACTTTGCATTTGTCTATATTAAACTGCATCTGCCACTTCTCCGACCATTGCATCAGTCTATTCAAATCATCCTAGAGTGCTTTAGTGTCCTCATTAGAATGAACTGGCCGGCCTATTTTGGTGTCATCAGCAAATTTGCTTATGCCGCAATTTATTCCCTCATCTGTGTCGTTTATGTAAATTGCGAACAACAACGGGCCCAACACTGACCCCTGCGGAACACCGCTCGTGACGTGCCCCCACTCTGATTTCTCCCCATTTATCCAAACTCTCTACTGCCTATTTGTCAGCCATGCCTCTACCCAGGAAAAAAATTCTCCTCCTATTCCGTGTGCCTTAAGTTTCCTCAATAGCCTCTGATGTGGAACTCTATCGAAAGCCTTACTGAAGTCCATATACACAATATCATATTCATTACCATGATCTACCTTTTCAAATACCTTAGTGAAAAAAGTTAGTAAATTCGTAAGACAGGAACGCCCCTTTGTAAAACCGTGTTAAGATTCATTAATTAATTTATGTCTATCAAAATGGCTACGAATTTCTTCGGCAATTATTGATTCCATAAATTTTCCCAGTATGGCGGTAAGGCTTATTGGTCTATAGTTCGAAGCTAAGGACCTGTCACCTGCCTTGTAAATAGGTATTACATTTGCCATTTTCCACTTACCAGGCACTATGCCAGTTTGTAGTAATATGTTGAAAAGATTAGCCAAAGGTATCCTAAGTTCCTCTTTACATTCCTTTAACACCCTTGCAAACAGTTCATCAGGGCCTGGGGATTTGTTAGGTTTTAATTTCTCTATTTGTTTGAGGACTGTCACTCGTTACCGCAATCGTGCAGAGTTTGTTATCCTGTTCTATATAATCTATTATTTCAGGAATTTCGCTAGTATTTTCCTAGGTAAAAACTGAGAGGAAGTAAGTATTGAAAATTTCACACTGGAGAAGCAGCTTATAAACCGTATGGCAGGAGATGTGCAGCAGTCATCGGTGGTGTCACATTTGTTCAATGTGGAAGTAGGTCGTGCCCAAGAATTAGGCAAGCGAAGAATTCCTAAGTGTTAAGATCCCAAGAAGTTGCAGTGTCTGACAGGTTTGTAGATGAATGGTTCAGAGAACCTGTCAGACACTGCAACTTCTTGGGATCTTAATACTTAGGAATTCTTCGCTTGCCTAATTCTTGGGCACGACCTACTTCCACATTGAACAAATGTGACACCACCTATGACTGCTGGACCTCTCCTGCCATACGGTTTATAAGCTGCTTCTCCGCTCATATGCCGTATTCTACTCAAGATTGATGGACTGAACACATCGACTCAAGGTTGAGGGACTGATTACCTCGAACTCCTCCTCTCCTTACCCATTTCTACTTTGTATTGGACTGATGAAGCCACTGTGTGGCGAAACGTTTCTTCAATAAAGATTCCCATGTGTTGCACAAGTGTCTCAGTTCTTCAACTTGTCGGTTTTCAAAACCATTCACCACAAGTCACTGATCGATGAACCCAGAGTAACACCGAATTTCTTTCTGGTAAAGGAACTGCAGAAATTAAGGACATCTACATCAAGAAGCAAGAAATTAGATAGCCTAAATGTGGCCTTCCTCTTCATTAAAAAAAGATTTAAGCTTTGTTATCATTTTCATCATATAAACAAAAGCAGAAGGTAATTTTTTTTTAAGCCGTTAATTTTTGCATCTTCTACACAGTACTTACTGTGTTTGTTAGAGAATAAGTCCAAGCCCATAAATCGTCTTCCTTTCCTGAGGTTTGCAGTTCCCTGTCCCCCCTTGTCTGTATTCCGTATCTGCTTTTCTTTTTCACTCCCCTTGACTTGAAGCCAATAGTCACCTGTTCCCAATGACCTGGAGGCACCGTATGAGGTTCCAGTGTATGTGTGTGTGTGTCTGCTTACCTAGGTTAGGTTAGGTAAGGTTCGTCAGGAAACAGGACAAGTGTTTCCTGACGCGGGTTTTAGTCAGACGATGACCCGCCGTTGGAGCTTCTGGTCATCTGACCGAGGCCTTCTGCTGGCTTACCTGTCCACTTCATTAAATATTATCGTTATAGTTATAACCATTTTTTCTACTTACCTATTTGTACTTACTTTTTATGGTTGCAGGGGTCGATTCACAGCTCCTGGTCCCGCCTCTTCGTTGGTATTTGTGTGTGTGTGTGTGTATGTGTGTGTGTATGTGTGTGTGTATGTGTGTGTGTGTATGTGTGTGTGTGTGTGTGTGTGTGTGTGTGTGTGTGTGTGTATGTGTGTGTGTGTGTGTGTATGTGTGTGTGTGTATGTGTGTGTGTGTACTCACCTAGTTGAGGTTGCGGGGGTCGAGTCCGAGCTCCTGGCCCCGCCTCTTCACTGATCGCTACTAGGTCACTCTCCCTGAGCCGTGAGCTTTATCATACCTCTGCTTAAAGCTATGTATGGATCCTGCCTCCACTACATCGCTTCCCAAACTATTCCACTTACTGACTACTCTGTGGCTGAAGAAATACTTCCTAACATCCCTGTGATTCATCTGTGTCTTCAGCTTCCAACTGTGTCCCCTTGTTACTGTGTCCAATCTCTGGAACATCCTGTCTTTGTCCACCTTGTCAATTCCTCTCAGTATTTTGTATGTCGTTATCATGTCCCCCCTATCTCTCCTGTCCTCCAGTGTCGTCAGGTTGATTTCCCTTAACCTCTCCTCGTAGGACATACCTCTTAGCTCTGGGACTAGTCTTGTTGCAAACCTTTGCACTTTCTCTAGTTTCTTTACGTGCTTGGCTAGGTGTGGGTTCCAAACTGGTGCCGCATACTCCAATATGGGCCTAACGTATACGGTGTACAGGGTCCTGAACGATTCCTTATTAAGATGTCGGAATGCTGTTCTGAGGTTTGCTAGGCGCCCATATGCTGCAGCAGTTATTTGGTTGATGTGCGCTTCAGGAGATGTGCCTGGTGTTATACTCACCCCAAGATCTTTTTCCTTGAGTGAGGTTTGTAGTCTCTGACCCCCTAGACTGTACTCCGTCTGCGGCCTTCTTTGCCCTTCCCCAATCTTCATGACTTTGCACTTGGTGGGATTGAACTCCAGGAGCCAATTGCTGGACCAGGTCTGCAGCCTGTCCAGATCCCTTTGTAGTTCTGCCTGGTCTTCGATCGAGTGTATTCTTCTCATCAACTTCACGTCATCTGCAAACAGGGACACCTCAGAGTCTATTCCTTCCGTCATGTCGTTCACAAATACCAGAAACAGCACTGGTCCTAGGACTGACCCCTGCGGGACCCCGCTGGTCACAGGTGCCCACTCTGACACCTCGCCACGTACCATGACTCGCTGCTGTCTTCCTGACAAGTATTCCCTGATCCATTGTAGTGCCTTCCCTGTTATCCCTGCTTGGTCCTCCAGTTTTTGCACCAATCTCTTGTGTGTGTGTGTATGTGTGTGTGTGTGACAGGTTCAGTAACCTCTCGCTAACATACCTGTATCTCTTCTTTACTAGCAACGCTAGACTGTGCAATAATTATCATCCTTGGGGAATAACTGGCCGGAAAAGACGCGTGTATTCTGTTCGGATAATTTCGTGAATCATGAAAGCTGGCTGCCATTATATGAAAAATTTCCTCTAAAAAAGCTGAATTTATTTATCCATGAAAAATATAAATTGGGAAAGCATTTACATTTTAAAACTAGTTTCTAGGTGCGTGAGCGAATGAGCGCGATTAAATTTGTACATCAACATGTACGTGTGTCTAAGACACATGTACCTCGTTGATGTAAGTCACTGTTAAATGTTTGTTCCTGGGTCAGGTCTCTCTCTCTCGTGTATGCTACACTGAAGCCTGTGTGCTACACTGAAGCCTGTGTGCTACACTGAAGCCTGTGTGCTACACTGAAGCCTGTGTGCTACACTGAAGCCTGTGTGCTACACTGAAGCCTGTGTGCTACACTGAAGCCTGTGTGCTACACTGAAGCCTGTGTGCTACACTGAAGCCTGTGTGCTACACTGAAGCCTGTGTGCTACACTGAAGCCTGTGTGCTACAATTATGTCACTGCTACAGTCATATCATATTATATACAATGATGTCACTGTGCTATAATGTGTCTGTGTACTACAATAATACCTATTCGGTATAATAGTGAATACATTAGTGCTATATTATCATGTATGAGCTACAGTGATCCGTCTGTGCTACGTTATCTTTACTGTTATTCATCTCAGTTCTCATCATTCTTACTCTACCTCTGCTGGGATTTATTTCCAACAGCCGCTTACCATACCATTAATGCAGTAGGTACAAGTCGTCTGCCTTTTTCATTCATTTGCATCTTCTACATCAACTCTGCATCTGACGTGCAAGTATTTCTCTCCCCTCCTGTAATTCATTTACATACATCTAGAAGAGGAGTGAAGATTCAATAATGGAAGACTGCTTGTCACTATGTCCTCGTGAATCTTCAGTTAATATTACTTTCTCCTTAGATGTCGTGTACTTGTTTTTTTATCTCTGTCACCAAGGCTCTTTTTTTCGTTTGTGCTTATTAGTGCTCTGTACCGTAGTGCCAGATGCTTTCTGGCAGATTAAGAATTTGCGGTCCACCTTCCCTTCCACTTTTATTTAATTTCTGTCCACATGTGATTTTGTTTTTCATAATATGCTGGCCGTTTCCTACCAAAACAGTGATGACCCATCAGTTCTTCCCCCGCGATATTTCTAGACATGAATATTGATGAACCACTGAACTGCAAAATTCACAAAACGTGATTGATGACGATATTCTAAATTTCTTAAGAAAACCACCTGACGTAATGGAAAGATGGTCTGGCACTTGAGTTTCTCCGATATAAATATTGTCAACAACTCACCACCTGTGTGTTGTCCTGCAGTGTTCAACACTTGCTAGAAATTCAGTGTTGTTTGGTCAGCAATCTCTTACAGCCTCTTCAACCTATATACGGAATCCTTTAAGAGTAATAAATTAACGTATAATATATCAACCAGGCACGAAAGTGTAAAAAATGATAAAGTTTATTAATAGTGGAATCGCATAGGTTATGCGTTGCAAACTCAGAGTTTGCAATTAATAACCAAGACAAAAACAACTCACACAGATCAAACAAAACAGAAGTAGACAGTATATACGGGTAGACAGTATATACGGGTAGACAGTATATACGGGTAGACAGTATATACGGGTAGACAGATGTATATAGCACTTCCCATCTACTGGTTTATTTTATTCATGTTGAATCTTGGGAATTATAAATGAATAAATACACGATAATATATAAAGGCACTACGTTTACAAACATACATACAGTGATGATGTATATATATATATATATATATATATATATATATATATATATATATATATATATATATATATATATATATGTCGTGCCGAATAGGCAGAACTTGCGATCTTGGCTTAAATAGCAACGCTCATCTTGCCATATAGGACAAGTGAAAATTTGTGTATGCAATAATTTCGCCAAAATCATTCTGAACCTAACGAAAAAAATATATTTCACTGTGTTTGTTTAGTATTAAATTACTGTAAACAAATCTAATATATATTTAGTTGGGTTAGACTAAAATAAATTGTTCTTGTTATAATAAGGTTAGGTAAGTTTTCTAAGATTCTTTTGGTGCAAAATTAAATTTTTTTACATAAACATTAATGAAAAAAATATATCTTTAAACATATAAGAGAAAATTTCAGAACGGACTTAATTTTAAATGAGTTCTTGCTAATTGACCAATTTTACATATTCGGCACGACATATATATACATATATATATATATATATATATATATATATATATATATATATATATATATATATATATATATATATATATATATATATATATATATATAGAGAGAGAGAGAGAGAGAGAGAGAGAGAGAGAGAGAGAGAGAGGAGAAGGTTTATAAACTAAAAGAGGAGGCAGTTAGGGAAAGATATAAACAGCTATTGGAGGATAGATGGGCTAATGAGAGCATAGGCAATGGGGTCGAAGAGGTATGGGGTAGGTTTAAAAATGTAGTGTTAGAGTGTTCAGCAGAAGTTTGTGGTTACAGGAAAGTGGGTGCGGGAGGGAAGAGGAGCGATTGGTGGAATGATGATGTAAAGAGAGTAGTAAGGGAGAAAAAGTTAGCATATGAGAAGCTTTTACAAAGTAGAAGTGATGCAAGGAGGGAAGATTATATGGAGAAAATGAGAGAGGTTAAGAGAGTGGTGAAGCAATGTAAAAAGAGAGCAAATGAGAGAGTGGGTGAGATGTTATCAACAAATTTTGTTGAAAATAAGAAAAAGTTTTGGAGTGAGATTAATAAGTTAAGGAAGCCTAGAGAACAAATGGATTTGTCAGTTAAAAATAGGAGAGGAGAGTTATTAAATGGAGAGTTAGAGGTATTGGGAAGATGGAGGGAATATTTTGAGGAATTGTTAAATATTGATGAAGATAGGGAAGCTGTGATTTCGTGTATAGGGCAAGGAGGAATAGCATCTTGTAGGAGTGAGGAAGAGCCAGTTGTGAGTGTGGGGGAAGTTCGTGAGGCAGTAGGTAAAATGAAAGGGGGTAAGGCAGCCGGGATTGATGGGATAAAGATAGAAATGTTAAAAGCAGGTGGGGATATAGTTTTGGAGTGGTTGGTGCAATTATTTAATAAATGTATGGAAGAGGGTAAGGTACCTAGGGATTGGCAGAGAGCATGCATAGTTCCTTTGTATAAAGGCAAAGGGGACAAAAGAGAGTGCAAAAATTATAGGGAGATAAGTCTGTTGAGTATACCTGGTAAAGTGTATGGTAGAGTTATTATTGAAAGAATTAAAAGTAAGACTGAGAATAGGATAGCAGATGAACAAGGAGGCTTTAGGAAAGGTAGGGGGTGTGTGGACCAGGTGTTTACAGTGAAACATATAAGTGAACAGTGTTTAGATAAGGCTAAAGAGGTCTTTGTGGCATTTATGGATTTGGAAAAGGCGTATGACAGGGTGGATAGGGGGGCAATGTGGCAGATGTTGCAAGTGTATGGTGTAGGAGGTAGGTTACTGAAAGCAGTGAAGAGTTTTTACGAGGATAGTGAGGCTCAAGTTAGAGTACATAGGAAAGAGGAAAATTATTTCCCAGTAAAAGTAGGCCTAAGACAAGGATGTGTGATGTCACCGTGGTTGTTTAATATATTTATAGATGGGATTGTAAGAGAAGTAAATGCGAGGGTCTTGACAAGAGGCGTGGAGTTAAAAGACAAAGAATCACACATAAAGTGGGAGTTGTCACAGTTGCTCTTTGCTGATGACACTGTGCTCTTGGGAGATTCTGAAGAGAAGTTGCAGAGATTGGTGGATGAATTTGGTAGGGTGTGCAAAAGAAGAAAATTAAAAGTGAATACAGGAAAGAGTAAGGTTATGAGGATAACAAAAATATTAGGTGATGAAAGATTGGATATCAGATTGGAGGGAGAGAGTATGGAGGAGGTGAATGTATTCAGATATTTGGGAGTGGACGTGTCAGCGGATGGGTCTATGAAGGATGAGGTGAATCATAGAATTGATGAGGGGAAAAGGGTGAGTGGTGCACTTAGGAGTCTGTGGAGACAAAGAACTTTGTCCTTGGAGGCAAAGAGGGGAATGTATGAGAGTATAGTTTTACCAACACTCTTATATAGGTGTGAAGCATGGGTGATGCATGTTGCAGCGAGGAGAAGGCTGGAGGCAGTGGAGATGTCATGTCTGAGGGCAATGTGTGGTGTGAATATAATGCAGAGAATTCGTAGTTTGGAAGTTAGGAGGAGGTGCGGGATTACCAAAACTGTTGTCCAGAGGGCTGAGGAAGGGTTGTTGAGGTGGTTCGGACATGTAGAGAGAATGGAGCGAAACAGAATGACTTCAAGAGTGTATCAGTCTGTAGTGGAAGGAAGGCGGGGTAGGGGTCGGCCTAGGAAAGGTTGGAGGGAGGGGGTAAAGGAGGTTTTGTGTGCGAGGGGCTTGGACTTCCAGCAGGCGTGCGTGAGCGTGTTTGATAGGAGTGAATGGAGACGAATGGTTTTTAATACTTGACGTGCTGTTGGAGTGTGAGCAAAGTAACATTTATGAAGGGGTTCAGGGAAACCGGCAGGCCGGACTTGAGTCCTGGAGATGGGAAGTACAGTGTCTGCACTCTGAAGGACGGGTGTTAATGCTGCAGTTTAAAAACTGTAATGTAAAGCACCCTTCTGGCAAGACAGTGATGGAGTGAATGATGGTGAAAGTTTTTCTTTTTCGGGCCACCCTGCCTTGGTGGGAATCGGCCAGTGTGATAATAATAAATAAATATATATATATATATATATATATATATATATATATATATATATATATATATATATATATATATATATATATATATATATATATATATATATTTCGTGGGGAAGGGGAACAGAATTCTTCCTCCGTAAGCCACACGTGTCGTAGGAGGCGACTAAAATGCCGAGAGCAAGGGACTAGTAACCCCTTCTTCTCTATACATTATTAAATTTAAAAAGAAAAACTTTCAATTTTTTTAGGTCACCCTGTCATGGTGGGATATAGCCGGTTTGATGAAATATATATGTATACCTGTGTATATACATATATATATATATATATATATATATATATATATATATATATATATATATATATATATATATATATATATATATATATATATATACATATATACATATATATATTGGAGAGATTAGAATTAAGGTGATTGCGTGAATGGCAAAAATCTGATGGTTCTGAATGATTGATGATCATGACCGACTGATAGATGGTTTTTTCCTGCAGGAAAGTCATTTTGGAAAGTTACTTTTATCAAACTAAATTACCTTTAGATTATTCTCAATTATCTTATCCAAGAAATATATCTGTAAAACTTTTTTGGAGAGAAAAGACTGACAAGAATAAAATGGACAAGTCTACAATACAGCAGGGAGGAAGGACGGGGAAGCTGCCAGCTTGAATGAGTCCCAAAAACCTAGAAAATATGGTGAACTTGCCCATCATTACTTTTTCTCCCATAGGATCAGAGACTCTTGGCCAATGGGGAAACAGCGCATCTAAGTTCCTTAAGGGGCACGTAATTACCCCTGTTTTCTAATAACATGTTTGTTTTCCCACTATAATCTACCTTATCCATAATTACTATCGCATTTGCTTTGTCTGTTTCGTAAGGTGAAGTCCAGGCTCTTTCTTTAATTCATGGTATAACTTAACAAATCTTTGAGGACACTTGTGGAAAGATCCTGGACTTCACCTTACGAAACAGACAAAGCAAATGCGATAGTAATTATGGATAAGGTAGATTATAGTGCAAAAATGAACATGTTATTAGAAGACGGGGGAACTTACGTTCCTCTTAAGGAGCTATGGGGAAAGTTCATCAGGACAACTAGGAATCCCAGGGAAGTTAGTTTTTTGTTCCAGCAACTCAGCGCTGCAGTTGAGAGGGGTAATGCCTGCTGCATCCTGGGTACTCGCCCCAACTGTGAGCAGCTGCAGGAGATTTTTATAATGCAATTTTTTGACAAATGCATAGCAATATGTACCAGTAATGTATCCCTCAAACCTTGTGTACTGTGTCGTCGAATAAAGAGGCACCTTTTATAATATATGAAGCTCACGCCACTGAGGCTTTTGGAAGATATCTGAATCATTCTAGGATGCTGGGAATCGGTTCAACAACTATGGTCATAGAGCACCTGCATATATCAATTATTCCTAGAATCTTGTTCTAGTTACCGTACACCAGCGTAGAAACTTTAAAGACAATAGGATGAAGACTCGTATTATGAGCGAAATAAAATTTATAAATTGGAGGAAGAAATTAAATTCTGGCAATTATTTAAAAGACTTCCTTCGGGATGCCTAAAAAAAAGAGTATACAGTTCTATTGCAAATTAATGTGCATAAATGATACAGACAATTTTTAAAAGCTGGCCAGGAAGATATATATATATATAATACCCCAATCTCAAATTCTGCTGGAGCCTCTGCAGAATTACATTAAACCACGGTCACGGATTATTACTTAATTAAGAGAGGAATATAGTTCCGTGGAATAGATTTCCAGGAATGGTTCTCGAACGGTCACGGGAATGACGATATATTGTTGTTGTGTGAAGAGGTTCAGTCAATAGGGATGAGGAAGGTTGAGGGAGTAGAAGGGAGAGACAGCTTGTATCATTGATAGGGAGAAACAGCTTGGGTCAGTGAGTGGAAAAGGCAGCTTGGATTTTATTTTTGAGGATAGCAACAGTTTATTGAGAGCTTCCTTCCTCTGCCGATGACTGTGCGAGTTAATTAAGCTGTGACTTCCTCTAGCTGTGTTGTCTTGGTGACCTCTCTTGAGCAAAAGCTTTCCGCATTCACTTCGATCCCTGCAAAACTGAGTAAACATGCAGTACCGTGATGTTAAATTATTTAGAGGCAACTTCTCCATTAACTTCTTCAATATTTATGTTCCAGATAATGTTTCAACCTGATGTATTACCAGGTCACACCAATAGGAAGTCTACTTTTATTCTTGGAGACATAAATGCTCGACATAAGAATATTTGAGGGTCTATAACTAACACGAATGAAACTAAGCTAGTCAAATTTCTAAACGAGTATGATAAAGCCGGAACTGTGAACACTGTTAAGCCTATTCACATATATAGCTGCATGTTAGACCTGTGCCTGGGCTGCAGTATATTATATACCATATATGACGCTGTTATACTTGATGATCTTCTATCTGATCACTTTCCAAGACTCATGACTGTGAATCCTGGTCATATTTCTAGCAATGAAGGCGCTAAATACAAAAGGAAAAAAAAACTTATTCCTAGCCTAGGTCATAGATAACTTCACTAACAACCTGAATCAATGGTATAAGAATTACAAGCCCAATGACACCCAAAAATTTAATAATGATTTAGTTGCCACCACTGAAAACTTGCTGACAGATTAAGAGAAAACAAAATAAAGGGCATAAATCTTCCACCGTAAATGTCAACAAACATCATCATGAGTGTTTTCACGCTTCACAGTTCTTTGTTTACAGTTCTTCAGTGTGTCGTTTGTGGCAACGACAAACTGAAGTTAATATGACCATGGAACATACATAACCGTCATGAAAATACGAATGATATATGTCTGCCTATAATCAATATAGGCAAACGGGCACATTTGCAACGTTTGGATAAGTCGTTTAGGCTACGTTTTGCCCTCCAGGAGCTTCGTTAAACCTGGAAATAAAGATTTATGATGCCATCACATAGTGGAGAAAGACGCATGTTCGACTTAACGGAGACCAAATGAGTTCCTACAGACCCCAGTGATGAATAATGTCTTTTTTTTTTTTTAACTCACTATATCAGCAGTGTACTGTTGCCCAGCTCAACGTGATATTTACATAATGAAAACATATACTATACTGACCGGTGTGCTACAGGCCGCTTCCTAGTGAATCACTTCCAGGATGTGCGAAGCCGCGGGCGCCAACTGTCTATCTCTCTCCTCTGTGAACGTTAATAATGCCTCATTAGGAGCTAGTTTCCCGGAGGTCGTTAAGAGCGTGTTTCCAATACCATTACCATCAATATAAACGAGTCAGGATGATAACGGTGTTTGAGAAGTTTGTGAATGTTGACATAATAAACATTCTGGTTATGAAGATTTTTTGTGATGTAAGAGTGTTAATACGAGTCAGTACAAGAACGAGTCAGTACAAGAACGAGTCAGTACAAGAATGAGTCAGTACAAGAACGAGTCAGTACAAGAACGAGTCAGTACAAGAATGAGTCAGTACAAGAACGAGTCAGTACAAGAACGAGTCAGTACAAGAATGAGTCAGTACAAGAACGAGTCAGTACAAGAATGAGTCAGTACAAGAACGAGTCAGTACAAGAACGAGTCAGTACAAGAACGAGTCAGTACAAGAATGAGTCAGTACAAGAACGAGTCAGTACAAGAACGAGTCAGTACAAGAACGAGTCAGTACAAGAACGAGTCAGTACAAGAATGAGTCAGTACAAGAACGAGTCAGTACAAGAATGAGTCAGTACAAGAACGAGTCAGTACAAGAACGAGTCAGTACAAGAACGAGTCAGTACAAGAATGAGTCAGTACAAGAACGAGTCAGTACAAGAATGAGTCAGTACAAGAACGAGTCAGTACAAGAATGAGTCAGTACAAGAACGAGTCAGTACAAGAACGAGTCAGTACAAGAACGAGTCAGTACAAGAATGAGTCAGTACAAGAACGAGTCAGTACAAGAACGAGTCACTACAAGAACGAGTCAGTACAAGAATGAGTCAGTACAAGAACGAGTCAGTACAAGAACGAGTCAGTACAAGAATGAGTCAGTACAAGAACGAGTCAGTACAAGAATGAGTCAGTACAAGAACGAGTCAGTACAAGAACGAGTCAGTACAAGAACGAGTCAGTACAAGAACGAGTCAGTACAAGAACGAGTCAGTACAAGAACGAGTCAGTACAAGAACGAGTCAGTACAAGAATGAGTCAGTACAAGAATCAGACAAGAACGAGTCAGTACAAGAACGAGTCAGTACAAGAATGAGTCAGTACAAGAACGAGTCAGTACAAGAACGAGTCAGTACAAGAATGAGTCAGTACAAGAATGAGTCAGTACAAGAACGAGTCAGTACAAGAATGAGTCAGTACAAGAACGAGTCAGTACAAGAATGAGTCAGTACAAGAACGAGTCAGTACAAGAATGAGTCAGTACAAGAACGAGTCAGTACAAGAACGAGTCAGTACAAGAATGAGTCAGTACAAGAACGAGTCAGTACAAGAATGAGTCAGTACAAGAACGAGTCAGTACAAGAATGAGTCAGTACAAGAACGAGTCAGTACAAGAACGAGTCAGTACAAGAACGAGTCAGTACAAGAATGAGTCAGTACAAGAACGAGTCAGTACAAGAATGAGTCAGTACAAGAACGAGTCAGTACAAGAATGAGTCAGTACAAGAACGAGTCAGTACAAGAACGAGTCAGTACAAGAACGAGTCAGTACAAGAACGAGTCAGTACAAGAACGAGTCAGTACAAGAATGAGTCAGTACAAGAACGAGTCAGTACAAGAATGAGTCAGTACAAGAACGAGTCAGTACAAGAATGAGTCAGTACAAGAACGAGTCAGTACAAGAACGAGTCAGTACAAGAACGAGTCAGTACAAGAACGAGTCAGTACAAGAACGAGTCAGTACAAGAATGAGTCAGTACAAGAACGAGTCAGTACAAGAATGAGTCAGTACAAGAACGAGTCAGTACAAGAATGAGTCAGTACAAGAACGAGTCAGTACAAGAACGAGTCAGAGTCAGTACAAGAACGAGTCAGTACAAGAACGAGTCAGTACAAGAACGAGTCAGTACAAGAATGAGTCAGTACAAGAACGAGTCAGTACAAGAACGAGTCAGTACAAGAACGAGTCAGTACAAGAATGAGTCAGTACAAGAACGAGTCAGTACAAGAACGAGTCAGTACAAGAACGAGTCAGTACAAGAATGAGTCAGAGTCAGTACAAGAATCAGAGTCAGTACAAGAACGAGTCAGTACAAGAACGAGTCAGTACAAGAATGAGTCAGAGTCAGTACAAGAACGAGTCAGTACAAGAACGAGTCAGTACAAGAACGAGTCAGAGTCAGTACAAGAACGAGTCAGTACAAGAACGAGTCAGTACAAGAATGAGTCAGTACAAGAACGAGTCAGTACAAGAACGAGTCAGTACAAGAACGAGTCAGTACAAGAACGAGTCAGTACAAGAACGAGTCAGTACAAGAACGAGTCAGTACAAGAACGAGTCAGTACAAGAACGAGTCAGTACAAGAACGAGTCAGTACAAGAACGAGTCAGTACAAGAACGAGTCAGTACAAGAACGAGTCAGTACAAGAACGAGTCAGTACAAGAATGAGTCAGTACAAGAACGAGTCAGTACAAGAACGAGTCAGTACAAGAATGAGTCAGTACAAGAACGAGTCAGTACAAGAACGAGTCAGTACAAGAACGAGTCAGTACAAGAACGAGTCAGTACAAGAACGAGTCAGTACAAGAACGAGTCAGTACAAGAACGAGTCAGTACAAGAAGGAGTCAGTACAAGAACGAGTCAGTACAAGAACGAGTCAGTACAAGAACGAGTCAGTACAAGAACGAGTCAGTACAAGAACGAGTCAGTACAAGAACGAGTCAGTACAAGAACGAGTCAGTACAAGAACGAGTCAGTACAAGAATGAGTCAGTACAAGAACGAGTCAGTACAAGAACGAGTCAGTACAAGAACGAGTCAGTACAAGAACAGTACAAGAACGACAAGAATCAGTACAAGAACGAGTCAGTACAAGAATGAGTCAGTACAAGAACGAGTCAGTACAAGAACGAGTCAGTACAAGAACGAGTCAGTACAAGAACGAGTCAGTACAAGAATGAGTCAGTAGTCAGTACAAGAACGAGTCAGTACAAGAACGAGTCACTACAAGAACGAGTCAGTACAAGAATGAGTCAGTACAAGAACGAGTCAGTACAAGAACGAGTCAGTACAAGAATGAGTCAGTACAAGAACGAGTCAGTACAAGAACGAGTCAGTACACGAAACATTCAGAACAAGAACTAGTCAGTACAAGAACGTTTCAGTACAAGAATGAGTCAGTACAAGAACGAGTCAGTACAAGAATGAGTCAGTACAAGAACGAGTCAGTACAAGAACGAGTCAACAAGAACGAGTCAGTACAAGAACGAGTCAGTACAAGAATGAGTCAGTACAAGAACGAGTCAGTACAAGAACGAGTCAGTACAAGAATGAGTCAGTACAAGAACGAGTCAGTACAAGAACGAGTCAGTACAAGAATGAGTCAGTACAAGAATGAGTCAGTACAAGAACGAGTCAGTACAAGAACGAATCAGTACAAGAACGAGTCAGTACAAGAACGAGTCAGTACAAGAACGAGTCAGTACAAGAATGAGTCAGTACAAGAACGAGTCAGTACAAGAACGAGTCAGTACAAGAACGAGTCAGTACAAGAACGAGTCAGTACAAGAATGAGTCAGTACAAGAATGAGTCAGTACAAGAACGAGTCAGTACAAGAACGAGTCAGTACAAGAATGAGTCAGTACAAGAACGAGTCAGTACAAGAATGAGTCAGTACAAGAACGAGTCAGTATAAGAACGAGTCAGTACAAGAACGAGTCAGTACAAGAATGAGTCAGTACAAGAACGAGACAGTACAAGAATGAGTCAGCACAAGAACGAGTCAGTATAAGAACGAGTCAGTACAAGAACGAGTCAGTACAAGAATGAGTCAGTACAAGAACGAGTCAGTATAAGAACGAGTCAGTACAAGAACGAGTCAGTACAAGAATGAGTCAGTACAAGAACGAGTCAGTACAAGAATGAGTCAGCACAAGAACGAGTCAGTACAAGAATGAGTCAGTACAAGAACGAGTCAGTACAAGAATGAGTCAGCACAAGAACGAGTCAGTATAAGAACGAGTCAGTACAAGAACGAGTCAGTACAAGAATGAGTCAGTACAAGAACGAGTCAGTACAAGAATGAGTCATTACAAGAATGAGTCATTACAAGAATGAGTCATTACAAGAATGAGCATTACAAGAATGAGTCATTACAAGAATGAGTCATTACAAGAATGAGTCATTACAAGAATGAGTCATTACAAGAATGAGTCATTACAAGAATGAGTCAGTACAAGAATGAGTCATTACAAGAATGAGTCATTACAAGAATGAGTCATTACAAGAATGAGTCATTACAAGAATGAGTCATTACAAGAATGAGTCATTACAAGAATGAGTCAGTACAAGCACTTTTGAACTTAAGGTTTTCAAGTGTAGATGTGTTTACAGTTAGAGCAACCCCTATCCTCCAACACTCCAACGCACACCCCTATCCTCCAACACTCCAACACACACCCCTATCCTCCAACACTCCAACACACACCCCTATCCTCCAACACTCCAACACACACCCCTATCCTCCAACACTCCAACACACACCCCTATCCTCCAACACTCCAACACACACCCCTATCCTCCAACACTCCCACACACACCCCTATCCTCCAACACACACCCCTATCCTCCAACACTCCAACACACACCCCTATCCTCCAACACTCCAACACACACCCCTATCCTCCAACACTCCAACACACACCCCTATCCTCCAACACTCCAACACACACCCCTATCCTCCAACACTCCAACACACACCCCTCCAACACACACCCCTCCTCCATCCTCCAACACTCCAACACACACCCCCATCCTCCAACACTCCAACACACACCCCAATCCACCAACACTCCAACACACACCCCCATCCTCCAACACTCCCACACACCCCCCTATCCTCCAACACTCCAACACACACCCCCATCCTCCAACACTCCAACGCATACCCCCATAACACTCCAACACACACCCCTATCCTCCTCCAACACTCCAACACACACCCCCATCCTCCAACACTCCAACACACACCCCCATCCCCCACTCCACACTCCAACACACACCCCCATCCTCCAACACTCCAACACACACCCCCATCCTCCAACACTCCAACACACACCCCCATCCTCCAACACTCCAACACACACCCCCATCCTCCAACACTCCAACACACACCCCCATCCTCCCACACTCCAACACACACCCCCATCCTCCAACACTCCAACACACACCCCATCCTCCAACACTCCAACACACATCCCATCCTCCAACACTCCAACACACACCCATCCTCCAACACTCCAACACACACCCCATCCTCCAACACTCAACACACACCCCCATCCTCCAACACTCCAACACACACCCCCATCCTCCAACATTCCAACACACACCCCCATCCTCCAACACACATCCCTATCCTCCAACACTCCAACACACACTCCCATCCTCCAATAGTCCAACACACACCCCCATCCTCCAACACTCCAACACACACCCCTATCCTCCAACACTCCAACACACACCCCCATCCTCCAACACTCCAACACACACCCCTATCCTCCAACACTCCAACACACACCCCCATCCTCCAACACTCCAACACACACCCCTATCCTCCAACACTCCAACACACACCCCCATCCTCCAACACTCCAACACACACCCCCATCCCCCAACACTCCAACACACACCCCCATCCTCCAACACTCCAACACACACCCCCATCCTCCAACACTCCAACACACACCCCCATCCTCCAACACTCCAACACACACCCCCATCCTCCAACACTCCAACACACACCCCCATCCTCCAACACTCCAACACACACCCCCATCCTCCAACACTCCAACACACACGCCATCCTCCAACACTCCAACACACATCCCATCCTCCAACACTCCAACACACACCCATCCTCCAACACTCCAACACACACCCCATCCTCCAACACTCAACACACACCCCCATCCTCCAACACTCCAACACACACCCCCATCCTCCAACATTCCAACACACACCCCCATCCTCCAACACACATCCCTATCCTCCAACACTCCAACACACACTCCCATCCTCCAATAGTCCAACACACACCCCCATCCTCCAACACTCAACACACACACCCATCCTCCAACACTCCAGCACACACCCCCATCCTCCAACACTCAACACACACCCCCATCCTCCAACACTCAACACACACCCCCATCCTCCAACACTCCAACACACACCCCATCCTCCAACACTCCAACACACACCCCCATCCTCCAATACTGCAACACACACACACCCATCCTCCAACACACACACCCATCCTCCAACATTCCAACACATACGCCCATCCTCCAACACTCCAACACGCACGCCCATCCTCTAACTCTCCTCCAACACACACACCCATCCTCCAACACTCCAATACACGCGCCCATCCTCCAACACACGCACCCATCCTCCAACACACACGACCATCCTCCAACATTCCAACACACACCCCCATTCTCCAACACTCCAACACACACGCCCATCCTCCAACACACACACACCCATCCTCCAACACACCTCCAACACACACACACGCCCGTCCTCCAACACTCCTCCAACACACACACACACACACCCATCCTCCAACACACCTCCAACACACACACACACCCATCCTTCAACACTTCAACACACACGCCCGTCCTCCAACACTTCAACACACACGCCCATCCTCCAGCACCCACACCCATCCTCCAGCAACCACACCGATCCTCCAACACTCCAACACCCACGCCCATCCTCCAACCCTTCAACACACACGTCCATCCTCCAACACTCCAACACACACACCTATCCCCCAGCACTCCTCCAACACACACACACCCATCCTCCAACATTCCTCCAACACACACACCCATCCTCCAACACACGCACCCATCCTCCAACGCTCCCCCGACACATACACCCATCCTCCAACACTCCAACATACACGCCCATCCTCCAACACTCCTCCAACACACACACCCATCCTCCAACACACCTCCTACGCACGCACACACACACACCCATCCTCCAACACTCTAACACACACACACCCTTCCTTCAACACTCCTCAAACACACGTACCCATCCTCCAGCACTCCTCCAACTCACACACCCATCCTCCAACGCTCCTCCTACACACACACACCCATCCTCCAACACTTCTCCATAACACACATACACCTCCTTCCTCCAACACTCCTCCATAACACATATACACGCCGATCCTACAACACTCCTCCAACACACACATACCCATCTTCCAACACACACACACACATCCTCCAACACACGTACCCATCCTCCAGCACTCCACTAGCTCATACCCGAATCCTTCAACACTCCTTCAAAACACCTCCATCCTCAAACATTCCTCCAACACACACCAACCTCCAACACTTCAACACACACCATCCTCCAACACACCTTCAACACTCCATCAACGCACCCCGCCCCCTCCAGGTGTTGCAATACAGTTGATGTTAAAGACTACAAGACAGCAACATTTATGCTGTAGAGCAGCAGCAGCAGCAGCAACAGCAGCAGCAGCAGCAGCAACAGCAGCAGCAGCAGCAACAGCAGCAGCAACAGCAGCAGCAGCAGCAACAGCAGCAGCAGCAGCAACAGCAGCAGCAGCAGCAACAGCAGCAGCAGCAGCAACAGCAGCAGCAGCAGCAACAGCAGTGGTGGTGCAGGAGTACAACTGTGTGTTCTCAGCTCCGCTGCTACTGCTGCTGCAGCGGCGCTGAGAACACTTCAACTATTTTACTTACCTGAGTCACATGACACTACAGCCTCTACACATGTTATCTGATGCCACCAACACACCTGACTATCACCACCTGCACGAGTCCGCTCCCAGGAACATCATCCATACCTTCCCCCCACACACACATACATATGCTTTTTATCTATACTAAAAGACGATCCTCTCTTTCAGAGCTTGTGTTCTCTAACATTGCTGCAAAAGTCTTCAATGATAGAGCTGTCCCAACTGAATTTTCTGTGAGACAGTTTCAGCTGGTCTCGCTGTCTGTGGTGGAAGGGTATCCCACACGGGTGCCACTAGTGTATCTGCCAGATTGCGCATGTGTTTTGGTAGAATTCCCTTCACCATCCCTTTAGATCCATTGAAGGAAGATAAGAAGGCTGGCAAGGCAATATGAGAGGCTGTACGTATGGCCAGTTCGCCTAATCTGACAGGAAGTGTTGCTTGCTTCCACTGTAATTCCGCCTTGGAAAGGTTGAGAGTTGATTTTTTTATCGTCTGCTTCAGCAAGTGGTCGTAGTCTCCCTGTTTGAGGCTGGCGAGGGATGTAGAGTATTGAAATAAGTTATCTTCGGAGGATTAGGCACCTGGTGAGGAGATAGAATGCATGAAGGACATTAATGTCTTCGAATTTCATCCGTTTTAAGTCGGAGATTTTTTCAGAGAATCTTTCCAAAAGCATTAGAACCCAGCAGAGCACCAAGGAGAGTAGGGGCAGCAGGATAGATGATTTTAATTCCTTGTAGAGCAACTGTGACTTATTTGATGATGTGTTTGCTTGAGGATACCATTCAAGTTCGCATTTGAAAGGATTAAGGGAAAGGCTTATATTTTCTCTGTGCTCTTCGATAATTTTGAAGTCTTCTACGAGGGATAGTGTTCCATCATCCAAGAACCAGATATTGAGCTCACTAGTCAGGTCCTTAGTGAACATTTTAATGGCCAGACAGAAAAAGAGAGTGGCGAGGGGGTCTCATTGCCGGATACTTTCACTTGAGTCAGTTTCGTGAGTCAGTGGATAAAGGGTATGAGTAATGTTACCTAGAAATTATGATTTTTACTCAGATTTTAAAGCAAGAAAAATGATTCGGATACTAGCTGATCCAAGTGAATATAACAAAAAATCTAAACATTACCGTGATTGTATAACATCCTCACGAGAGCCATGTTCCAGCAAATCCAAATTAATTAACCTTGATCAGAAAGTTTAGTGACCAAATGGAAATAAATTTATTCAAGACATATATTTAAAACATATGTGGTTTACAGTACATATTATGGGAAAAATATTGGAATGTCTTGAAAAGTAAACCAATTCTTAATATTTTTTCTTAAATCTTAGCAACAACAAAAGAAGAAAAAATATAGCGTGATTTAATTAGTAACTCGTGAGTCTAACAACTACATGAAAACCAGATTACCTGGGTAATAAAAGTATTAGATGTGTATGAGTGAGTCCAGGGTAGCCATTACTGAGGTTTGTTGCCCATAAACCATTACCCCCACACTGTATGTTCTGTACCAGTACCCCCACACTGTATGTTCTGTACCAGTACCCCCACACTGTATGTTCTGTACCAGTACCCCCACACTGTATGTTCTGTACCATTACCCCCACACTGTATGTTCTGTACCAGTACCCCCACACTGTATGTTCTGTACCATTACCCCCACACTGTATGTTCTGTACCATTACCCCCACACTGTATGTTCTGTACCAGTACCCCCACACTGTATGTTCTGTACCAGTACCCCCACACTGTATGTTCTGTACCAGTACCCCAACACTGTATGTTCTGTACCAGTACCCCCACACTGTATGTTCTGTACCAGTACCCCCACACTGTATGTTCTGTACCAGTACCCCCACACTGTATGTTCTGTACCAGTACCCCCACACTGTATGTTCTGTACTAGTACCCACACACTGTATGTTCTGTACCAGTACCCCCACACTGTATGTTCTGTACCAGTACCCCCACACTGTATGTTCTGTACCAGTACCCCCACACTGTATGTTCTGTACCAGTACCCCCACACTGTATGTTCTGTACCAGTACCCCCACACTGTATGTTCTGTACCAGTACCCCCACACTGTATGTTCTGTACCAGTACCCCCACACTGTATGTTCTGTACCAGTACCCCCACACTGTATGTTCTGTACCAGTACCCCCACACTGTATGTTCTGTACCAGTACCCCCACACTGTATGTTCTGTACCAGTACCCCCACACTGTATGTTCTGTACCAGTACCCCCACACTGTATGTTCTGTACCAGTACCCCCACACTGTATGTTCTGTACCAGTACCCCCACACTGTATGTTCTGTACCAGTACCCCCACACTGTATGTTCTGTACCAGTACCCCCACACTGTATGTTCTGTACCAGTACCCCAACACTGTATGTTCTGTACCAGTACCCCCACACTGTATGTTCTGTACCAGTACCCCCACACTGTATGTTCTGTACCAGTACCCCCACACTGTATGTTCTGTACCAGTACCCCCACACTGTATGTTCTGTACCAGTACCCCCACACTGTATGTTCTGTACCAGTACCCCCACACTGTATGTTCTGTACCAGTACCCCCACACTGTATGTTCTGTACCAGTACCCCCACACTGTATGTTCTGTACCAGTACCCCCACACTGTATGTTCTGTACCAGTACCCCCACACTGTATGTTCTGTACCAGAACCCCACACTGTATGTTCTGGACCAGTACCCCCACACTGTATGTTCTGTACCAGTACCCCCACACTGTATGTTCTGTACCAGTACCCCCACACTGTATGTTCTGTACCAGTACCCCCACACTGTATGTTCTGTACCAGTACCCCCACACTGTATGTTCTGTACCAGTACCCCCACACTGTATGTTCTGTACCAGTACCTGCACACTGTATGTTCTGTACCAGTACCCCCACACTGTATGTTCTGTACCAGTACCCCCACACTGTATGTTCTGTACCAGTACCCCACTGTATGTTCACTGTATGTTCTGTACCAGTACCCCACACTGTATGTTCTGTACCAGTACCCCCACACTGTATGTTCTCTACCGGTACCCCCACACTGTATGTTCTGTACCAGTACCCCCACACTGTATGTTCTCTACCAGTACCCCCACACTGTATGTTCTGTACCAGTACCCCCACACTGTATGTTCTGTACCAGTACCCCCACACTGTATGTTCTGTACCAGTACCCCCACACTGTATGTTCTGTACCAGTACCCCCACACTGTATGTTCTGTACCAGTACCCCCACACTGTATGTTCTGTACCAGTACCCCCACACTGTATGTTCTGTACCAGTACCCCCACACTGTATGTTCTGTACCAGTACCCCCACACGGTATGTTCTGTACCAGTACCCCCACACTGTATGTTCTGTACCAGTACCCCCACACTGTATGTTCTGTACCAGTACCCCCACACTGTATGTTCTGTACCAGTACCCCCACACTGTATGTTCTGTACCAGTACCCCCACACTGTATGTTCTGTACCAGTACCCCCACACTGTATGTTCTGTACCAGTACCCCCACACTGTATGTTCTGTACCAGTACCCCCACACTGTATGTTCTGTACCAGTACCCCCACACTGTATGTTCTGTACCAGTACCCCCACACTGTATGTTCTGTACCAGTACCCCCACACTGTATGTTCTGTACCAGTACCCCCACACTGTATGTTCTGTACCAGTACCCCCACACTGTATGTTCTGTACCAGTACCCCCACACTGTATGTTCTGTACCAGTACCCCCACACTGTATGTTCTGTACCAGTACCCCCACACTGTATGTTCTGTACCAGTACCCCCACACTGTATGTTCTGTACCAGTACCCCCACACTGTATGTTCTGTACCAGTACCCCCACACTGTATGTTCTGTACCAGCACCCCCACACTGTATGTTCTGTACCAGTACCCCCACACTGTATGTTCTGTACCAGTACCCCCACACTGTATGTTCTCTACCAGTACCCCCACACTGTATGTTCTGTACCAGTACCCCCACACTGTATGTTCTGTACCAGTACCCCCACACTGCATGCTCTGTACCAGTACCCCAACACTGTATGTTCAGTTCCAGTACCTCCACACTGTATGTTCTGTACCAGTACCCCCACACTGTATGTTCTGTACCAGTACCCCCACACTGTATGTTCTGTACCAGTACCCCCACACTGTATGTTCTGTACCAGTACCCCCACACTGTATGTTCTGTACCAGTACCCCCACACTGTATGTTCTGTACCAGTACCCCCACACTGTATGTTCTGTACCAGTACCCCCCACACTGTATGTTCTGGAACAGTACCCCCAGACTGTATGTTCTGTACCAGTACCCCCACACTGTATGTTCTGTACCAGTACCCCACACTGTACGTTCTGTACCAGTACCCCCACACTGTATGTTCTGTACCAGTACCCCCACACTGTATGTTCTGTACCAGTACCCCCACACTGTATGTTCTGTACCAGTACCCCCACACTGCATGTTCTGTACAAGTACCCCCACACTGTATGTTCTGTACCAGTACCCCCACACTGTATGTTCTCTACCAGTACCTCCACACTGTATGTTCTGTACCAGTACCCCCACACTGTATGTTCTGTACCAGTACCCCCACACTGTATGTTCTGTACCAGTACAACCACACTGTATGTTCTCTACCAGTACCCCCACACTGTATGTTCTGTACCAGTACCCCAACACTGTATGTTCTGTACCAGTACCCCCACACTGTATGTTCTCTACCAGTACCCCCACACTGTATGTTCTCTACCAGTACCCCCACACTGTATGTTCTCTACCAGTACCCCCACACTGTATGTTCTCTACCAGTACCCCCACACTGTATGTTCTCTACCAGTACCCCCACACTGTATGTTCTGTACCAGTACCACCACACTGTATGTTCTGTACCAGTACCACCACACTGTATGTTCTGTACCAGTATCCCCACACTGTATTTTCTCTACTAGTACCACCACACTGTATGTTATATACCAGTACCCCCACACTGTATGTTCTGTACCAGTACCCCCACACTGTATGTTCTGTACCAGTACCCCCACACTGTATGTTCTGTACCAGTACCCCCACACTGTATGTTCTGTACCAGTACCTACAGACTGTATGTTCTGTACCAATACCACCACACTGTATGTTCTCTACCAGTACCCCCACACTGTATGTTCTCTACCAGTACCCCCACACTGTATGTTCTCTACCAGTACCCCCACACTATATGTTCGCTACCAGTACCCCCACACTGTATGTTCTCTACCAGTACCCCCACACTGTATGTTCTGTACCAGTACCCCCACACTGTATTTTCTCTACCAGTACCACCACACTGTATGTTCTATACCAGTACCCCCACACTGTATGTTCTGTACCAGTACCCCCACACTGTATGTTCTGTACCAGTACCCCCACACTGTATGTTCTGTACAAGTACCCCCACACTGTATGTTCTGTATCAGTATCCTCACACTGTATGTTCTGTACCAGTGCCTACACACTGTATGTTCTCTACCAGTACCACCACACTGTATGTTCTCTACCAGTACCCCCACACTGTATGTTCTCTACCAGTACCCCCACACTGTATGTTCTCTACCAGTACCACCACACTGTATGTTCTCTACCAGTACCCCCACACTGTATGTTCTCTACCAGTACCCCCACACTGTATGTTCTGTACCAGTACCACCACACTGTATGTTCTGTACCAGTACCACCACACTGTATGTTCTGTACCAGTACCCCCACACTGTATGTTCTCTACCAGTACCCCCACACTGTATGTTCTGTACCAGTACCCCCACACTGTATGTTATCTACCAGTACCCCCACACTGTATGTTCTCTACCAGTACCCCCACACTGTATGTTCTCTACCAGTACCCCCACACTGTATATGTTCTCTACCAGTAACCCCACACTGTATGTTCTCTACCAGTACCCCCACACTGTATGTTCTCTACCAGTACCCCCACACTGTATGTTCTCTACCAGTACCCCCACACTGTATGTTCTGTACCAGCACCCACACACTGTATGTTCTGTACCAGTACCCCACACTGTATGTTCTGTACCAGTACCCCCACACCGTATGTTCTGTACCAGTACCCCCACACTGTATGTTCTGTACCAGTACCCCCACACTGTATATTCTGTACAAGCACCCCCACACTGTATGTTCTCTACCAGTACCCCACACTGTATGTTCTGTACCAGTAACTACACACCGTATGTTCTGTACCAGTACCTACACACTGTATGTTCTGTACTAGTACCTACACACCGTATGTTCTGTACCAGTACCTACGCACTGTATGTTCTGTACCAGTACCTACACACTGTATGTTCTGTACCAGTACCCCCACACTGTATGTTCTGTACCAGTACCCCCACACTGTATGTTCTGTACCAGTACCTGCACACCGTATGTTCTGTACCAGTACCTACACACTGTATGTTCTGTACCAGTACCTACACACCGTATGTTCTGTACCAGTACCTACACACTGTATGTTCTGTACCAGTACCTACACACTGTATGTTCTGTACCAGTACCTACACACTGTATGTTCTGTACCAGGACCCCACACTGTATGTTCTGTACCAGTATTACACACTGTATGTTGTTCTCTACCAGTACCTCACACTGTATGCTCTGTACCAGTACTTTCACACTGTATGTTCTCTACCAGTACACCCACACTGTATGTTCTGTACCAGTACCCCCACACAGTATGTTCTGTACCAGTACCCCCACACTGTATGTTCTGTATCAGTACCTACACACTGTATGTTCTGTACCAGTACCCCTACACTGTATGTTCTGTACTAGTACCTCTACACTGCATGCTCTCTAGCAGTACTCCCACAATGAATGTTCTGTACCAGTACCCCCACACTGTATGTTCTCTACCAGTAACTCCACACTGTATATTCTCTACCAGTACCCCTATACTGTATGTTCTGTACCAGTACCCCCACACTGTATGTTCTGTACCAGTACCTACACACTATATGTTCTCTACCAGTACCCCCACACTGTATGTTCTGTACCAGTACCCTCACACTGTATGTTCTGTACCAGTACCCCCACACTGTATGTTCTCTACCAGTACCCCCACACTGTATGTTCTGTACCAGTACCCCCACACTGTATGTTCTCTACCAGTACCTACACACTGTACGTTCTGTACCAGTACCCATTCACTGAATGTTCTGTACCAGTACCGCCACACTGTATGTTCTGTATCAGTATCTACACACTGTATGTTCTGTACTAGTACCCCCACACTGTATGTTTTGTACCAGTACCTACACACTGTATGTTCTGTACCAGTACCCCCACACTGTATGTTCTGTACCAGTACCCCCACACTGTATGTTCTCTACCAGTACCCACACACTGTATGTTCTCTACCAGTACCCACACACTGTATGTTCTCTACCAGTACCCACACACTGTATGTTCTCTACCAGTACCCACACACTGTATGTTCTGTTTTCTGGCTTCATGTGACAGTGGTTGGTTAACAGGGTTGAAGGCTCTGTACAACACGAGGGTCATTAAGGCTACACGTCACATGTTCTCCTCCAGTCAAGAATACTTTAGCATATAAAATAGTGTGTAAACTCTGTGTATATTCACTGAGGTATACATCTCTCGATGTATATATTCTGATGCCTATAATAATAATAATAATAATAATAATAATAATAATAATAATAATAATAATAATAATATGCATTTAAACTTTCAGTATCAGCATGAAGGTCATAAATTCGGGAATACTACATTCTGTAAGAACACTGTTAATAGTACAGTCAAGAACACAAGAATGTAGAAACACTGCAGCAGGCCTACTGGCTCATGCAGCAGATCTACTGGCTCGTGCAGCAGGTCTACTGGCTCATGCAGCAGGTCTACTGGCTCATGCAGCAGGTCTACTGGCTCGTGCAGCAGGTCTACTGGCTCGTGCAGCAGGTCTACTGGCTCGTGCAGCAGGTCTACTGGCTCATGCAGCAGGTCTACTGGCTCGTGCAGCAGGTCTACTGGCTCGTGCAGCAGGTCTACTGGCTCGTGCAGCAGGTCTACTGGCTCGTGCAGCAGGTCTACTGGCTCGTGCAGCAGGCCTACTGGCTCGTGCAGCAGGTCTACTGGCTCGTGCAGCAGGTCTACTGGCTCATGCAGCAGGTCTACTGGCTCATGCAGCAGGTCTACTGGCTCGTGCAGCAGATCTATTGGCTCGTGCAGCAGGTCTACTGGCTCGTGCAGCAGGTCTACTGGCTCATGCAGCAGGTCTACTGGCTCGTGCAGCAGGTCTACTGGCTCGTGCAGCAGGTCTACTGGCTCGTGCAGCAGGTCTACTGGCTCATGCAGCAGGTCTACTGGCTCATGCAGCAGGTCTACTGGCTCGTGCAGCAGGTCTACTGGCTCATGCAGCAGGTCTACTGGCTCATGCAGCAGGTCTACTGGCTCGTGCAGCAGGTCTACTGGCTCGTGCAGCAGGTCTACTGGCTCGTGCAGCAGGTCTACTGGCTTATGCAGCAGGTCTACTGGCTCGTGCAGCAGGTCTACTGGCTCATGCAGCAGGTCTACTGGCTCATGCAGCAGGTCTACTGGCTCATGCAGCAGGTCTACTGGCTCGTGCAGCAGGTCTACTGGCTCGTGCAGCAGGTCTACTGGCTCATGCAGCAGGTCTACTGGCTCATGCAGCAGGTCTACTGGCTCGTGCAGCAGGTCTACTGGCTCATGCAGCAGGTCTACTGGCTCGTGCAGCAGGTCTACTGGCTCGTGCAGCAGGTCTACTGGCTCATGCAGCAGGTCTACTGGCTCGTGCAGCAGGTCTACTGGCTCATGCAGCAGGCCTACTGGCTCATGCAGCAGGTCTACTGGCTCATGCAGCAGGTCTACTGGCTCATGTAGCAGGTCTACTGGCTCGTGCAGCAGGTCTACTGGCTCATGCAGCAGGTCTACTGGCTCATGCAGCAGGTCTACTGGCTCGTGCAGCAGGTCTACTGGCTCGTGCAGCAGGTCTACTGGCTCGTGCAGCAGGTCTACTGGCTCGTGCAGCAGGTCTACTGGCTCGTGCAGCATATCTACTGGCTCGTGCAGCAGGCCTACTGACTCGTGCAGCAGGCCTACTGACTCGTGCAGCAGGTCTACTGACTCGTGCAGCAGGTCTACTGGCTCGTGCAGCAGGCCTACTGGCTCGTGCAGCAGGTCTACTGGCTCGTACAGCAGGCCTACTGGCTCGTGCAGCAGGTCTACTGGCTCGTGCAGCAGGCCTACTGGCTCGTGCAGCAGGTCTACTGGCTCGTGCAGCAGGCCTACTGGCTCGTGCAGCACGTCTACTGGCTCATGCAGCAGGTCTACTGGCTCGTGCAGCAGGCCTACTGACTCGTGCAGCAGGTCTACTGACTCGTGCAGCAGGTCTACTGGCTCGTGCAGCAGGCCTACTGGCTCGTGCAGCAGGTCTACTGGCTCGTGCAGCAGGCCTACTGGCTCGTGCAGCAGGCCTACTAACTCGTGCAGCAGGTCTACTGACTCGTGCAGCAGGTCTACTGGGTCGTGCAGCAGGTCTACTGGCTCGTGCAGCAGGTCTACTGGCTCGTGCAGCAGGCCTACTGGCTCGTGCAGCAGGTCTACTGGCTCGTGCAGCAGGCCTACTGGCTCGTGCAGCAGGCCTACTGGCTCGTGCAGCAGGCCTACTAACTCGTGCAGCAGGTTTACTGACTCGTGCAGCAGGTCTACTGGCTCGTGCAGCAGGTCTACTGGCTCGTGCAGCAGGCCTACTGGCTCGTGCAGCAGGCCTACTAACTCGTGCAGCAGGTTTACTGACTCGTGCAGCAGGTCTACTGGCTCGTGCAGCAGGTCTACTGGCTCGTGCAGCAGGTCTACTGACTCGTGCAGCAGGCCTACTGGCTCGTGCAGCAGGTCTACTGGCTCGTGCAGCAGGTCTACTGGCTCGTGCAGCAGGTCTACTGGCTCATGCAGCATGTCTACTGGCTCGTGCAGCAGGCCTACTAACTCGTGCAGCAGGTCTACTGACTCGTGCAGCAGGTCTACTGGCTCGTGCAGCAGGTCTACTGGCTCGTGCAGCAGGTCTACTGGCTCATGCAGCAGGTCTACTGGCTCGTGCAGCAGGCCTACTGGCTCGTGCAGCAGGTCTACTGGCTCGTGCAGCAGGTCTACTGGCTCGTGCAGCAGGTCTACTGGCTCGTGCAGCAGGTCTACTGGCTCGTGCAGCAGGTCTACTGGCTCGTGCAGCAGGTCTACTGGCTCGTGCAGCAGGTCTACTGGCTCGTGCAGCAGGTCTACTGGCTCATTCAGCAGGTCTACTGGCTCGTGCAGCAGGTCTACTGGCTCGTGCAGCAGGCCTACTGGCTCGTGCAGCAGGCCTCCTGACCCATTTTCCATAATTCATTTATAAAATTATTACGATTTTTATTAAGATTTTTTTTTTTAAATTGGACTTGAGGTTTTAGTGTCAACTATCTCAACATTATACATCGTTAATGCAGAAAAAATTCCATTATTTTAGTATCAAGAATATATTCCTCTTTGATAACTGGCCCTGAATAGATATTAAATAATTTATGTTAAGCACTAAACCCACGTGGATCATTCAGTGCGCGAAGTGGTAGAGGCTTGATCCTGTGTCTGATGAGTGCCAGACAGACGCACTTCCTATTTGTACTCACCTAGAGGTACATGACTGGCCCTGAGAGGCTGGCACTCAGAGCTGACTCTGATATCTGGTTCTGATAGCTGGTTCTGATAGCTGGCACTTACAGATGCCAGACGGGCCATCTCCCACGAGGAGTCGCGCTAACTGGCCCTGGCCTCGTATTACTCCACAGTTCTGCTTTGTTAACATCGTATAAGTCCGAATTTGCTTGACTTAACGACTTGTGGATGATGTTAAGTGCTGGCAAGGGGACTGTTGCTACCACCTTTAACTTTGTTGAGAGCGTATTAATACTGAGTCGAAAGATGAGATAATGCAACAAGGGAGAAGAGATGGTGCAACAAGGGATAGGAGATGGTGCAACAAGGGAGAGGAGATGGTGTAACAAGGGAGAGGGGATGGTGCAACAAAGAGGAGATGGTGTAACAAGGCAGAGTAGATGGTGCAACAAGGGAGAGGAGATGGTGCAACAAGGAAGAGGAGATGGTGCAAGAAGGGAGAGGAGATGGTGCAAGAAGGGAGAGGAGATGGTGCAAGAAGGGAGAGGAGATGGTGCAAGAAGGGAGAGGAGATGGTGCAAGAAGGGAGAGGAGATGGTGCAACAAGGAAGAGGAGATGGTGCAACAAGGGAGAGGAGATGGTGCAACAAGGAAGAGGAGATGGTGCAACAAGGGAGAGGAGATGGTGCAACAAGGGAGAGGAGATGGTGCAACAAGGGAGAGGAGATGGTGCAACAAGGGAGAGGAGATGGTGCAACAAGGGAGAGGAGATGGTGCAACAAGGGAGAGGAGATGGTGCAACAAGGACTCTCAGCCTCGGTGAGGAGTATACATGTTACTGATGGATAATAAAGTGAATGTTTCTTCCCGGAGTCTTGAGTATATTCCTTCCCCACCATCCCTCTATGATATATTTTTTGAACTTTATTTAAAAAAATGCGTTTAAAAAAGACATTGGGAATGAGAATAACATGCATAACATAACTTGCGATCTTGGCTTAAATAGCAACGTTCATCTTGCCATATAGGACAAGTGAAAATTTGTGTATGCAATAATTTCGCCAAAATCATTCTGAACCTAACGAAAAAATATATTTCACTGTGATTGTTTAGTATTAAATTATTGTAAACGTATCTAAAATATATTTAGTTGGGTTAGGCTAAAATAAATTGCTCTTGTTATAATAAGGTTAGGTAAGTTTTCTAAGATTCTTTTGTTGCAAAATTATAAATTTTTACAATAACATCAATGAAAAAAATATATCTTTAAACGTATAAGAGAAAATTTTAGAAAGGACTTAATTTTAAATGAGTTCTTGCTAATTGACAAGTTTTACATATTCGGCACGACATATATATATATATATATATATATATATATATATATATATATATATATATATATATATATATATATATATATATATATATATATATATATATATATATATATAAAATATATATATATATATATATATATATATATATATATATATATATATATATATATATATATATATATATATATATATATATATATATATATATATATATATATATATATATATATATATATCATACAATTTGTCCAGCTTTCCAGCAGTGGGATGTTACAGGCATTTCCCCTCTCTGTATCGAAACACAATATCTGGAAAGGAAGCTGGTTGCTCTTGGGTTCTTCGTTCTCCTGATGAGTTTGTCACCTAACTCTTCCAGAAACTTGAAACTTAAGTACAGACTTGCCCCATGCTCCGAGTCTCCGTCCCTACTGGGACGTAGTTGTAATATGTGTATTTTAGCATAATACCAGCCCTCTGTGTATGTTGATCTTCTCAGTCTCCCTGTATATGGAGTCACCAGGTCTTCAGCTTCAGAGTATCATAAGTAGGTGTCGGACATCGAAGACGCACAGGTGTAATCCCATGAAATCTGCTCTACCATCTTTCCAGGGTAGTAAGGTGATTCCTCGGATCTCGGTACCTGAGGTTCCCGTTCTGCTGGACAACGGGATGTGGAGAAACTTAGCTTGATGATATCACTGTCCTCTTCTCTTCATGTCTCTCATGTTTCCCTTCTGAAGCATAACTGGTAAAATCAGGGAGCCCAAATAGATCAGTTGATTCACTGCCGCAGATGCACTTGTGATAAATCCCGATTTAATTCAAACGAAAGTGTGTCATTAGTTGGGTTAGAGTGTGTTGAAACTGTGTGGTGGTCTGTGAAAATTTCACTCCCATTAACTATTGGTGTAATTTTAGAAGCGACTTGTTTTATACCAGTGTTCTGCTTTTACATTTATATGCTAATTTATTCTGAAGAAGATTACGACCTCAATCATCAGCTTAGTATCGAAATATATAAACGTTATTCCAATCTCTGAACTAAACCTTTAAGTCATAACAGAATGGAAATGTTCATAGAGATTGGAAGTGTTTTAATATATAGGATATGTTATGTTGTTATTCTTATGTTACCATAGTAATTATATAGACATTTGCAACAAGTATAGGTAAGTTAATTTACCAAAAACAATTTCACTACATCGTCACTGCTTGTACTTATAACAAGACAAAGATTATATGATAAAATAGTTGTAATCTCACTTGTTTGTAACTATAACAGGAATTTGTTTGTCGACAACAGCGAGTATTTCTAAAAATTGTTTCAACTCTGATATAGGAGAGAGAGAGAGAGAGAGAGAGAGAGAGAGAGAGAGAGAGAGAGAGAGAGAGAGAGAACTCTTCTTGTTTCTCACTCTCCCGCCGACGTCAGATCAAGCAGTTCTCACACAGAGCGAAAACTTTAATTTGCGTCTCTCATACACGAACGAGAAACTTTCCTGAAACGCCTACCTGGTTCACTATCAGTTGCTCTGGTAGTGGCATAGTAGTCTAGAAAGTGACGGTTTGTAGGCGGATGGTTATTGAGTCAGCTAGGCTCAGTCTCCCTCAACCTCCCTTGTTCCAGTCTCCCTCGATCACCCTTGCTTCAGCCTCCCTGCCTCGGAGGTGGGAGATTTTCGAACATAAGCTTAGATGCCTAGGCTTTAGGCTTGAGGGACTGACCACTTGCCACCGAGGGTGATGGATTAATCACGTTGAAACAAGTACTAATGCTTTCCTCTGTTTTATTCATCTGTATTAAACCAAAAAAGCTTGTGGCGCAGGCGAAAAATATCGCCAGTGAAGATATCCAAGTCTTGTAAATGTTTCTTATTCATCCGAATATCATTATATCAGTGGTACACAGTACCGACATCTTGATGAATTGGACACATGAATTAGACACCTGGGTATCATTATTTGGTAGACGTTTCGCCAACTAGTGGCTTTATCAGTATTATACAATAGGAAAAACGTTCATGCCCCTGTATTTTAATAATAAAGTATTTTAATAATAAGGTATTTTAATAATAATTGGCGAAACCTATCTAAATCATCACAAGATCATAGGAATAAACGAGCACTCCAGTAGGTCTACTGGCCCACGCTAGGCACGGCCTTCTCAAATCCAACAATTACCACTCATACATTTGCCTGTGTGATGGAATATGACAAAAACAAAGCTGGCTTTTGATCCCCGGCGCGCGGCCGGGCTACGAGGGTGAGTGTTACACCAGCAGCACACTGCGTGTCGTCTTCAATTTTGTTTAATATAACGAAACATTGGGTAAGAAAAGCGTTCCGTGAGTGGTTCCTGACCTTCCTGTGTGTTCCGTGA
Organism: Cherax quadricarinatus; assembly: GCF_038502225.1. Classification (NCBI taxonomy): domain Eukaryota; kingdom Metazoa; phylum Arthropoda; class Malacostraca; order Decapoda; family Parastacidae; genus Cherax; species Cherax quadricarinatus. Next base: position 1,663,452 of record NC_091308.1, read on the forward strand.
GTGGTTCCTGACCTTTCTGTGTTCTGTGAGTGATTCCTGACCTTCTTATATGTCTGTGAGGGGCTCCTGACCTTCCTATGTGTTCTGTGAATTGTTCCCCCCTTTCCTGTGTTCCCTGAGCGGTTTCTGACCTTCCTGTGTGTTATGTGAGTAGTTTTTCACCATTCTGTCCGTCACAAGAGAGTAATGTTCAACACAGGCATATCACAAGACAGTACGTACATCGTAAGACAGTAATGGTCATCACAAGCATATCACAAGACAATCACAGGCACATCACAAAAGAGTAAAGCACATCACAGGCACATCACAAGCACATACCAGCTGCCGTGTTGATCATTGCCATCATAGTCATGAACTGACGTATTTACTGAATGAAGTTCAACACGTTCACTTGTGTTGCTAACAAAGCTCTTTGGAAAACACGGAGCGTTTCACCTGTTGCTTTGTTTTACAAGCAAGCAACGCACAAACAAAATGTTGTGCTAGCAATTATACAATAGCCCTGAAAACAATAGCGAGCTTTTACTCATTATTTCTCCTTGACTGAGGAGTGGGTTCAGGGTTCAAACTGACTATATACGTGTGTTTTATATTTGTTTGTTTGTGCATCCGTCTAAGGGTGTCCCGTAGCTCGATTGCTAGCGCACTCAGCTCACACAATGAGGTCTGGGGGTCGATCCCTGGTACGGATGGAAACATTAGGATGTGTTTCCTTAAGACGCCTACAGTCCCTGGGACAAAATTGACCTAATTTGCCCGAAATGCTCTGCATAACAAGGGGCTTTCTATAGTATGTCACTGGTGTCAGCTAGGCCTGTATACCTTGTCCAATGTACATGTACTTGTAGAAATAAAGATTATTATTATTGTTAGGTAAGACACATATGCAACAGTTAGGTATCTTTATTATGAAACGTTTCGCCTACACAGTAGGCTTCTTCAGTCAAGTACAGAAAAGTTGATAGAAGCAGAAGATACTTGAAGACGATGTAATCAGTCCATCACCCTTAAAGTTTTGAGGTGGTCAGTCCCTCAGTCTGGAGAAGAGCATTGTTCCATAGTATGAAACAATATGGAGATGAAGTGACAGGATGGAGCTTTATATAGCGCCAAGAGGTGAGACGTAGGTCACTAGAAGAGGTAAGAACTCAGATGTTGAGAGGTCAGATCCCTCTCAAATCCAGCCGCTCTCACTAGTGGAAGTTGTCGAAGTTGATTGCAGGTCTGTACCAAGATACCCTTGTGTTGCAGTGTCTGACGTAACTGTTGCATATGTGTCTTACCTAACAACCTGTCGGTATTTTATACCATTTTAATGTTCATTATTATTATTATATGAGATAGACGCCTGCACAGGTCAACATAAGAGGACAAGATCATCAGGTCACTTAAGATGGAGTTAATACTCTTGGTATTATGTTAGATTAGGTTAGGTTAAGTTAGGCTGGATTAGATGAGGTTAGACTAAGTTAGGTTAGGTTATTTATATTACTTAATATAGTCTAACACTAGTTTAGCTAACATAATTCCTAACTATATCAAATAATCTAATGCAGCCTAACCTAACATAAACCTAAGTTTTCTCATGCATAATACACCCCTGGATGGTTGGAGGGAGAGAGAGGGAAGGGATTAAAGAAGGTTGTGAATGCTATGGGCCTGATTTTCCAGCAGGAATGAAAATACAGGAAGGCCCCGCTTATACAGCAGGATAGGTTCTGGGCTACGTTGTAAAGCTAAAATCGCTGTAAAGTGAATCATAGTTTCTCACTTACAAATGCATATAAAAGCCTGATAATATGTTTACACCATTACTTAAAATACTGTCATCCTTAGCTTATTGTAGGAAGTTATTATAAAACGCTGTAAAGCGAAGATCTGTGAAGCGGGTCCTGTCTGTAAGTGTCGCTTGTAACACGACAAGCGAAGGCGAGAAACTGATTACCTCAAACTGTCTTCTTGTCTTCTCGCTTCAGATATGTTTGGGTATATGATACTGGCATACTTTCTTTTATGTCACACACAAACTCTGTAAGAATAACCAGTGTGGTAATGCTACATGATGAGGAAAAAGGCACAAATGTGCAGTTCAGGATAGGAACTATACACAAGTGTCTTTTTCAACTTTCTCTAAGATTACAGGCAGATAGCACGTGTGAACACACTCACCCTGATAGCCAGTCTAAAAGTCATCGTGATAACGAATCTTATGATGAACCTCACGAAATTAATATTTTTCAATGATATTAGTTGATTTATTTGGAGTAAGTCCCTCACGAAGATCATTAAGACTTTGTGTCACTTGTACACCCACATACACACTATACATGCATTATATACACACTGAGATATACATACGTCTCCATTAGTACACCTTGAATTGTATGTTAAATAGTACTAACTAAATTTAGTCTTATCTAAGGTAGGCTTGTTATGATTATGCTCGATTAAAATACGCTAATTATACAGAACAAAATGGCACAATACAGTGACTGTAACAATACACAAATAACCCGCACATAGGAGAGAGGAGCTTAAGACGACATTTCGGTCCGACTTGAACTATTTACAAAGTCACACTAAGACAAAAGAGTGAGGAAGCCAGTAAATACATAAGCGACGGGGGCAGGGACGGGACCAAGAAAGGAAGAAAAAGAAGTAGTGATAGTGGTAATTATAGCAAAGATAAGTGAGGTGACTATGTAATTTCTTACTTAAAATTAAAAATGTTTACACCGTGTGAACTGTCAATGTTGAGGATACATATTCTGGCAAGATGCATTTTCATGACACTTTCTCTTGTTTTTAACGACCTTATCTTTACAGAAATGCTTATAGAGGTGCTCAAAGAAAAATAAATAGATTATGTGTTGAGAGACGGTACCTGCACTCTCACAGCAGGTTGTGTTGAGAGACGGTACCTGCACTCTCACAGCAGGTTGTGTTGAGAGACGGTACCTGCACTCTCACAGCAGGTTGTGTTGAGAGACGGTACCTGCACTCTCACAGGAGGTTATGTGTTGAGAGACGGTACCTGCACTCTCACAGGAGGTTATGTGTTGAGAGACGGTACCTGCACTCTCACAGGAGGTTATGTGTTGAGAGACGGTACCTGCACTTTCACAGCAGGTTGTGTTGAGAGACGGTACCTGCACTCTCACAGGAGGTTATGTGTTGAGAGACGGTACCTGCACTCTCACAGCAGGTTGTGTTGAGAGACGGTACCTGCACTCTCACAGGAGGTTATGTGTTGAGAGACGGTACCTGCACTTTCACAGCAGGTTGTGCTGAGAGACGGTACCTGCACTCTCACAGGAGGTTATGTGTTGAGAGACGGTACCTGCACTTTCACAGCAGGTTGTGTTGAGAGACGGTACCTGCACTCTCACAGGAGGTTATGTGTTGAGAGACGGTACCTGCACTTTCACAGCAGGTTGTGCTGAGAGACGGTACCTGCACTCTCACAGGAGGTTATGTGTTGAGAGACGGTACCTGCACTTTCACAGCAGGTTGTGCTGAGAGACGGTACCTGCACTCTCACAGGAGGTTATGTGTTGAGAGACGGTACCTGCACTTTCACAGCAGGGTGTGTTGAGAGACGGTACCTGCACTCTCACAGGAGGTTATGTGTTGAGAGACGGTACCTGCACTTTCACAGCAGGTTGTGTTGAGAGACGGTACCTGCACTCTCACAGGAGGTTATGTGTTGAGAGACGGTACCTGCACTCTCACAGCAGGTTGTGTTGAGAGACGGTACCTGCACTCTCACAGGAGGTTATGTGTTGAGAGACGGTACCTGCACTTTCACAGCAGGTTGTGCTGAGAGACGGTACCTGCACTCTCACAGGAGGTTATGTGTTGAGAGACGGTACCTGCACTTTCACAGCAGGTTGTGTTGAGAGACGGTACCTGCACTCTCACAGGAGGTTATGTGTTGAGAGACGGTACCTGCACTTTCACAGCAGGTTGTGCTGAGAGACGGTACCTGCACTCTCACAGGAGGTTATGTGTTGAGAGACGGTACCTGCACTTTCACAGCAGGTTGTGCTGAGAGACGGTACCTGCACTCTCACAGGAGGTTATGTGTTGAGAGACGGTACCTGCACTTTCACAGCAGGTTGTGCTGAGAGACGGTACCTGCACTCTCACAGGAGGTTATGTGTTGAGAGACGGTACCTGCACTCTCACAGGAGGTTATATGTTGAGAGACGGTACCTGCACTCTCACAGGAGGTTATGTGTTGAGAGACGGTACCTGCACTCTCACAGGAGGTTATATGTTGAGAGACGGTACCTGCACTCTCACAGGAGGTTATGTGTTGAGAGACGGTACCTGCACTCTCACAGGAGGTTATGTGTTGAGAGACGGTACCTGCACTCTCACAGGAGGTTATGTGTTGAGAGACGGTACCTGCACTCTCACAGGAGGTTATGTGTTGAGAGACGGTACCTGCACTCTCACAGGAGGTTATGTGTTGAGAGACGGTACCTGCACTGTCACAGCTGGTTGTGCTGAGAGACGGTACCTGCACTCTCACAGGAGGTTATGTGTTGAGAGACGGTACCTGCACTCTCACAGGAGGTTGTGTTGAGAGACGGTACCTGCACTCTCACAGCAGGTTGTGTTGAGAGACGGTACCTGCACTCTCACAGGAGGTTATATGTTGAGAGACGGTACCTGCACTTTCACAGCAGGTTGTGATGAGAGACGGTACCTGCACTTTCACAGCAGGTTGTGTTGAGAGACGGTACCTGCACTTTCACAGCAGGTTGTGTTGAGAGACGGTACCTGCACTCTCACAGGAGGTTATATGTTGAGAGACGGTACCTGCACTTTCACAGCAGGTTGTGCTGAGAGACGGTACCTGCACTCTCACAGGAGGTTATGTGTTGAGAGACGGTACCTGCACTCTCACAGGAGGTTATGTGTTGAGAGACGGTACCTGCACTTTCACAGCAGGTTGTGCTGAGAGACGGTACCTGCACTCTCACAGGAGGTTATGTGTTGAGAGACGGTACCTGCACTCTCACAGGAGGTTATGTGTAGGGAGACGGTACCTGCACTCTCACAGGAGGTTATGTGTTGAGAGACGGTACCTGCACTCTCACAGGAGGTTATGTGTAGGGAGACGGTACCTGCACTCTCACAGGAGGTTATATGTTGAGAGACGGTACCTGCACTTTCACCAGGAGGTTATGTGTTGACAGACGGTACCTGCACTCTCACAGGAGGTTATGTGTAGGGAGACGGTACCTGCACTCTCACAGGAGGTTATATGTTGAGAGACGGTACCTGCACTTTCACCAGGAGGTTATGTGTTGACAGACGGTACCTGCACTCTCACAGGAGGTTATATGTTGAGAGACGGTACCTGCACTCTCACCAGGAGGTTATGTGTTGAGAGACGGTACCTGCACTCTCACCAGGAGGTTATGTGTTGAGAGACGGTACCTGCACTCTCACAGGAGGTTATGTGTTGAGAGACGGTATCTGCACTCTCACAGCAGGTTGTGCTGAGAGACGGTACCTGCACTCTCACCAGGAGGTTATGTGTTGAGAGACGGTACCTGCACTCTCACAGGAGGTTATATGTTGAGAGACGGTAATTGCACTCTCACAGGAGATTATATGTTGATAGACGGTACCTGCATTCTCACCAGGAGGTTATTTGCTGAGAGACGGTACCTGCACTCTCACCAGGAAGTTATTTGCTGAGAGACGGTACCTGCACTTTCACCAGGAGGTTATGTGTTGACAGACGGTACCTGCATTCTCACAGGAGGTTATGTGTTGAGAGACGGTACCTGCACTCTCACAGGAGGTTATGTGTTGAGAGACGGTACCTGCACTCTTACCAGGAGGTTATTTGCTGAGAGACGGTACCTGCACTCTCACAGGAGGTTATGTGTAGGGAGACGGTACCTGCACTCTCACCAGGAGGTTATTTGCTGAGAGACGGTACCTGCCCTCTCACCAGGAGGTTATTTGCTGAGAGACGGTACCTGCACTCTCACCAGGAGGTTATTTGCTGAGAGACGGTACCTGCACTCTCACCAGGAGGTTATTTGCTGAGAGACGGTACCTGCACTCTCACCAGGAGGTTATTTGCTGAGAGACGGTACCTGCACTCTCACCAGGAGGTTATTTGCTGAGAGACGGTACCTGCACTCTCACAGGAGGTTATGTGTTGAGAGACGGTACCTGCACTCTCACAGGAGGTTATGTGTAGAGAGACGGTACCTGCACTCTCACAGGAGGTTATTTGCTGAGAGACGGTACCTGCACTCTCACCAGGAGGTTATTTGCTGAGAGACGGTACCTGCACTCTCACCAGGAGGTTATTTGTTGAGAGACGGTATCTGCACTCTCACCAGGAGGTTATTTGCTGAGAGACGGTACCTGCACTCTCACAGGAGGTTATGTGTTGAGAGACGGTACCTGCACTCTCACAGGAGGTTATGTGTTGAGAGACGGTACCTGCACTCTCACAGGAGGTTATATGTTGAGAGACGGTACCTGCACTCTCACAGGAGGTTATGTGTTGAGAGACGGTACCTGCACTCTCACAGGAGGTTATGTGTTGAGAGACGGTACCTGCACTCTCACCAGGAGGTTATATGTTGAGAGACGGTACCTGCACTCTCACAGGAGGTTATGTGTTGAGAGACGGTACCTGCACTCTCACAGGAGGTTATGTGTTGAGAGACGGTATCTGCACTCTCACAGGAGGTTATGTGTTGAGAGACGGTACCTGCACTCTCACAGGAGGTTATGTGTTGAGAGACGGTACCTGCACTCTCACAGGAGGTTATGTGTTGAGAGACGGTACCTGCACTCTCACAGGAGGTTATGTGTTGAGAGACGGTACCTGCACTCTCACAGGAGGTTATGTGTAGAGAGACGGTACCTGCACTCTCACCAGGAGGTTATATGTTGAGAGACGGTACCTGCACTCTCACAGGAGGTTATATGTTGAGAGACGGTACCTGCACTCTCACAGGAGGTTATGTGTAGAGAGACGGTACCTGAACTCTCACCAGGAGGTCTAGAATGTGTGGTTCTGGTCACCACACTTTACCTGTATGGTAATGCCTGGGAAGCATGAGACTCAGGTGAGATCACACGATTCTTATTTCATCCAAAGACAGTTTACTGCTACCATCAGGTATGGACAAAACTCGGGAGGACTTTTATTAAAGTAAACTCTCTCTGTATAATATATATTATCATACATATATATATATATATATATATATATATATATATATATATATATATATATATATATATATATATATATATTATCATATATATAAATATATATATATATATATATATATATATATATATATATATATATATATATATATATTTATATATATATAATATATATATTATCATATATATAAATATATATATATATATATATATATATATATATATATATATATATATATATATATATATATATATATAATATATATATTATCATATATATAAATATATATATATATATATATATATATATATATATATATATATATATATATATATATATATATATATATATATATATATATATATATATATATATATATATATATATACCGTGTCTTCCTTTGCAGATGACACCCGAATCTGCATGACAGTGTCTTCCATTGCAGACACTGCAAGGCTCCAGGCGGACATCAACCAAATCTTTCAGTGGGCTGCAGAAAACAATATGAAGATCAACGATGAGAAATTTCAATTACTCAGATATGGTAAACATGAGGAAATTAAATCTTCAGCAGAGTACAAAATAAATTCTGGCCACAAAATAGAGCGAAACACCAACGTCAAAGACCTGGGAGTGATCATGTCGGAGGATCTCACCTTAGTTTAATATGTTTATTATGCACCCCATACCCATCCTGTGGGCGGTAGTCAAAAGATTACAGAGGTACATAATTGGTCCAGGGACTGGACTCCAAAGTTTTGATCTCACCTTCAAGGACCACAACATTGTATCAATCGCATCTGCTAGAAAAATGACAGGATGGATAATGAGAACCTTCAAAACTAGGGAGGCCAAGCCCATGATGACACTCTTCAGGTCACTTGTTCTATCTAGGCTGGAGTATTGCTGCACACTAACAGCACCTTTCAAGGCAGGTGAAATTGCCGACCTAGAGAATGTACAGAGAACTTTCACGGCGCGCATAACGGAGATAAAACACCTCAATTACTGGGAGCGCTTGAGGTTCCTAAACCTGTATTCCCTGGAACGCAGGAGGGAGAGATACATGATTATATACACCTGGAAAATCCTAGAGGGACTAGTACCGAACTTGCACACGAAAATCACTCACTACGAAAGCAAAAGACTTGGCAGACGATGTACCATCCCCCCAATGAAAAGCAGGGTGTCACTAGCACGTTAAGAGACCATACAATAAGTGTCAGGGGCCCGAGACTGTTCAACTGCCTCCCAGCACACATAAGGGGGATTACCAACAGACCCCTGGCAGTCTTCAAGCTGGCACTGGACACGCACCTAAAGTCAGTTCCTGATCAGCCGGGCTGTGACTCGTACGTTGGTTTGCGTGCAGCCAGCAGCAACAGCCTGGTTGATCAGGCTCTGATCCACCAGGAGGCCTGGTCACAGACCGGGCCGCGGGGGCGTTGACCCCCGGAACTCTCTCCAGTTAAACTCGAGGTATATGTATATATATATATATATATATATATATATATATATATATATATATATATATATGTGTATATATATATATATATATATATATATAAGGGGAGTTTGAATGATTGGCTCAGATTGAGCAATCATTCAACTCCGCCCTGTGTTTATTTTCCATCTTTCATCGCTCGTTCGCAATTATTGCAATGTATATATATATATATATATATATATATATATATATATATATATATATATATATATATATATATATATATATATATATATATATATATATATATTATTTATATTTATTATTATTATCACACTGGCCGATTCCCACCAAGGCAGGGTGGCCCGAAAAAGAAAAACTTTCACCATCATTCACTCCATCATGTCTTGCCAGAAGGATGCTTTACACTACAGTTTTTAAACTGTAACATTAACACCTCTCTATCAGAGTACAGACACTGTACTTCTCATCTCCAGGACTCAAGTCCGGCCTGCCGGTTTCCCTGAATCCCTTCATAAATGTTACTTTGATCACACTCTAACAGCACGTAAAATCCTATAAACTGTCTCCACTCAATCCTATCTAAGATGCTCACGCATGCTTGCTAGAAGTTCAAGCTTCTCGCACACAAAACTTTCTTTACCCCCTCCCTCCAACCTGTCCTAGGTCGTCCCCTACCCAGCCTTCCTTCCACTACAGACTGATACACTCTTGAAGTCATTCTGTTTCGCTCCATTCTCTCTACATGTCCGAACCACCTCAACAACCCTTCCTCAGCCCTCTGGACAACAGTTTTGGTAATCCCGCACCTCCTCCTAACTTCCAAACTACGAATTCTCTGCATTATATTCACACCACACATTGCCCTCAGACATGACATCTCCACTGCCTCCAGCCTTCTCCTCGCTGTAACAATTATCACCCATGCTTCACACCCATATAAGAGTGTTGGTAAAACAATACTCTCATACATTCCCCTCTTTGCCTCCAAGGACAAAGTTCTTTGTCTCCACAGACTCCTAAGTGCACTGCTCACCCTTTTCCCCTCATCAATTCTATGATTCACCTCATCCTTCATAGACCCATCCGCTGACACGTCCACTCCCAAATATCTGAATACATTCACCTCCTCCATACTCTTTCCCTCCAATCTGATATCCAATCTTTCATCACCCAATCTTTTTGTTATCCTCATAACCTTACTCTTTCCTGTATTCACTATTAATTTTCTTCTTTTGCATACCCTACCAAATTCATCCACCAACTTTTGCAACTTCTCTTCAGAATCTCCCAAGAGCACAGTGTCATCAGCAAAGAGCAACTGTGACAACTCCCACTTTATGTGTGATTCTTTATCTTTTAACTCCACGCCTCTTGCCAAGACCCTCGCATTTACTTCTCTTACAACCCCATCTATAAATATATTAAACAACCACGGTGACATCACTCATCCTATATATATATATATATATATATATATATATATATATATATATATATATATATATATATATATATATATATATATATATATATATATATATATATATATATATTTTATATATATATATATATATATATATAATTTTTTGGTGTACTGTATTGATCTACACTATCGAAGTTCCAGAGTAGAGAGAGAAATATTCGCTTGTATTTCTCGGCTATTTTCAAAATGTGGAGTTTTTGAATGATGTGCATTTGTATATAAAACTATTCCTATAGGTTTTGTAAATTTTGAACTTTGTTTCATTTTTCCCCTGTCCCAAAAGTGTTTGGTTAGTTAGTTCCCTTTTGGTTGGTCCTCTGAAATTTTAAACAAGCAATTTTGAGCGGGAAATTGACTCATGTGCTGGCCTGAAGGTTCACTGAAATGTGAAAAAATTCTGCAATTCCTGCAACTTACACACCCAAACATATATATATATATATATATATATATATATATATATATATATATATATATATATATATATATATATATATATATATATATATATATATATATATATATATATATATATGTATGTATATATATATATGTATCTCCCATTCACTATTTTGTCACATTGAACAATTATCATAGTTGATATGACTCTCCAACCTGCAATCCCCCCACTCCCCCTCCAGAGTGCAGGCACTGTGCCTCCCACCTCCACCACCGGCCAACCGGTTTCCGTGAATTTATTTATACCAGTTACCTTACACTCCGACAACATCTTTAATCATAAAAACCACCAAAACCGTGCTAAAAGCTTTCGTCTTAAAACTCAAAAATCTTCGTCTCTCATCCAAACTTCTGTATGAGACCTCATCATTAGTTTTAGACCAATTAAGAGCAATTATTAAGAAGATTAACCGGCTTATAGAAAAAAAATCTATTTAAACATCATCAAACTGAAAATACAAGTAAGGTACATAAGTAAACTAACAATGTTGTATCAGGTAAACTAACTTTTATAGTAACAAACAGTTATTACTCAGGCATAAAATGCTTCAATGTGTGAGAAATTGAATTCATATGAAAGGTTGTTAATGGTATATATAGTGGGAGGTGTATTCTTCTCAGAGTATATATATGTATATGATGATAATTTACTTAATCCCTATTTTAGGGATTTAAGCAGTGTTGTGTGGTGGTGACCAGGCTACCTGCAGCCTTTATGACACTCGTGTAGCCGATAGGCTTTAAACCCCATTAACCAACCTCATTCTAACAATGTGCAGAGATTTAGAGTGAATGAGGTTCAATGCCTTTGATGTTGCAGGCAAAACCGTGACGTTTCGCTCAGGAGGAATATTTAATAAATCTTGATAAAGTTTACTTAGAGAAACGTCTAAAAGTGTCTTTAAAACAATTTTTTTTTAATTTTACAAGTGATCCAAAAATATACTTCGAGTTAAAATTTTTCTTGCCTATAACTTATACTTCGAAATCTTTTGTAACTGTATCACTGCACTGATGGCTAAAATGTTGCACCAACGTGCTGAAAACGTGGCACCCACATTCTCACATGGCACCCATGTTCTCACAACGTGGCACCCTGGCAGCTGTCTCTCAAGGAGGGCCGCCAGGCAAACACACTCTCCACTCTGAGCACCTGCCTGTAAAACCCATCGATCGCCTTTATCCTCTGCTCCTGTGTTTTCTTTTCTGGAGCAAGATATATATATATATATATATATATATATATATATATATATATATATATATATATATATATATATATATATATATATATATATATATATATATATATATAGTTGTTGAGTGGACGTGTCAGCGGATGGGTCTATGAAAGATGAGGTGAATCATAGAATTGATGAGGGAAAAAGAGTGAGTGGTGCACTTAGGAGTCTGTGGAGACAAAGAACTTTGTCCTTGGAGGCAAAGAGGGGAATGTATGAGAGTATAGTTTTACCAACGCTCTTATATGGGTGTGAAGCGTGGGTGATGAATGTTGCAGCGAGGAGAAGGCTGGAGGCAGTGGAGATGTCATGTCTGAGGGCAATGTGTGGTGTGAATATAATGCAGAGAATTCGTAGTTGGAAGTTAGGAGGAGGTGCGGGATTACCAAAACTGTTGTCCAGAGGGCTGAGGAAGGGTTGTTGAGGTGGTTCGGACATGTAGAGAGAATGGAGCGAAACAGAATGACTTCAAGAGTGTATCAGTCTGTAGTGGAAGGAAGGCGGGGTAGGGGTCGGCCTAGGAAGGGTTGGAGGGAGGGGGTAAAGGAGGTTTTGTGTGCGAGGGGCTTGGACTTCCAGCAGGCATGCGTGAGCGTGTTTGATAGGAGTGAATGGAGACAAATGGTTTTTAATACTTGACGTGCTGTTGGAGTGTGAGCAAAGTAACATTTATGAAGGGATTCAGGGAAACCGGCAGGCCGGACTTGAGTCCTGGAGATGGGAAGTACAGTGCCTGCACTCTGAAGGAGGGGTGTTAATGTTGCAGTTTAAAAACTGTAGTGTAAAGCACCCTTCTGGCAAGACAGTGATGGAGTGAATGATGGTGAAAGTTTTTCTTTTTCGGGCCACCCTGCCTTGGTGGGAATCGGCCGGTGTGATAATAATAAATAAAATATATATATATATATATATATATATATATAGCAGTCACTACTGCTATTGTTCAAAGAAGAATTATTCTTGATGGAATGACTCGACGACCGGAATACTTTACGAACCTGATAAACTACATATGTGCCACTTACCTCGAGAATATTTTCTGGAATCTACGCCCCCGCAGCGCAGTCCCAGACCAGTCCTCTTTTATTGCCAGTATTGCATACCATAAATAATATAATACCAACGTCTCACTCTCATAAGTTGCAGGAACTTGCCCAACACTTCATTGCAAACCCTCACTAGATCATGACTTGATAAAGATTCAGTAAAGCTGATCTATAAAACAAAACAAAAATAGAGCAAACCCACATCACAACAAAATCTCTAGCAGCTGAAAAAGATTACTTATGTAAGTCTTCTCGGGGGTGATAACTGAAAAATATGTGAAAGTTAATTGAACCTAAGAACACCTGAGAGACTGCCTAACACAAGCAAGATAATAAAACAAATGCTAATTCCTAGCTGATTGTGGATCACCATAGAATTTTATGTTCCTGTGGGTCACTACGGAGCTGTATGTTGCTTTGGATCATCGCAGAACCTTTTGTTGCTGTGGATCACCACAGAACTGTATGTGTCAGATTGTAGTGTTGTTAGTGTTGTGTCATAGTGTAGTGTTGTCACGGGAGGTCCATAAGAACACATAGTGGAGTGTTGCGTGCACCAGCGGCTCGGCTGGGCAAGCAACAGATAAGGTAATGTTCTCATTTGTCTCCCTGGTGTTGGAATGGTGTAGGAATGGGGGGGGAAGGGGGTGAATGAAGTGGAAATGGTGTGGAAATGGGAATGGACACAACACAGGATTCAGAGTTAGGCTTCCACCTGTCACCAAGTGGTACTTGTCTCTCTCTGGTGTTTACCAGATACCTCTATACAAATTCTATTCCGATATCAATTTTTTTTGTTTGAATTTCTTCGTAATGATCTGTACATTAACAACTACAGGATGATACTGAAGAAAAAAAATGTTGGTTTTCCCTGTAGTAAACAATTATGGAAAACAAACTGTTAACTAAGAAATATGTCAGATAAATTGAGTTATGATTTTAATAACACCATCATTGACGGAACCTGACGAGAAACAAAAGCAAATGAAATTTAGCCGACTAAGCAAAGATAATTCTAAATATATTCCTCCACGGGAGACATCACACAAGTTGAGACACTGACTGAACTTCCAGTTCTGATGATGATACTTGGAGGTTCTGCACAAGGTGACAGTTATCGTTACTTTAAGGTAGATTATGTATACCACCTTGAGTCACAGGCAGGACACAGGCGACAGTTCCTGGTACTTTAAGGTAGATTATGTACACCACCTTGAGTCACAGGCAGGACAGAGGTAGGTGAGTGATGGTTGTCTCTGGAAGACAAATGGTTGACCAGGAGGTGTAGTTATATTATGGTGGTTCACACACCCCAGCCATGAGACAAGTGTCTTAGTGATGAGGACAATAAAGACTACACTTACGAATACAGTCAATATACAGGTAAATTGTGTTCCTGTCCAGTTCTCTCTCCATGGGAGACCAAGTCATGAACTGAAGACTGGCAGAAAAGAAGAACTTCAATAAATAAAGTTGAAGACCAAAGCATTATACAATACTTAACAAAAGTCAAGAAATCTACTTCGAGCCTTCAACACAACAGAAAATTCCAAGACCAAATGAGAAGACAATAAAACCTATGTGAAGTGTAGGATGAATGTAGGTGAAGTGAAGAGTCCAAAGCTGCTTCTTTGAAGAAAGAAAATTTGAGAAGAACACATGAGAATAAAGAGGAAAGATGACAGATAAAGAACAAAGAATTCCCTTACTAGATGGCAGCACACACGGCCACTCTTGAGAGAGAACTGAAGACACTAACACTAATACTACAGCCACACTAGGCAAACTAACACCACCTACCCTTATCCTTTATAGTTACACAACTCACACAACACTACTGTGAACGAAGACCTCGTTCATGGTCATACATGCACCACCACAGTCATACACCTACTCCCACAGTCATACATGCACCACCACAGTCATACATGCACCACCACAGTCATACATGCACCACCACAGTCATACATGCACCACCACAGTCATACATGCAACACAGCCATACACCAACACAGTCATACACCAACAGCCATACAACAGCAGTCATACACCAGCACACACAGCCATACACCAACACAGTCATACACCAACAGCCATACAACAGCAGTCATACACCAGCACAGTCATACACCAACACAGTCGTACACCAACACAGTCATACACCAACACAGTCATACACCAACACAGTTATACACCAACACAGTCATACAACAACGCAGTCATACATCAACACAGTCATACACCAACACAGTCATACAACAATACAGTCATACACCAACACAGTCATACACCAACACAGTCATACACCAGCACAGTCATACAACAGCACAGTCATACACCAACACAGTCATACAACAACACAGTCATACAACAACACAGTCATACACCAACACAGTCATACAACAACACAGTCATTCAACAACACAGTCATACACCAACACAATCATACACCAACACAGTCATACAACAACACAGTCATACACAAACACAGTCATACACCACCACAGTCATACAACAACACAGTCATACACCAACACAGTCATACAACAACACAGTCATACAACAACACAGTCATACAACAACACAGCCATACAACAACACAGCCATACAGCAACACAGTCATACAGCAACACAGTCATACACCACCACAGTCATACAACAACACAGTCATACACCAACACAGTCATACAACAACACAGTCATACAACAACACAGTCATACAACAACACAGCCATACAACAACACAGCCATACAGCAACACAGTCATACAGCAACACAGTCATACAACAACACAGTCATACAACAACACAGTCATACACCAACACAGTCATACACCAACACAGACATACAACAACACAGTCATACACCAACACAGTCATACACCAACACAGTCATACAACAACACAGTCATACAACAACACAGCCATACACCAACACAGTCATACAACAACACAGCCATACAACAACACAGTCATAAACAACACAGTCATACAACAACACAGACATACAACAACACAGTCATACAACAACACAGTCATACAACAACACAGTCATACAACAACATAGTCATACAACAACACAGCCATAAAACAACACAGCCATACAGCAACACAGTCATACAGAAACACAGTCATACACCAACACAGTCATACAACAACACAGTCATACAACAACACAGTCATACAACAACACAGTCATACAACAACACAGTCATACACCAACACAGTCATACAACAACACAGTCATACAACAACACAGTCATACAACAACACAGTCATACAACAACACAGTCATACAACAACACAGTCATACACCAACACAGTCATACAACAACACAGTCATACAACAACACAGTCATACAACAACACAGTCATACAACAACACAGTCATACACCAACACAGTCATACAACAACACAGTCATACAACAACACAGTCATACAACAACACAGTCATACAACAACACAGTCATACACCAACACAGTCATACAACAACACAGTCATACAACAACACAGTCATACAACAACACAGTCATACACAAACACAGTCATACAACAACACAGTCATCGACATACAGATCTAATATATATATTCTCTGAACTCTCATTAACCTACAATAAATTTAATTGCCTTTATATATTAATAGGACATAAAACATTCATAGTTTGAAAATGTTTATGAAACTTGTGTGCAAATAACCCATGTTTATAATGGTATATTATTAAGTAATTTTTTAATGACCGTAATTTATTTTCATGGGAAAGCGAGACATATATTTTGAAACTAATAAATAAATCTCAAAGAACGAAAAAAAAAAATCTGAATGTATTTGACTTGTTTGTCTGATGATCCAGCTTAATTATGAATCTAATTAAATATTCCCGGGAAAAATGTGCTAAGCTTAGAGCTTACAGTCAGCTTGATGAGGGGAGGATTATAGGTAAGCTGATGGTCCGACTGCAGTGCTTCACACACACTACTGCAGTGCTTCACGCACACTACTGCAGTGCTTCACGCACACTACTGCAGTGCTTCACACACACTACTGCAGTGCTTCACACACACTACTGCAGTGCTTCACACACACTACTGCAGTGCTTCACGCACACTACTGCAGTGCTTCACGCACACTACTGCAGTGCTTCACACACACTACTGCAGTGCTTCACACACACTACTGCAGTGCTTCACACACACTACTGCAGTGCTTCACACACACTACTGCAGTGCTTCACACACACTACTGCAGTGCTTCACACACACTACTGCAGTGCTTCGCACACACTACTGCAGTGTTTCACACACACTACTGCAGTGCTTCGCACACACTACTGCAGTGCTTCACACACACTACTGCAGTGCTTCACACACACTACTGCAGTGCTTCACACACACTACTGCAGTGCTTCACGCACACTACTGCAGTGCTTCACGCACACTACTGCAGTGCTTCACGCACACTACTGCAGTGCTTCACGCACACTACTGCAGTGCTTCACACACACTACTGCAGTGCTTCACACACACTACTGCAGTGCTTCACACACACTACTGCAGTGCTTCACACACACTACTGGAGTGCTTCACACACACTACTGCAGTGCTTCACACACACTACTGCAGTGCTTCGCACACACTACTGCAGTGCTTCACACACACTACTGCAGTGCTTCGCACACACTACTGCAGTGCTTCACACACACGCACTACTGCAGTGCTTCACACACACTACTGCAGTGCTTCACACACACTACTGCAGTGCTTCACACACACTACTGAAGTGCTTCACACACACTACTGCAGTGCTTCACACACACTGCAGTACGCACACTACTGCAGTGCTTCACTCACACTACTGCAGTGCTTCACACACACTGCAGTACACACACTACTGCAGTGCTTCACACACACTACTGCAGTGCTTCACACACACTACATCAGTGCTTCACACACACTACTGCAGTGCTTCACACACACTACTGCAGTGCTTCACACACACTACTGAAGTGCTTCACACACACTACTGCAGTGCTTCACACACACATACACACACTACTGCAGTGCTTCACACACACATACACACACTACTGCGGTGCTTCACACACACATACACACACTACTGCAGTGCTTCACATACACGCACTACTGCAGTGCTCAACACACACACACTACTGCAGTGCTTCACTCACACTACTGTAGTGCTAAACTTACACTATTGCAGTGCTTCACACACACATACACACACTACTGCAGTGCTTCACACACACGCACTACTGCAGTGCTCAACACACACACACTACTGCAGTGCTTCACACACTACTGTAGTGATAAACACACACTGCTGCGGTGCTTCACACACACTACTGCAGTGCTTCACACACACTACTGCAGTGCTTCACACACACTGCTGCGGTGCTTCACACACACTACTGCAGTGCTTCACACACACTACTGCAGTGCTTCATCAACACTACTGTAGTGCTTCACTCTCACTACTGCAGTGCTTCACACACACTACTGCAGTGCTTCACACACACTGCTGCAGTGCTTCACACACACTACTGCAGTGCTTCACACAAACTACTGCAGTGCTTCACACACACTACTGCAGTGTTTCACACACACTACTGCAGTGCTTCACACAAACTACTGCAGTGCTTCACACACACTACTGCAGTGTTTCAATCACATTACTGCAGTGCTTCACACACACTACTGCAGTGCTTCACACACACTACTGCAGTGTTTCAATCATATTACTGCAGTGCTTCACACACACTACTGCAGTGCTTCACTCACACTACTCCAGTGCTTCACTCACATAACTGCAGTGCTTCACACACACTACTGCAGTGCTTCACACACACTACTGCAGTGCTTCACACACACTACTGAAGTGCTAGACACACACTACTGCAGTGCTTCACACACACATACACACACTACTGCAGTACTTCACAGACGCACTACTGCAGTGCTCAACACACACACACTACTGCAGTGCTTCACTCACACTACTGTAGTGCTTAACTTACACTACTGCAGTGCTTCACACACTACTGTAGTGCTTCACACACACTACTGTAGTGCTTCACTTACACTACTGCAGTGCTTCACACACACTACTGCAGTGCTTCACACACACTACTGCAGTGCTTCATCAACACTACTGTAGTGTTTCACTCTCACTACTGCAGTGCTTCACACACACTACTGCAGTGCTTCACAGACACTGCTGCAGTGCTTCACACAAACTACTGCAGTGCTTCACACACACTACTGTAGTGCTTCACAGACACTGCTGCAGTGCTTCACACACACTACTGCAGTGCTTCATCAACACTACTGTAGTGCTTCACACACACTACTGCAGTGTTTCAATCACATTACTGCAGTGCTTCACACACACTACTGCAGTGCTTCACTCTCACTACTGTAGTGCTTCACACACACTACTGCAGTGCTTCACACACACTACTGCAGTGCTTCACACACACTACTGCAGTGTTTCAATCATATTACTGCAGTGCTTCACACACACTACTGCAGTGCTTCACTCACACTACTGCAGTGCTTCACTCACATAACTGCAGTGCTTCACACACACTACTGCAGTGTTTCAATCACATTACTGCAGTGCTTCACACACACTACTGCAGTGCTTCACTCACATAACTGCAGTGCTTCACACACACTACTGCAGTGCTTCACTCACATAACTGCAGTGCTTCACTCACACTACTGCAGTGCTTCACTCACATAACTGCAGTGCTTCACACACACTACTGCAGTGCTTCACACACACTACTGCAGTGCTTCACTCACATTACTGCAGTGCTTCACACGCACTGCTGCAGTGCTTCACAAACACAACTGCAGTGATTCACACACACTACTGCAGTGCTTCACAAACACTACTGCAGTAATTCACACACACTACTGCAGTGCTTCACAAACACTACTGCAGTAATTCACACACACTTCTGCAGTGCTTCACACACACTACTGCAGTGCTTCACACACACTACTGCAGTGCTTCACTCACACTACTGCAGTGCTTCACTCACATTACTGCAGTGCTTCACACACACTACTGCAGTGCTTCACAAACACTACTGCAGTGATTCACACACACTACTGCAGTGCTTCACAAACACTACTGCAGTGATTCACACACACTACTGCAGTGCTTCACACACACTACTGCAGTGCTTCACACACACTACTGCAGTGCTTCACAAACACTACTGCAGTGATTCACACACACTACTGCAGTGCCTCACACACACTACTGCAGTGCTTCACAAACACTACTGCAGTGATTCACACACTACTGCAGTGCCTCACACACACACACACACACACACACACACACACACACACACACACACACACACACACACACACACACACACACACACACACACACACACACACATCAAGCGACAGGTCCGAAGACAATGAAGGTTTGTTATATGCAGAGATTCTAACAGCCAACTGCAGTAGCAAGGGACAGCTGGCCAGGAAAGGCAGTTCACTGAGAATAGAAGTTTCAGATATGACAGGGACTGAAGGCAAGAACATGTCAATGGAAGGAAATAAAATGCCTCAGAGGAAGCAGATGGAGACTCAGTGGGAGGAGGAAAGGGCGAGGTCAGTTTTTGTGTACGGGCTCCAAGAAGCCAAGGGGGCCAACTTTGAAGAAATAAAACAGGAGGAGAAAAAAATGATTGAAGGCATCATGAAAACAATAGGGGAGGGCAATATGACCCAGGTGACAAATTTTCAGAGAATTGGGTGGTTTGCGAGTGGAAGGATACGGCCTGTCAGAGTAACTTTCAAGGAAGAATCAGTTCGATCCAGGATTCTGCAAGAGAAAGCAAGACTGAGGGACAAAGATGGGTACCAGAGAGTATACCTCGACCGCGACAGAACACAAGAAGAAAGGACTACACTGAAAGAGAGGGTACAGAGACGCAAGGAGGAACGAGAAGCAATGAAAATGAGCAGGACCCAGACACAGGAGGAAGGGCAAACACACCCCACAGAATCTCCCGCCAAAAGACTCCACCCGCGACATTCCCAACGCAACTGAGCAACCTATACTACAACCCACTCACTGTTCCCTCTGCCACCAACCCCCATATCACAAACCTCACCCCAACAGCTGTCCCTTATGGGCATTCTGACCCCACCCCCATCAACACATACCCCACCTACACCACAGCCCCATATAGGCCCCCACCAAGGCTCTCGCTCCCCCAACCCCAATATACTTGCATGACCACAATGATAGAAAAGAAACTAAAGGTTTGGTACACAAACGCGGATGGAATAACGAATAAACATGAGGAGTGGAATGAAAGAATCAGTGAAAAATCCCCAGATATCATAGCAGTCACAGAAACAAAACTCGCTGAGACAATAACAGACACAATCTTCCCAACAGGATATCAGATCCTGAGGAAAGATAGAAGGAGTAGAGGGGAGGAGGGGTTGCACTGCTCATAAAACACCAATGGGGATTTGAGGAAATGGAAGGCATGGACATGATTGGAGAAAGAGACTACATTGTAGGTACAATTCAGTCCGGAGAACATAAAGTAGTCATTGGAGTGATGTATAACCCACCACAGAACTGCAGGAGGCCAAGAGAGGAGTACGAAGAAAACAACAGGGTGATGGTGGACACACTGGCTGAGGTGGCAAGAAGAGCTCACTCGAGCAGAGCAAAGTTACTGGTAATGGGCGATTTCAACCACAGGGAGATCGACTGGGAAAACCTGGAGCCACATGGGGGTCCCGAAACATGGAGAGCCAAGATGATGGATGTGGTACTTGAAAACCTCATGCATCAACATGTCAGGGACACAACCAGAGAGAGAGGGGAGGATGAGCCAGCAAGACTGGATCTTGTGTTCACCCTGAGCAGTTCAGACATCGAGGACATCACTTACGAGAGGCCCCTTGGAGCTAGCGATCATGTGGTTCTGAGTTTTGACTATATAGTAGAGTTACAAGTGGAGAAGGTAACAGGAACTGAAGGGGAGAGGCCAAACTATAAAAGGGGGGACTACACAGGTATGAGAAACTTCCTGCAGGAGGTTCAGTGGGACAGAGAAATGGTAGGAAAATCAGTAAACGAGATGATGGAATATGTGACAACAAAGTGCAAGGAGGCAGAGGAAAGTTTTGTTCCCAAGGGAAACAGAAATAATAGGAAGACCAAAACGAGTCCTTGGTTTACCCGAAGGTGTAGGGAGGCAAAAACTTAGTGCAACAGGGAATGGAAAAGGTACAGGAGGCATAGGACCCAGGAAAACAAGGAGATTAGTAGAAGAGCCAGAAACGAGTATGCGCAGATAAGGAGGGAGGCCCAGCGACAGTATGAAAACGACATAGCATCGAAAGTCAAATCTGACCCGAAACTGCTGTATAGCCACATTAGGAGGAAGACAACAGTCAAGGACCAGGTGATAAGGCTGAGGAAAGAAGGTGGAGAACTCACAAGAAACGATCAAGAGGTATATGAGGAGCTCAACACGAGATTTAAGGAAGTATTTACAGTAGAGACAGGAAGGACTCTGGGGGGACAGACCAGATGGGGACACCAACAAGGAATACACCAACAAGTGTTGGACGACATACATACAGATGAGGAGGAGGTGAAGAAACTGCTAAGGGACATCGATACCTCAAAGGCAATGGGACCGGACAACATCTCTCCATGGGTCCTTAGAGAGGGAGCAGATATGTTGTGCGTACCACTTACCACAATCTTCAACACATCCCTGGAAACTGGGCAACTACCTGAGGTATGGAAGACGGCAAATGTAGTTCCCATATTCAAAAAAGGAGACAGAAAAGAGGCACTAAACTATAGACCTGTGTCATTGACGTGTATAGTATGCAAAATTATGGAGAAGATTATCAGGAGGAGAGTGGTGGAGCACCTGGAATGGAACAGGAGTATAAATGCCAACCAGCACGGATTCACGGAAGGCAAATCCTGTGTCACAAACCTTCTGGAGTTTTATGATAAAATAACAGAAGTAAGACAAGAGAGAGAGGGGTGGGTTGATTGCATCTTCTTGGACTGCAAGAAGGCCTTTGACACAGTTCCTCACAAGAGATTAGTGCAGAAGCTAGAGCATCAGGCGCATATAACAGGAAGGGCACTGCAATGGATCAGAGAATACCTGACAGGGAGGCAACAACGAGTTATGGTACGTAATGATGTATCACAGTGGGCACCTGTGACGAGCGGGGTCCCACAGGGGTCGGTCCTAGGACCAGTGCTATTTTTGGTATATGTGAACGACATGACGGAAGGGTTAGACTCAGAAGTGTCCCTGTTTGCAGATGATGTGAAGTTAATGAGGAGAATTAAATCTGATGAGGACCAGGCAGGACTTCAAAGAGACCTGGACAGACTGGACACCTGGTCCAGCAAATGGCTTCTCGAATTTAATCCTGCCAAATGCAAAGTCATGAAGATAGGGGAAGGGCACAGAAGACCACAGACAGAGTATAGGCTAGGTGGCCAAAGACTGCAAACCTCACTCAAGGAGAAAGATCTTGGGGTGAGTATAACACCGAGCATGTCTCCGGAAGCACACATCAATCAGATAACTGCTGCAGCATATGGGCGCCTGGCTAACCTGAGAACAGCATTCCGACACCTTAGTAAGGAATCATTCAAGACACTGTACACCGTGTATGTCAGGCCCATACTGGAGTATGCAGCACCTGTTTGGAACCCGCACTTGATAAAGCACGTCAAGAAACTAGAGAAAGTACAAAGGTTTGCAACAAGGTTAGTTCCAGAGCTAAGGGGAATGTCCTATGAAGAAAGATTAAGGGAAATCGGCCTGACCACACTGGAGGACAGGAGGGTCAGGGGAGACATGATAACGACATATAAAATACTGCGTGGAATAGACAAGGTGGACAAGGACAGGATGTTCCAGGGAGGGGACACAGAAACAAGAGGCCACAATTGGAAGTTGAAGACACAAATGAGTCAGAGAGATAGTAGGAAGTATTTCTTCAGTCATAGAGTTGTAAGGCAGTGGAATAGCCTAGAAAATGACGTAGTGGAGGCAGGAACCATACACAGTTTTAAGACGAGGTTTGATAAAGCTCATGGAGCGGGGAGAGAGAGGGTCTAGTAGCAACCGGTGAAGAGGCGGAGCCAGGAGCTAGGACTCGACCCCTGCAACCACAAATAGGTGAGTACAAATAGGTGAGTACACACACACACACACACACACACTACTGCAGTGCTTCACACACATACACTACTGCAGTGCTTCACACACATACACTACTGCAGTGCTTCACACACAGACACTACTGCAGTGCTTCACGCATACACACACACACACACACACACACACACACACACACACACACACACACACGCACACACACGCACACACACACACACACGCACACACACACACGCACACTACTGCAGTGCTTCACACCCACTACTGCAGTGCTTCACATACACACACACACTACTGCATTTCTTCACACATCGACACTACTGCAGTGCTTCACAGGCACTACTGCAGTGCTTTACACACAGACACTATTGCAGTGCTTCACACACACTACTGCAGTGTTTCACACACACACACACACTACTGCAGTGCATCACACACCGACACTACTGCAGGGCTTCACACACACACACACACACACACACACTACTGCAGTGCTTCACACACGCAGACTACTACAGTGCTTTACACACACACACAGGCACTGCTGCAGTGCTTCACACACACAGACACTACTGCAGTGCTTCACGCATTACTGCAGTGCTTCACACACAAACTACTGCAGTGCTTCACACACACACACACACGCACACACACACACACACACAAACTGCTGCAGTGCTTCACACGCACAGACTACTGCAGTGCTTCACACACACAGACACTACTGCAGTGCTTCACACACAAAGACACTACTGCAGAGCTTCACACACACAGACTATTGCAGTGCTTCACACACACAGACACTACTGAAGTGCTTCACACACAAAGACACTACTGCAGTGCTTCACACACACACACACTCACACACACACACACACACACACACACACACACACACACTACTGCAGTGCTTCACACACAGAGACACTACTGCAGTGCTTCACACACACACACAGACACTACTGCAGTGCTTCACACACACAGACACTACTGCAGTGCTTCACACACACACAGACACTACTGCAGTGCTTCACACACACACACAGACACTACTGCAGTGCTTCACACACACACACAGACACTACTGCAGTGCTTCACACACACAGACACTACTGCAGTGCCTCACACACACACACAGACACTACTGCAGTGCTTCACACACACACACACAGACACTACTGCAGTGCTTCACACACACACACACAGACACTACTGCAGTGCTTCACACACACAGACACTACTGCAGTGCTTCACACACACACACAGACACTACTGCAGTGCTTCACACACACACAGACACTACTGCAGTGCTTCACACACACACACAGACACTACTGCAGTGCTTCACACACACACAGACACTACTGCAGTGCTTCACACACACACACAGACACTACTGCAGTGCATCACACACACACACACACACACACACACACACTACTGCAGTGCTTCACACACACACACACACACACACACAGACACTACTGCAGTGCTTCACACACACACACAGACACTACTGCAGTGCTTCACACACACACACAGACACTACTGCAGTGCTTCACACACACACACAGACACTACTGCAGTGCTTCACACACACACACACACGCAGACACTACTGCATTGCTTCACACACACACAGACACTACTGCAGTGCTTCACACACTCACACACAGACACTACTGCAGTGCTTCACACACACACAGACACTACTGCAGTGCTTCACACACTCACACACAGACACTACTGCAGTGCTTCACACACACACAGACACTACTGCAGTGCTTCACACACAGAGAGACTGCTGCAGTGCGTCACACACACACACACGCACACAGACACACACACACACACACACACTACTGCAGTGCTTCACACACACACATACAAACACTACTGTAGTGCTTCACATACACACGCACAGACACTACTGCAGTGCTTCACACACACACACACACACTACTGCAGTGCTTCACACACACACACACACACACACACACACACACACACACACACACACACACACACACACACTACCGCAGTGTTTCACACACACACACAGACACTACTGCAGTGCTTCACACACACACACACACACACACACAGACACTATTGCAGTGCTTCACACACACACACACAGACACTACTGCAGTGCTTCACAAACACAGACACTACTGCAGTGCTTCACACACACACACACACAGACACTACTGCAGTGCTTCACACACACACACACAGACATTATTGCAGTGCTTCACACACACACAAAGACACTACTGCAGTGCTTCACACACACAGACATTACTGCAGTGCTTCACACACACAGAGACTACTACAGTGCTTCACACACACACAAAGACACTACTGCAGTGCTTCACACACACACACACACACACACTCACAGACACTACTGCAGTGCTTCACACACACACAGACAGACTACTGCAGTGCTTCACACACACACAGACACTACTGCAGTGCTTCACACACACACACACAGACACTACTGCAGTGCTTCACACACACACACACACACACACACAGACACTACTGCAGTGCTTCACACACACACACACACAGACACTACTGCAGTACTTCACACACACACACAGACACTACTGCAGTGCTTCACACACACACACACAGACACTACTGCAGTGCTTCACACACACACACACACACACACACAGACACTACTGCAGTGCTTCACACACACACACACAGACACTACTGCAGTGTTCACACACACACACAGACACTACTGCAGTGCTTCACACACACACACACACACACTACTGCAGTGCTTCACACACACACACACACACAGACACTGCTGTAGTGCTTCACACACACACACACAGACACTACTGCAGTGCTTCACACACACACACACATACACTACTGCAGTGCTTCACACACACACAGACATTACTGCAGTGCTTCACACACACACACACAGACACTACTGCAGTGCTTCACACACACTCACACAGACACTACTGCAGTGCTTCACACACACACACACACACAGACACTACTGCAGTGCTTCACACACACTCACACAGACACTACTGCAGTGCTTCACACACATAGACACAGACACTACTGCAGTGCTTCACACACACACACTCAGACACTACTGCAGTGCTTCACACACACACACAGACACTACTGCAGTGCTTCACACACACACACGTACAGACACTACTGCAGTGCTTCACACACATACACACACACACACACGTACAGACACTACTGCAGTGCTTCACACACACACACACACACACTACTGCAGTGCTTCACACACACACACACAGACACTACTGCAGTGCTTCACACACACACACACACACACACACTACTGCAGTGCTTCACACACACACACACACACAGACACTAGTGCAGTGCTTCACACACACACACACACAGAGACACTACTGCAGTGCTTCACACACACACACACACAGACACTACTGCAGTGCTTCACACACACACACACACACACACACACACACACACACACACTACTGCAGTGCTTCACACACAGTCCTGAAGTGTTTTTTTTTTCAAATTTGAGGAACTGAACACACATCATCTCAAGACCGAGGGACTGATTACCTCCCTCTTCACATCTTCCACCGTTGTTTCTGTTTAGTTAAGGACTGTAAAGCCACTGGCTGGCGATACGTTATCACAGTAAAGATGGTTAAGTCTTGCACAAGTTTTACGCATTTGTCAGTCGGTTTTTTCGACCACTTTTAAGATAATATCTGATAAGATTGCCTCACCTTTTGTTTTTCCAGGGTTGGTCAGGCAAGAGTATCTACTCTGAATATAGATATCTACGAGAAGAAGAATATCCTTATACTTTGGTAGATATATTTTTTAAGTAATATTTTTATACTTTGATAGATATCATTTGTTTTTTTAATGCGGTACAAGAATGTTTAATTTTGAGCTCTTTCTAACTGACCTCTGAAAGTTTTTTGGCCTCTCTAAGACTTTTTCACCTTATTTACAGTACCTGTCTAATATCGTGTGTTGCTCATTCGTTAGGAACACTTTTGTGCAAGAATGGTATATAATACCGACAAGATAAAAATTAAGACACATGTGCAACATCTGGGTATCTTTATTGTAGACGTTTCGCCATCCAGTGGCTTTATCAATACAAATTCTAGGACATAACTTGAAGACAGTAGGACTATATATAGAAGATGAGGTAATCAGTCCCTCAACCTAGGAGTAGGTGCGAAGAGCACCATAGTCGTGGAGATTCTGAAGCAGAAGAAAGGAGCCTGGCGCTTATAATCATGGAATCTTGATTCTGAGGACATGTACATAACCTTCACGACTACGACAACTACTACTACAACTAACCCATCTCTTTGGGAAGGACCTACTTCCACTGGGGAATCCCGCCTACCAGTGACTATGCCCTCGTCTGCTACACTTGACGTTGCTATATAAGCGCCAGGCTCCTTTCTTCCGCTTCAGAATCTCCACGACAATGGTGCTCTTCGCACCTACTCCTTGGTTGAGGGACTGATTACCTCATCTTCTGTACATAGTTCTACTATCTTCAAGTTATGTCCTGGAATTTGTATTGATAAAGCCACTGAATGGCGAAACGTCTACAATAAAGATACCCAGATGTTGCACATGTGTCTTAATTTTTAGGAACACTTTTGCTTATTATCGTTTGTTGTTTATTCGTTAGGAACTCTGCTGTCTAATTATGAGATTCTTGGGCACCTTCTTTTTTAAACATTGATAGTACTTCTTACTTCTTATTCAGATATTAAGTCTAGTGCTGATCAGTTTTTTACTTCTTACTTCTTGTTTCAAGTATATCGTTTATTGGCGCAGCTTAAACAAACCTCTTACTTAAATAATACGTCTAGTGTAGCAGCTTAATCTACCATCTTACTTCTTACTTCTTCTCACTTCTTGCGTATCATTAACGGGAATTCTTGCTGATTAATTCCTCGGTTCCAAGGAAAGGAAAAAATGAAGTTGAACGAAGAAAATACTTAACGTGAGGCTGTCTATCAGACGACTGTGTCAACTTCTGTGATAAAAGATGGAAGCTCGTTAAACTTGGTAGCCAAGTGGCCAGAACTGGTGGAAAATAATGCCAGACTTTCCATTATATTAATTACTCTATTACTTGCTTTGATTGTGTTAATTACTCCATTAATTGTATTTATTATGTTAATTACTCCAGTACTTGCTTTGATTATGTTAACTACTTCATTAATTGCTTTGATTATGTTAATTCCTCCAGTACTTGCTTTGATTACGTTGATTACTTTATTGCTTTACTTTGATTATATTCCATTACTCTGCTTTGATTGCACTAATCTCTCCGTTACTCTGCTGTGGTTATATAAATTGCTCCAATACTTTACTTTGATTATATTAATTACTTCGGTACTTTGCTTTGTTTATATTAATTACTACATTACTCTGCTTTGATTATATTAATTACTACATTACTCTGCTTTGATTATATTAATTACTACATTGCTTTGATTAAATTAATTATTCCATTACCTTACCTTGATTATATTAATTCCTCCTTTACTTTGCAATGTGTGACCTCCTGCAACACATATGTGTTGCAGGAGGTCACACATTGTTTATTAAGCTTAAAAATTCACAATACCGTGGCTGGAACGACACACAAATAACCCACACTTAGGACAGGATCCTAATGACGACGTTTCGGTCTATCCTGGATCATTATCAACTTACAACTTAGCAAGAAAAAGGCAGAGAAGGTGCGAAGACAGTGCGAGAGGAGAGAGGGAGAAGAAGGTAGTAGTAGTAGTAGTTGTTGTTGTAATAGTAGTAGTAGTAGTAGTGGTAGTAATAGAAGCAGAAATAGTAGTAGTAGTAGAAATAGTAGTAGTAATAGCAGCAGTAGTAATAGTAGTAGTAGTAATATAATAATTGTAATAGTAGTAGTAGTAGAAATAATAGTAGTAATAGCAGCAGTAGTAGTAGTAGTAATATAATAGTTGTAATAGTAGTAGTAGTAATTGTGGTAGTAGTAATAGTAGTAGTAGTAATAATAATAGTAGTAGTGGTAGTAGTAGTAGAAATAACAGTAGTAGTAGTAGTAATAGTAGCAGTAGTAGTAGTAATAGTAGTAATAATAGTAGTAGAAATAATAGTAGTAATAGTAAAAATAGCAGTAGTAGTAGAAATAGTAGTAGCAATAGTAGTAGTAGAAATAGTAGTAGTAGTAGCAGAAATAGTAGTAGTAGTAGTAGTAATAGTAGTAGTAGTAAGACAAACTCCCGCGGAAAGAAATCAAAGTATAAAACAATAAAGGTAAATAAAATACACAGGACAGGAGAAGAGGAAAGGAAGGAGGAGGAGGAGGCGGAGGAGGAGACGGAGGAGGAGACGGAGGAGGAGACGGAGGAGGAGACGGAGGAGGAGACGGAGGAGGAGACGGAGGAGGAGACGGAGGAGGCGGCAAAGGTCAGATCAAGTCACGAGTGTTCCAAAGATTAGTGTTAGGCAATGTATTGATAAAGGCAAGCATAAACGGAGACAAAACTTGGTCTAATATTCACATTAAGAATGTTGTGTACAACTCATGCTCCGACAAGACGGCGTCTGTGAAGGCTAGAAGAATGGTAGACAGTTGTGTCAGAGAACCAGTTAACAGGATGACCGTGATCTCTAACATGATAGAAGAGCATTATAAGTGTTAGGTAAAAGGACACATGTGCAACTAATGGGGCATCTAAGTGTGACAACATTTTGCTCTCCAGGAGCATTGTCAAGTCGTTACCCTTCGCGTAACATATAGTAGATACTTCTACGTTTATTATAAGTGTCAACAAGGCGAACACTTCTTTTACGCTCTTTACTCTTTATAACTCTCAGAAAGAGAGCGATCAGTCTTACCACAGTACTGGAGGGAACAAGAGGAACAAGTAATTGAGCAGACATTGGAAGCATGCCATACCACGGGTGGGGACTGAACTCGCGGTCAGTGAGTCATAAAACTCCAGACCGGCGCGTTAACAACTGGTCCAGCTGACTACAATAAGATTAATCCAACTAGGTATATTTATACACCACAAGAAGGTTACCTAGACACCACTGTGATCACAAATGTTTGCAATCGCGTCATTACGAATTCGTGAGTGATTGGAAGCATCAGTGACTGGAGAAGTATGAACTAAATTTCTAAACAGGATGTTAGTTTACCAAAATCATATTTGATGTCTAGATAACAAAGAGAGAGAAACTGATCCCGGGATCAGAGTAACTGAAGACGATCTCACCTCTCTCTCTCTCTCTCTCTCTCTCTCTCTCTCTCTCTCTCTCTCTCTCTCTCTCTCTCTCTCTCTCTCTCTCCATATATACATATGTGTGGTAGGTAAGTTTGGGGTGCCAGGTGTAAATGATAATGGAAGCCCTTTGATTGAACTTTGTATAGAAAGGGGTTTAGTTATAGGTAATACATATTTTAAGAAAAAGAGGATAAATAAGTATACAAGATATGATGGAGGGCGAAATGACAGTAGTTTGTTGGATTATGTATTGGTAGATAAAAGACTGTTGAGTAGACTTCAGGATGTACATGTTTATAGAGGGGCCACAGATATATCAGATCACTTTCTAGTTGTAGCTACACTGAGAGTAAAAGGTAGATGGGATACAAGGAGAATAGAAGCATCAGGGAAGAGAGAGGTGAAGGTTTATAAACTAAAAGAGGAGGCAGTTAAGGTAAGATATAAACAGCTATTGGAGGATAGATGGGCTAATGAGAGCATAGACAATGGGGTCGAAGAGGTATGGGGTAGGTTTAAAAATGTAGTGTTAGAGTGTTCAGCAGAAGTTTGTGGTTACAGGAAAGTGGGTGCGGGAGGGAAGAGGAGCGATTGGTGGAATGATGATGTAAAGAGAGTAGTAAGGGAGAAAAAGTTAGCATATGAGAAGTTTTTACAAAGTAGAAGTGATGCAAGGAGGGAAGAGTATATGGAGAAAAAGAGAGGTTAAGAGAGTGGTGAAGCAATGTAAAAAGAGAGCAAATGAGAGAGTGGGTGAGATGTTATCAACAAATTTTGTTGAAAATAAGAAAAAGTTTTGGAGTGAGATTAACAAGTTAAGGAAGCCTAGAGAACAAATGGATTTGTCAATTAAAAATAGGAGAGGAGAGTTATTAAATGGAGAGTTAGAGGTATTGGGCAGATGGAGGGAATATTTTGAGAAATTGTTAAATGTTGATGAAGATAGGGAAGCTGTGATTTCGTGTATAGGGCAAGGATGAATAGCATCTTGTAGGAGTGAGGAAGAGCCAGTTGTGAGTGTGGGGGAAGTTCGTGAGGCAGTAGGCAAAATGAAAGGGGGTAAGGCAGCCGGGATTGATGGGATAAAGATAGACATATTAAAAGCAGGTGGGGATATAGTTTTGGAGTGGTTGGTGCAATTATTTAATAAATGTATGGAAGAGGGTAAGGTACCTAGGGATTGGCAGAGAGCATGCATAGTTCCTTTGTATAAAGGCAAAGGGGACAAAAGTGAGTGCAAAAATTATAGGGGGATAAGTCTGTTGAGTATACCTGGCAAAGTGTATGGTAGAGTTATTATTGAAAGAATTAAGAGTAAGACGGAGAATAGGATAGCAGATGAACAAGGAGGCTTTAGGAAAGGTAGGGGGTGTGTGGACCAGGTGTTTACAGTGAAACATACAAGCGAACAGTATTTAGATAAGGCTAAAGAGGTCTTTGTGGCATTTATGGATTTGGAAAAGGCGTATGACAGGGTGGATAGGGGGGCAATGTAGCAGATGTTGCAGGTGTATGGTGTAGGAGGTAGGTTACTGAAAGCAGTGAAGAGTTTTTACGAGGATAGTGAGGCTCAAGTTAGAGTATGTAGGAGAGAGGGAAATTATTTCCCAGTAAAAGTAGGCCTTAGACAAGGATGTGTGATGTCACCGTGGTTGTTTAATATATTTATAGATGGGGTTGTAAGAGAAGTAAATGCGAGGGTCTTGGCAAGAGGCGTGGAGTTAAAAGATAAAGAATCACACATAAAGTGGGAGTTGTCACAGTTGCTCTTTGCTGATGACACTGTGCTCTTGGGAGATTCTGAAGAGAAGTTGGAGAGATTGGTGGATGAATTTGGTAGGGTGTGCAAAAGAAGAAAATTAAAAGTGAATACAGGAGAGAGTAAGGTTATGAGGATAACAAAAAGATTAGGTGATGAAAGATTGGATATCAGATTGGAGGGAGGGAGTATGGAGGAGGTGAATGTATTCAGATATTTGGGAGTGGACGTGTCAGCGGATGGGTCTATGAAAGATGAGGTGAATCATAGAATTGATGAGGGGAAAAGGGTGAGTGGTGCACTTAGGAGTCTGTGGAGACAAAGAACTTTGTCCTTGGAGGCAAAGAGGGGAATGTATGAGAGTATAGTTTTACCAACGCTCTTATATGGGTGTGAAGCATGGGTGATGAATGCTGCAGCGAGGAGAAGGCTGGAGGCAGTGGAGATGTCATGTCTGAGGGCAATGTGTGGTGTGAATATAATGCAGAGAATTCGTAGTTTGGAAGTTAGGAGGAGGTGCGAGATTACCAAAACTGTTGTCCAGAGGGCTGAGGAAGGGTTGTTGAGGTGGTTCGGACATGTAGAGAGAATGGAGCGAAACAGAGTGACTTCAAGAGTGTATCAGTCTGTAGTGGAAGGAAGGCGGGGTAGGGGTCGGCCTA
This sequence comes from Cherax quadricarinatus, assembly GCF_038502225.1. Lineage (NCBI taxonomy): Eukaryota > Metazoa > Arthropoda > Malacostraca > Decapoda > Parastacidae > Cherax > Cherax quadricarinatus. The sequence goes on from NC_091308.1 coordinate 1,697,344, forward strand.
GGAAAGGTTGGAGGGAGGGGGTAAAGGAGGTTTTGTGTGCGAGGGGCTTGGACTTCCATCAGGCATGGGTGAGCGTGTTTGATAGGAGTGAATGGAGACAAATGGTTTTTAATACTTGACGTGCTGTTGGAGTGTGAGCAAAGTAACATTTATGAAGGGGTTCAGGGAAACCGGCAGGCCGGACTTGAGTCCTGGAGATAGGAAGTACAGTGCCTGCACTCTGAAGGAGGGGTGTTAATGTTGCAGTTTAAAAACTGTAGTGTAAAGCACCCTTCTGGCAAGACAGTGATGGAGTGAATGATGGTGAAAGTCTTTCTTTTTCGGGCCACCCTGCCTTGGTGGGAATGAACCAGTGTGATAATAATAATAATATATATATATATATATATATATATATATATATATATATATATATATATATATATATATATATATATATATATATATATATATATATATATATATATATATATATATATATATATATATATATATATATATATATATATATATATATATATATATATATATATATATATATATATATATATATATTTAGTTCTCATGAAGCGTCTTTTGCAAATTAAAAATAAAACTTGTTTAAGCTAATTAACAACTCACTAATGAGATTAATTTGTTTCTTAACTTCTCTGCGCAATCTGATAAGAGCAGGAAAATTTGTTTGATCTCCTGCTCTGTTGTTGTTGTTGTTGTTGTTGCTGTTGCTGTTATTATTGTTGTTGTTGTTATTGTCATTGTTGTTGTTGTTGTTGTTGCTGCTGTTGTTATTGTTGTTGTTGTTGTTACTGTTGTTGCTTGTGGTATTATTTATGCTGATTATGTTGTTCTTGTTGTTTCTGACGTTGTTGTTGTTGTTGAAACTGTTGTCTTTGTTGTTGTTGATATGGTTGTTATTGTAATTGTTTGTAATAATAAACATTATATACATCTTCTTTAGCTTTATTATCACCATATTATTATTAAACTTTGACTTTATTTATTCTAAAAATACAGGAGAGATTATTAATGAAAAAACCTCACTTTGAGTAGTGACCAATTATTATTAATGACGATGATTATTACTCTTAATTAAATGTAATTAATTAATTTTGTAGTACTATGACCATTAATACTGTGACCAGTAATACTGTGACCAGAAATACTGTGACCAGTAATACTGTGACCAGTAATACTGTGACCAGAAATACTGTGACCAGTAATACTGTGACCAGAAATAATGTGACCAGTAATACTGTGACCAGTAATACTGTGACGAGTAATACTGTGACCAGAAATACTGTGACCAGAAATACTGTGACCAGTAATACTGTGACCAGTAATACTGTGACCAGAAATACTGTGACCATTAATACTGTGACCAGTAATACTGTGACCAGAAATACTGTGACCAGTAATACTGTGACCAGTAATACTGTGACCAGAAATACTGTGACCAGTAATACTGTGACCAGTAATACTGTGACCAGTAATAATAGGATCAGTAATACTGTGACCATTAATACTGTGACCAGTAATACTGTGACCAGTAATAATAGGATCAGTAATACTGTGACCATTAATACTGTGACCAGTAATACTGTGACCAGAAATACTGTGACCAGTAATACTGTGACCAGTAATACTGTGACCAGTAATACTGTGACCAGTAATACTGTGACCAGTAATACTGTGACCATTAATACTGTGACCAGTAATACTGTGACCAGAAATACTGTGACCAGTAATACTGTGACCAGTAATACTGTGACCAGTAATAATAGGATCAGTAATACTGTGACCATTAATACTGTGACCAGTAATAATAGGATCAGTAATACTGTGACAAGTAATACTGTGACCAGTAATAATAGGATCAGTAATACTGTGACCATTAATACTGTGACCAGTAATAATAGGATCAGTAATACTGTGACAAGTAATACTGTGACCAGTAATAATAGGATCAGTAATACTGTGACCATTAATACTGTGACCAGTAATACTGTGACCAGTAATACTGTGACCAGAAATACTGTGGTCAGTAATACTGTGACCAGTAATGCTAGGATCAGTAATACTGTGACCAGTAATACTGTGACCAGTAATATTGTGACCAGTAATACTATGACCAGTAATACTGTGACCAGTAATACTGTGACCAGTAATACTAGGATCAGTAATACTGTGACCATTAATACTGTGACCAGTAATACTGTGACCAGTAATACTGTGACCAGTAATACTGTGACCAGAAATACTGTGACCAGTAATACTGGGATCAGTAATACTGGGATCAGTAATACTGTGACAAGTAATACTGTGACCAGAAATACTGTGGTCAGTAATACTGTGACCAGTAATGCTATGATCAGTAATACTGTGACCAGTAATACTGTGACCAGTAATACTGTGACCAGAAATACTGTGGTCAGTAATACTGTGACCAGTAATGCTACGATCAGTAATACTGTGACCAGTAATGCTGTGACCAGTAATACTGTGACCAGAAATACTGTGACCAGTAATACTGGGATCAGTAATACTGGGATCAGTAATACTGTGACCAGCAATATTGTGACCAGAAATACTGTGGTCAGTAATACTGTGACCAGTAATGCTAGGATCAGTAATACTGTGGCCAGTAATACTGTGACCAGTAATACTGTGACCAGTAATACTGTGACCAGTAATACTGTGACCAGTAATACTGTGACCAGTAATACTGTGACCAGTAATACTGTGACCAGAAATACTGTGACCAGTAATACTGGGATCAGTAATACTGGGATCAGTAATACTGTGACAAGTAATACTGTGACCAGAAATACTGTGACCAGTAATACAATGACCAGCAATATTGTGACCAGAAATACTGTGGTCAGTAATACTGTGACCAGTAATGCTAGGATCAGTAATACTGTGACCAGTAATACTGTGACCAGTAATACTGTGACCAGTAATACTGTGACCAGTAATAATAGGATCAATAATATGTTATGAATAGTAACATACTGTAACCGGTAATGTACTATGACCAGGAGGTGAAGCAGTTGGCAGCAGGTGAGACAGCTGGCACCATCTGAGACAGCTGGCACCATCTGAGACAACTGGCACCAGCTGAGACACCCGGAATCATCTGAGACAACTGGCACCAGCTGAGATAACTGGCACCATCTGAGACAGCTGGCACCAGCTGAAACAGCTGGCACCTTCTGAGACAGCTTGCACCAGCTGAAACAGCTGGTACCATCTGAGACAGCTGGCACCATCTGAGACAGTTGACACCATCTGAGACATCTGGCACCATCTGAGACAGTTGGCACCATCTGAGACAGCTGGCACCATCTGAGACAGCTGGCACCATCTGAGACATCTGGCACCATCTGAGACAGCTGGCAGCCGTGAGTAATATTTACCTAGCAATAAAACTCTGGTTGTTTACAAATGGGGAGTAAATAACTTCGCTTTTGCAATTAAGTCTGTTACACTTTTACTCTGATTTATGATTTCGTAATTAATATTAATTAGTGAATTAGAGGGAGAAATTATCCCTCGCGTAACTTTATGTAATCCAAACATATTAATATTTTATATTGACTGGCCTGGCCAGGGTACATGTCTTGTGTGAGGTTTTTTGTATATACTCTGGGAGTTTATTTAAATATATCTTATTCAGATATTAAATTCTCTCTCTTCTGATATGTAGCCTTTATGACCACTACTTAGTCGATAGGCTTTAAACTTGATATATCATCAACAAATCAGTATTCACAGGCGGAGTACACACACACACATACACACACACACATACACACACACATACACACACACACACACACACACACACACACACACACACGCACACACACACACACACACATACACACACATACGCACACACATACACACACACATACACACACACACACACACACACACACACACACACACACACACACACACACACACACACACACACACACACACACACACACACACACACACACACACACACACACACACACACACACACACACACACACACACACACATACACACACACACACACACACACACACACACACACACACACACACACACACACACACACACACACACACACACACACACACACACACACACACACACACACACACACACACACACACACACACACACACACACACACACACACACACACACACAAGGCTAGTCCCAGAGCTCAAGGGAATGTCGTACGAGGAAAGGTTAAGGGAAATCGGACTGACGACACTGGAGGACAGAAGGGTCAGGGGAGACATGATAACGACATACAAGATACTGCGGGGAATAGACAAGGTGGACAGAGATAGGATGTTCCAGAGAGGGGACACAGGGACAAGGGGTCACAACTGGAAGCTGAAGACTCAGACGAGTCACAGGGACGTTAGGAAGTATTTCTTCAGTCATAGAGTTGTCAGCAAGTGGAATAGCCTAGCAAGTGTAGTGGAGGCAGGAACCATACATAGTTTTAAGAAGAGGTATGACAAAGCTCAGGAAGCAGAGAGAGAGAGGACCCAGTAGCGATCAGTGAAGAGGCGGGGCCAGGAGCTGAGTCTCGACCCCTCCAACCACAAATAGGTGAGTACAATTAGGTGAGTACACACACACACACACACAAAGGTTTGCAACAAGACTAGTCCCAGAGCTAAGAGGTATGTCCTACGAGGAGAGGTTAAGGGAAATCAACCTGACGACACTGGAGGACAGGAGAGATAGTGGGGACATGATAACGACATACAAAATATTGAGAGGAATTGACAAGGTGGACAAAGACAGGTTGTTCCAGAGATTGGACACAGTAACAAGGGGACAAAATTGGAAGTTGAAGACACATATGAATCACAGGGATGTTAGGAAGTATTTCTTCAGCCACAGAGTAGTCAGTAAGTGGAATAGTCTGGGAAGCGATGTAGTGGAGGCAGGATCCATACATAGCTTTAAGCAGAGGTATGATAAAGCTCACGGTTCAAGGAGAGTGACCTAGTAGCGATCAATGAAGAGGTGGGGCCAGGAGCTCGGACTCGACCCCCGCAACCTCAACTAGGTGAGTACAACTAGGTGAGTACACACACACACACACGAAATCGGACTGACGACATTGGAGGAGAGGAGGATCAGGGGAGACATGATAATGACATGCAAAATACTGCGTGAAATAGATAAGGTGGACAGAGACAGATTGTTCCAGAGATAGGACACAGAAACAAGGGGTCACAATTGGAAGCTGAAGATTCAGACGAGTAAGAGGGATGTTAGGAAGTATTTCTTCAGTCATAGAGTCGTAAGGAAGTGGAATAGCCTAGCAAGTGATGTAGTGGAGGCAGGAACCATACATAGCTTTAAGACGAGGTATGACAAAGCTCAGGAAGCAGAGAGCGGACCTAGTAGCGATCATTGAAGAGGCGGGGCCAGGAGCTGTGTCTCGACCACTGCAACCACAACACACACACAACCGCAACACACACACACACACACATATGTATATATATATATATATATATATATATATATATATATATATATATATATATATATATATATATATATATATATATATATATATATATATATATATATATATATATATATATATATATATATATATGTATATATATGAACAAGATATTATAGGTGTCACCATCCTGTAAGCACGAGACTAGACGCCTCATAACTTAGTGGTAAGGGTCGAGGCGCTGGTCACACAGGTCCGGGGATGAAATCTCCAAGTATAGGTTAAGTAGTCACAGGGTTCGCTAATAAGAATAAGTGAGTTGATTCGTGTGGCTGTGTGGCTGTGTGTCTGTGTGGCTGTGTGGCTGTGTGTCTGTGTGACTGTGTGTCTGTGTGTATATGTGGCTGTGTGTCTGTGTGGCTGTGTGTCTGTGTGGCTGTGTGGCTGTGTGTCTGTGTGACTGTGTGTCTGTGTGTCTATGTGGCTGTGTGTCTGTGTGGCTGTGTGTCTGTGTGGCTGTGTGTCTGTGTGTCTGTGTGTCTGTGTGGCTGTGTGTCTGTGTGGCTGTGTGGCTGTGTGTCTGTGTGGATGTGTGGCTGTGTGTCTGTGTGTCTATGTGGCTGTGTGTCTATGTGGCTGTGTGTCTGTGTGGCTGTGTGTCTGTGTGGCTGTGTGTCTGTGTGTCTATGTGGCTGTGTGTCTATGTGGCTGTGTGTCTGTGTGGCTGTGTGTCTGTGTGTCTATGTGGCTGTGTGTCTGTGTGGCTGTGTGTCTGTGTGGCTGTGTGTCTGTGTGGCTATGTGTCTGTGTGTCTGTGTGTCTGTGTGGCTGTGTGGCTGTGTGGCTGTGTGTCTGTGTGGCTGTGTGTCTGTGTGTCTGTGTGTCTGTGTGTCTGTGTGTCTGTGTGGCTGTGTGTATGTGTGTCTGTGTGTCTGTGTGTCTGTGTGGCTGTGTGGCTGTGTGCATGTGTGTCTGTGTGTCTGTGTGGCTGTGTGTCTTTGTGTCTGTGTGTCTGTGTGGCTGTGTGGCTGTGTGTCTGTGTGGCTGTGTGTCTGTGAGTCTGTGTGTCTGTGTGGCTGTGTGGCTGTGTGGCTGTGTGTCTGTGTGTCTGTGTGGCTGTGTGTCTGTGTGTCTGTGTGGCTGTGTGGCTGTGTGTCTGTGTGGCTGTGTGTCTGTGTGGCTGTGTGGCTGTGTGACTGTGGCTGTGTGACTGTGTCTGTGTGGTTGTGTGTCTGTGTGTTTGTGTGGCTGTGTGGCTGTGTGGCTGTGTGGCTGTGTGGCTGTGTGTCTGTGTATCTGTGTGGTTGTGTGTCTGTGTATCTGTGTGGCTCTGTGTCTGTGTGGCTGTGTGGCTGTGTGGCTGTGTGTCTGTGTGTCTGTGTGTCTGTGTGTCTGTGTGTCTGTGTCTGTGTGTCTGTGTGTCTGTGTGTCTGTGTGTCTGTGTAGCTGTGTGTCTGTGTGGCTGTGTGGCTGTGTGTCTGTGTGTCTGTGTGGCTGTGTGTCTGTGTGTCTGTGTGTCTGTGTGTCTGTGTGGTTGTGTGTCTGTGTGTTTGTGTGGCTGTGTGGCTGTGTGGCTGTGTGGCTGTGTGTCTGTGTATCTGTGTGGTTGTGTGTCTGTGTATCTGTGTGTCTGTGTGTCTGTGTGGCTGTGTGGCTGTGTGGCTGTGTGGCTGTGTGTCTGTGTGGCTGTGTGTCTGTGTGTCTGTGTCTGTGTGTCTGTGTGTCTGTGTGTCTGTGTAGCTGTGTGTCTGTGTGGCTGTGTGGCTGTGTGGCTGTGTGTCTGTGTGTCTGTGTGTCTGTGTGTCTGTGTGTCTGTGTGTCTGTGTGTCTGTGTGTCTGTGTGTCTGTGTGGCTGTGTGTCTGTGTGTCTGTGTGGCTGTGTGTCTGTGTGTCTGTGTGGCTGTGTGTCTGTGTGTCTGTGTCTGTGTGTCTGTGTGTCTGTGTGGCTGTGTGGCTGTGTGTCTGTGTGTCTGTGTGGCTGTGTGTCTGTGTGGGTGTGTGTCTGTGTGGGTGTGTGTCTGTGTGTCTGTGTGGCTGTGTGTCTGTGTGTCTGTGTGGCTGTGTGTCTGTGTGGCTGTGTGTCTGTGTGTCTGTGTGTCTGTGTGTCTGTGTGGCTGTGTGGCTGTGTGTCTGTGTGTCTGTGTGGCTGTGTGTCTGTGTGTCTGTGTCTGTGTGTCTGTGTGTCTGTGTGGCTGTGTGGCTGTGTGTCTGTGTGACTGTGTGTCTGTGTGTCTGTGTGGCTGTGTGTCTGTGTGTCTGTGTGGCTGTGTGTCTGCGTGTCTGTGTGTCTGTGTGGCTGTGTGGCTGTGTGTCTGTGTGGCTGTGTGGCTGTGTGGCTGTGTGACTGTGTGTCTGTGTAACTGTGTGTCTGTGTGTCTATGTGTCTGTGTGTCTGTGTGTCTGTGTGGCTGTGTGGCTGTGTGGCTATGTGGCTGTGTGACTGTGTGTCTGTGTGGCTGTGTGTCTGTGTGGCTGTGTGGCTGTGTGGCTGTGTGGCTGTGTGGCTGTGTGACTGTGTGACTGTGTGGCTGTGTGTCTGTGTGGCTGTGTGGCTGTGTGGCTGTGTGGCTGTGTGACTGTGTGTCTGTGTGGCTGTGTGTCTGTGTGTCTGTGTGGCTGTGTGGCTGTGTGGCTGTGTGGCTGTGTGGCTGTGTGACTGTGTGTCTGTGTGGCTGTGTGTCTGTGTGGCTGTGTGGCTGTGTGGCTGTGTGACTGTGTGGCTGTGTGGCTGTGTGGCTGTGACTGTGTGTCTGTGTGGCTGTGTGGCTGTGTGACTGTGTGTCTGTGTGTCTGTGTGTCTGTGTGGCTGTGTGTCTGTGTGGCTGTGTGGCTGTGTGTCTGTGTGGCTATGTGGCTGCTGCTCTTAAACATTATTGAGTTATGGAGACATATACAAACGCCCTGAAAACAGATACAAAGTTGTAATAAAGTTGGTAGAATTACCGACAATATGTAAAGTAAAAGGACACAAGTGCAACTAATGTGACATTTATTGTGGCAACGTTTCGCTCTCCAGGAGCTTTATCAAGCCATTACAAACAATACATGGACACAGAGGGTATATAAAGGCTCAGAGTGAGGTGCAATACTAGTGAGGTAACATTTCGATGTTCACTATTGGTAGTAGTAGTAGTAGTAGTAGTAGTAGTAGTACTAGTAGTAACAAAATAATACAATATGGAAGAGCAAATAATTCGTACATGAGTAAAAGGATATAAAAGCTATTACTTGGGTAACATACACACACAGTAAACCCTGCCATCACATAGTCTCTCCTGTTATACTACACAAGCACATTACAGAGAGTGAACACGGAAAAAAAAAAAAAAAAAACCTGCCTCTTTCCAGTCTACATTTGTCCAACCTATTTTTATGTTACCCAAGTAATAGCTTTTATATCCTTTTACTCATGTACGAATTATTTGCTCTTCCATATTGTATTATTTTGTTACTACTACTACTACTACTACTACTACTACTACTACTACTACTACTACTACTACTACTACCACTAGTGAACATCGAAATGTTACCTCACTAGTATTGCACCTCACTCTGAGCCTTTATATACCCTCTGTGTCCATGTATTGTTTGTAAAGGCTTGATAAAGCTCCTGGAGAGCGAAACGTTGCCACAATAAATGTCACATTAGTTGCACTTGTGTCCTTTTACTTTACAGATACAAAGTTACGTCACATATGACGTACCTTTGCTTCCATTATGACCCTCACTGGCTGGTCACACTCTAACCTGTGCCTGGTGAAGAGGTCATCCAGTCTCTTGGGTAATTCTTTCATAAATCAGCGCTGAACAAATTCCAAATCTTAAAAAAAAATCAATCTTAATAAGAATTAATCGTGATTTTATCAAGTAAGTTCTGTTCTAATTTGTTTCACTGTCTTTATTTTTTCCCCTTTTCCTTGTTTTTATTTCTTCCATGTTTATTCCTTTGTTTCTAAGTTAATATTCAGATTTGACGCAACGATCACGAACGTGTATGTATGTGTAAGTGTATTCATCCAATTGTACTCACCTAATTGTGATTGCAAGGGTTGATTCATTGCTCCTGGCTCCAGTGTGTGTGTGTGTGTGTGTGTGCGTGTGTGTGTGTGTGTGTGTGTGTGTGTGTGTGTGTGTGTGTGTGTGTGTGTGTGTGTGTGTGTATGTGTGTGTGTGTGTGTGTGTGTGTGTGTGTAATTACGTCTCTGTAATTAAATATTTATAGTGACAATAACGGGCCTCAGGTTGCTGGTGCCACGTCTCCCATAATTGGTTTATTGAATAACATTTTCATGGTTTCCAAAAATTGTGACACACACACACACACACACACACACACACACACACACACACACACACACACACACACACACACACACACACACACACACACACACACACACACACACACACACACACACACACACACACACACACACACAAGTGTATAATTGACAACCAGCACGGTTTCAGGGAAGGAAAATCCTGTGTCACAAACCTACTAGAGTTTTATGACAAGGTGACAGAAGTAAGACAAGAGAGAGAGGGGTGGATCGACTGCGTATTTTTGGACTGCAAGAAGGCTTTCGACACAGTTCCTCACAAGAGGTTACTGCAAAAGCTAGAGGACCAGGCACACATAACAGGAAAGGCACTGCAATGGATCAGAGAATATCTGACAGGGAGGCAACAACGAGTCATGGTACGCGACGAGGTGTCAGAGTGGGCGCCTGTGACAAGCGGGGTTCCACAGGGGTCAGTCCTAGGACCTGTGCTGTTCTTGGTATACGTGAACGACATAACGGAAGGGATAGACTCAGAAGTGTCCTTGTTTGCAGACGATGTGAAGTTAATGAGAAGAATCGAATCGGACGAGGATCAGGCAGGACTACAAAGAGATCTGGACAGGCTACAAGCCTGGTCCAGCAACTGGCTCCTTGAATTTAACCCTGCCAAATGCAAAGTCATGAAGATTGGGGAAGGGCAAAGAAGACCGCAGACACTATATAGTTTAGATGGCCAAAGACTGCAAACCTCACTCAAGGAAAAAGATCTGGGGGTGAGTATAACACCGAGCATATCTCCTGAGGCGCACATCAATCAGATAACTGCTGCAGCATACGGGCGCCTGGCAAACCTACGGATAGCGTTCCGATACCTCAGTAAGGATTCGTTTAAGACTCTGTACACCATCTACGTCAGGCCCATACTGGAGTATGCAGCACCAGTTTGGAATCCACACCTAGTCAAGCACGTCAAGAAATTAGAGAAAGTGCAAAGGTTTGCAACAAGACTAGTACCAGAGCTACGGGGATTGTCCTATGAAGAAAGGTTGAGGGAAATCGGCCTGACGACACTGGAGGCCAGGAGGGTCAGGGGAGACATGATAACGACATATAAAATACTGCGCGGAATAGACGAGGTGGACAAAGACGGGATGTTCCAGAGATGGGACACAGACACAAGAGGTCACAATTGGAAGTTGAAGACTCAGATGAATCAAAGGGATGTTAGGAAGTATTTCTTCAGTCATAGAGTAGTCAGGCCATGGAATAGCCTAGAAAGTGATGTGGTGGAGGCAGGAACCATACATAGTTTTAAGGCGAGGTATGATAGAGCTCATGGGGCAGGGAGAGAGAGGACCTAGTAGCAATCAGCGAAGAGGCGGGGCCAGGAGCTGTGAATCGACCCCTGCAACCACAAATAGGTGAGTACAAATAGGTGAGTACACCTCACAACACCATTTAATAATGAATTATTTTACAATGTACTCGCAGCACTTCTGTTTTAGTATATGTGTGTGTGTTACATATGTGTGTGTGTGTTACATATGTGTGTGTGTGTTACATATGTGTGTGTGTGTTACATATGTGTGTGTGTGTTACATATGTGTGTGTGTGTTACATATGTGTGTGTGTGTTACATATGTGTGTGTGTGTTACATATGTGTGTGTGTGTTACATATGTGTGTGTGTGTTACATATGTGTGTGTGTGTTACATATGTGTGTCTGTACTCACCTATTTATTTTTACAGGTGTCGAGTCACAGATCCTGGCCCAGCCTCTTCGCTGGTCTCCACTATAGGTCCACTCTCCCTGCCCCTTGAACTTTATCACATCTCTTCTTATATACATATGTATATACATATGCGTGTGTGTACACCCATTCATGGCTTCCCACGTACACGTGTACACAAGTATTTGCATGTATACAGTGTAGCTGAGCTGCAACACCTTCCTAGAAAGAGGGTATGACCAATCATGTGTTAATACCTAGTTATTACAGTAATTACAAGATAATACCTGTAGCCCCGTCCAGCTGACACTGACACTGGCCTATACTGACTGACACTGACACTAACTGATACTGATTGGCTCTGACTGACACATGACTGAGGCTAACTGGCACTGTGTGACAATGACTGATACTGACAGTGACACCGTGTGAGTAGTGTCAGGAAAAACACATTATATATTTTGTAGATTTTTACTATCAGTTATCTCTGTAACAGACACCATCTGTTAGTGATGAAGTTCCCCGAGCAATACTTTCTGAAACTTCAGAACTCCTTCATCACTGCTGTAGTTCATCACTGCTGTAGTTCATCACTGCTGTAGTTCATCACTACTGTAGTTCATCACTGCTGTAGTTCATCACTGCTGTAGTTCATCACTGCTGTAGTTCATCACTGCTGTAGTTCATCACTGCTGTAGTTCATCACTGCTGTAGTTCATCACTGCTGTAGTTCATCACTGCTGTAGTTCATCACTGCTGTAGTTCATCACTGCTGTAGTTCATCACTGCTGTAGTTCATCACTGCTGTAGTTCATCACTGCTGTAGTTCATCACTGCTGTAGTTCATCACTGCTGTAGTTCATCACTGCTGTATTTCATCACTGCTGTAGCTTATCGCTGCTGTAGTTCATCACTACTGTAGTTCATCACTGCTGTAGTTCATCACTGCTGTAGCTTATCGCTGCTGTAGTTCATCACTACTGTAGTTCATCACTGCTGTAGTTCATCACTACTGTAGTTCATCACTGCTGTAGTTCATCACTGCTGTAGTTCATCACTGCTGTAGTTCATCACTGCTGTAGTTCATCACTGCTGTAGTTCATCACTGCTGTAGTTCATCACTACTGTAGTTCATCACTGCTGTAGTTCATCACTAATGTAGTTCATCACTGCTGTAGTTCATCACCGCTGTAGTTCGTCACTGCTGTAGTTCATCACTGCTGTAGTTCATCACTGCTGTAGTTCATCACTACTGTAGTTCATCACTGCTGTAGTTCATCACTGCTGTAGCTTATCGCTGCTGTAGTTCATCACTACTGTAGTTCATCACTGCTGTAGTTTATCACTGCTGTAGTTCATCACTACTGTAGTTTATCACTACTGTAGTTTATCACTACTGTAGTTTATCACTGCTGTAGTTTATCACTGCTGTAGTTTATCACTGCTGTAGTTTATCACTGCTGTAGTTTATCACTGCTGTAGTTCATCACTGCTGTAGTTCATCACTGCTGTAGTTTATCACTGCTGTAGTTCATCACTGCTGTAGTTTATCACTACTGTAGTTTATCACTACTGTAGTTTATCACTGCTGTAGTTTATCACTGCTGTAGTTCATCACTACTGTAGTTCATCACTGCTGTAGTTTATCACTGCTGTAGTTTATCACTACTGTAGTTTATCACTACTGTAGTTTATCACTGCTGTAGTTTATCACTGCTGTAGTTTATCACTGCTGTAGTTTATCACTACTGTAGTTTATCACTGCTGTAGTTTATCACTGCTGTAGTTTATCACTGCTGTAGTTTATCACTGCTGTAGTTTATCACTGCTGTAGTTTATCACTGCTGTAGTTTATCACTGCTGTAGTTTATCACTGCTGTAGTTCATCACTGCTGTAGTTTATCACTGCTGTAGTTCATCACTGCTGTAGTTCATCACTGCCGTAGTTTATCACTGCTGTAGTTCATCACTGCTGTAGTTTATCACTACTGTAGTTTATCACTGCTGTAGTTCATCACTGCTGTAGTTTATCACTACTGTAGTTTATCACTGCTGTAGTTTATCACTGCTGTAGTTTATCACTGCTGTAGTTTATCACTGCTGTAGTTCATCACTGCTGTAGTTTATCACTGCTGTAGTTCATCACTGCTGTAGTTCATCACTGCTGTAGTTTATCACTGCTGTAGTTCATCACTGCTGTAGTTTATCACTACTGTAGTTTATCACTACTGTAGTTTATCACTGCTGTAGTTTATCACTGCTGTAGTTCATCACTACTGTAGTTCATCACTGCTGTAGTTTATCACTGCTGTAGTTTATCACTACTGTAGTTTATCACTACTGTAGTTTATCACTGCTGTAGTTTATCACTGCTGTAGTTTATCACTGCTGTAGTTTATCACTACTGTAGTTTATCACTGCTGTAGTTTATCACTGCTGTAGTTTATCACTGCTGTAGTTTATCAATACTGTAGTTTATCACTGCTGTAGTTTATCACTGCTGTAGTTTATCACTGCTGTAGTTCATCACTGCTGTAGTTCATCACTGCTGTAGTTCATCACTGCTGTAGTTTATCACTGCTGTAGTTTATCACTGCTGTAGTTCATCACTGCTGTAGTTCATCACTGCTGTAGTTCATCACTGCTGTAGTTTATCACTGCTGTAGTTTATCACTACTGTAGTTTATCACTGCTGTAGTTTATCACTGCTGTAGTTTATCACTACTGTAGTTTATCACTGCTGTAGTTTATCACTGCTGTAGTTTATCACTGCTGTAGTTTATCACTGCTGTAGTTTATCACTGCTGTAGTTTATCACTGCTGTAGTTTATCACTGCTGTAGTTTATCACTGCTGTAGTTCATCACTACTCTAGTTCATCACTACTCTAGTTCATCACTGCTGTAGTTTATCACTGCTGTAGTTTATCACTGCTGTAGTTCCTCACTGCTGTAGTTCATCACTGCTGTAGTTCATCACTACTCTAGTTCATCACTACTGTAGTTCATCACTGCTGTAGTTTATCACTGCTGTAGTTCATCACTGCTGTAGTTCATCACTGCTGTAGTTCATCACTGCTGTAGTTTATCACTGCTGTAGTTCATCACTGCTGTAGTTTATCACTACTGTAGTTTATCACTGCTGTAGTTTATCACTGCTGTAGTTTATCACTACTGTAGTTTATCACTGCTGTAGTTTATCACTGCTGTAGTTTATCACTGCTGTAGTTTATCACTGCTGTAGTTCATCACTACTCTAGTTCATCACTACTCTAGTTCATCACTGCTGTAGTTTATCACTGCTGTAGTTTATCACTGCTGTAGTTCCTCACTGCTGTAGTTCATCACTGCTGTAGTTTATCACTGCTGTAGTTCATCACTACTCTAGTTCATCACTACTCTAGTTCATCACTGCTGTAGTTTATCACTGCTGTAGTTTATCACTGCTGTAGTTCCTCACTGCTGTAGTTCATCACTGCTGTAGTTTATCACTGCTGTAGTTCATCACTACTCTAGTTCATCACTACTCTAGTTCATCACTGCTGTAGTTCATCACTACTGTAGTTCATCACTGCTGTAGTTCATCACTGCTGTAGTTTATCACTGCTGTAGTTCATCACTGCTGTAGTTTATCACTGCTGTAGTTTATCACTGCTGTAGTTCATCACTACTGTAGTTCATCACTGCTGTAGTTCATCACTGCTGTAGTTCATCACTGCTGTTGTTCATCACTGCTGTAGTTTATCACTGCTGTAGTTTATCACTGCTGTAGTTTATCACTACTGTAGTTTATCACTGCTGTAGTTCATCACTGCTGTAGTTCATCACTGCTGTAGTTCATCACTACTGTAGTTAATCACTTCTGTAGTTTATCACTGCTGTAGTTTATCACTGCTGTAGTTTATCACTGCTGTAGTTCATCACTACTGTAGTTCATCACTGCTGTAGTTTATCACTGCTGTAGTTTATCACTGCTGTAGTTCATCACTACTCTAGTTCATCACTACTCTAGTTCATCACTGCTGTAGTTTATCACTGCTGTAGTTTATCACTGCTGTAGTTCCTCACTGCTGTAGTTCATCACTGCTGTAGTTCATCACTACTCTAGTTCATCACTACTGTAGTTCATCACTGCTGTAGTTTATCACTGCTGTAGTTCATCACTGCTGTAGTTCATCACTGCTGTAGTTCATCACTGCTGTAGTTTATCACTGCTTTAGTTCATCACTGCTGTAGTTTATCACTACTGTAGTTTATCACTGCTGTAGTTTATCACTGCTGTAGTTTATCACTACTGTAGTTTATCACTGCTGTAGTTTATCACTGCTGTAGTTTATCACTGCTGTAGTTTATCCCTGCTGTAGTTCATCACTACTCTAGTTCATCACTACTCTAGTTCATCACTGCTGTAGTTTATCACTGCTGTAGTTTATCACTGCTGTAGTTCCTCACTGCTGTAGTTCATCACTGCTGTAGTTTATCACTGCTGTAGTTCCTCACTGCTGTAGTTCATCACTGCTGTAGTTTATCACTGCTGTAGTTCATCACTACTCTAGTTCATCACTACTCTAGTTCATCACTGCTGTAGTTTATCACTGCTGTAGTTTATCACTGCTGTAGTTAATCACTACTCTAGTTCATCACTACTCTAGTTCATCACTGCTGTAGTTTATCACTGCTGTAGTTTATCACTGCTGTAGTTCATCACTACTCTAGTTCATCACTACTCTAGTTCATCACTGCTGTAGTTCATCACTACTGTAGTTCATCACTGCTGTAGTTCATCACTGCTGTAGTTTATCACTGCTGTATTTCATCACTGCTGTAGTTTATCACTGCTGTAGTTTATCACTGCTGTATTTCATCACTACTGTAGTTCATCACTGCTGTAGTTCATCACTGCTGTAGTTCATCACTGCTGTAGTTCATCACTGCTGTAGTTTATCACTGCTGTAGTTTATCACTGCTGTAGTTTATCACTACTGTAGTTTATCACTGCTGTAGTTCATCACTGCTGTAGTTCATCACTGCTGTAGTTCATCACTACTGTAGTTAATCACTTCTGTAGTTTATCACTGCTGTAGTTTATCACTGCTGTAGTTTATCACTGCTGTAGTTCATCGCTACTGTAGTTCATCACTGCTGTAGTTTATCACTGCTGTAGTTTATCACTGCTGTAGTTTATCACTGCTGTAGTTTATCACTGCTGTAGTTTATCACTGCTGTAGTTCATCACTACTGTAGTTCATCACTGCTGTAGATCATCACTGCTGTAGTTTATCACTTCTGTAGTTCATCACTGCTGTAGTTTATCACTGCTGTAGTTCATCACTACTCTAGTTCATCACTGCTGTAGTTTATCACTACTGTAGTTCATCACTGCTGTAGTTAATCACTTCTGTAGTTCATCACTGCTGTAGTTTATCACTGCTGTAGTTAATCACTGCTGTAGTTAATCACTGCTGTAGTTCATCACTACTCTAGTTCATCACTACTGTAGTTCATCGCTGCTGTAGTTCATCACTGCTGTAGTTAATCACTTCTGTAGTTCATCACTGCTGTAGTTTCATCACTGCTGTAGTTCATCACTGCTGTAGTTTCATCACTACTGTAGTTAATCACTGCTGTAGTTAATCACTGCTGTAGTTCAACCCACCACACCACCCACCACCCACCACACCAACCCAAACCACCAAACCACCCACCACACCATCCACCACACCACCCCCACCACCACACCACCCACCACACCACCCACCACCCACCACACCAACCCCACCCACCACACCACCCCCCACACCATCCTCCACACCACCCCCACCCACCACACCACCCACCACACCTTCCACCACACCACCCACCACACCATCCACCACACCACCCACCACACCACCCACCACCCACCACCCAGCACACAACCCACCACACCATCCACCACACCTCCCACCACCCACCACACCACCCACCACCCACCACACCATCCACCACACCTCCCACCACCCACCACACCACCCACCACCAAGCAGAGCACTCAAGTCACAGTAATCTTCATCCAGGTGTGTCAGACACAGTGTTGAGCGTCACCTAACTCCACGACCAAGATTGGACCAAATTGTTTTATAGCTGCTTTTATGTTCAGGAGAAACCTCAGTGAAGCTTATGTTTGGAACCGCGCTGTGTATAACACCCTGGTGAAGCCTGTGTTTGGAACCACGCTGTGTATAACACCCTGGTGAAGCCTGTGTTTGGAACCGCGCTGTGTATAACACCCTGGTGAAGCCTGTGTTTGGAACCGCGCTGTGTATAACACCCTGGTGAAGCCTGTGTTTGGAACCGCGCTGTGTATAACACCCTGGTGAAGCCTGTGTTTGGAACCATGCTGTGTGTAACACCCTGTGTAACCATGCTGTGTGTAACATCCTGGTGAAGCCTGTGTTTGGAACCACGCTGTGTATAACACCCTGGTGAAGCCTGTGTTTGGAACCACGCTGTGTATAACACCCTGGTGAAGCCTGTGTTTGGAACCGCGCTGTGTATAACACCCTGGTGAAGCCTGTGTTTGGAACCACGCTGTGTATAACACCCTGGTGAAGCCTGTGTTTGGAACCGCGCTGTGTATAACACCCTGGTGAAGCCTGTGTTTGGAACCGCGCTGTGTATAACACCCTGGTGAAGCCTGTGTTTGGAACCGCGCTGTGTATAACACCCTGGTGAAGCCTGTGTTTGGAACCGCGCTGTGTATAACACCCTGGTGAAGCCTGTGTTTGGAACCATGTTTGGAACGCTGTGTATAACACAAGCCTGTGTTTGGAACCGCGCTGTGTATAACACCCTGGTGAAGCCTGTGTTTGGAACCGCGCTGTGTATAACACCCTGGTGAAGCCTGTGTTTGGAACCGCGCTGTGTATAACACCCCGGTGAAGCCTGTGTTTTTAACCACGCTGTGTATAACACCCTCGTGAAGCCTGTGTTTGGAATCACACTCTGTATAACACCCTGGTGAAAAAAACCGTACCACGGGCGGGATTTGAATCCGCGGTCAGAGAGTCTCAAAACTCCAGACCGCGGGTTCAAATCCCGCCCGTGGTATGGTTTGTTTGTAATCGTGTCATTACGATATCGTGAGTCACCCTGGTGAAGCCTGTGTTTGGAACCACATTGTGTATAACACCCTGGTGAAGCCTGTGTTTGGAACCACATTGTGTATAACACCCTGGTGAAGCCTGTGTTTGGAACCAAGCTGTGTATAACACCCTGGTGAAGCCAGTGTTTGGAACCACGCTGTGTGTAACACCCTGGTGAAGCCTGTGTTTGGAACCACGCTGTGTATAACACCCTGGTGAAGCCTGTGTTTGGAACCACGCTGTGTGTAACACCCTGGTGAAGCCTGTGTTTGGAACCACGCTGTGTATAACACCCTGGTGAAGCCTGTGTTTGGAACCACGCTGTGTATAACACCCTGGTGAAGCCTGTGTTTGGAACCACGCTGTGTATAACACCCTGGTGAAGCCTGTGTTTGGAACCACGCTGTGTATAACACCCTGGTGAAGCCTGTGTTTGGAACCACATTGTGTATAACACCCTGGTGAAGCCTGTGTTTGGAACCACGCTGTGTATAACACCCTGGTGAAGCCTGTGTTTGGAACCACGCTGTGTATGACACCCTGGTGAAGCCTGTGTTTGGAACCATGCTGTGTGTAACATCCTGGTGAAGCCTGTGTTTGGAACCACGCTGTGTATAACACCCTGGTGAAGCCTGTGTTTGGAACCACGCTGTGTGTAACACCCTGGTGAAGCCTGTGTTTGGAACCGCGCTGTGTATAACACCCTGGTGAAGTCTGTGTTTGTTACCACGTTGTGTATAACACCCTGGTGAAGCCTGTGTTTGGAACCGCGCTCTGTATAACACCGTGGTGAAGCCTGTGTTTTTAACCACGCTGTGTATAACACCCTGGTGAAGCCTGTGTTTGGAATCACACTCTGTATAACACCCTGGTGAAAAAAACCGTACCACGGGCGGGATTTGAATCCGCGGTCAGAGAGTCTCAAAACTCCAGACCTCGGGTTCAAATCCCGCCCGTGGTATGGTTTGTTTGCAATCGTGTCATTACGATTTCGTGAGTCATCCTGGTGAAGCCTGTGTTTGGAACCACATTGTATATAACACCCTGGTGAAGCCTGTGTTTGGAACCACATTGTGTATAACACCCTGGTGAAGCCTGTGTTTGGAACCACACTGTGTATAACTCTATGGTGAAGCTTGTGTTTGGAACCACACTGTGTATAACACTCTGGTGAAGCTTGTGTTTGGAACCACACTGTATATAACACCCTGGTGAAGCTTCTGTTTGGAACCACACTCTGTATGACTAGTGAAATCTGTTTTTAACTCCGCTGTGTATGACACCTTAGAAGAGCTTACGTCTAAAGCAGAAATCACCTTCTGTGGTCTCTGACAAATGAGTGAGATTGAGGGGGTTCCTGGCAAACAGGTTGAGATAAGCGCAGGCGACATTAGCTGGTAGCTGACAGGAGCGCATATCACGCCTTGACCGGATGCCAGTTTAGCTGAGTTTTTCCTTCAACGAACTGTGAGATACTGGTAACAGCTCAGGAAGGATTGTAGCACATAAATTGTTAGCAATGTTGACTCTCAACCAGTGAGAGTGGTTGAAGGTTGTTAACAATGTTGACACTCAACCAGTGAGAGTGGTTGAAGGTTGTTAACAATGTTGGCACTCAACCAGCGAGAGTGGTTGAAGGTTGTTAACAATGTTGACACTCAACCAGTGAGAGTGGTTGAAGGTTGTTAGCAATGTTGACTCTCAACCAGTGAGAGTGGTTGAAGGTTGTTAACAATGTTGACTCTCAACCAGTGAGAGTGGTTGAAGGTTGTTAACAATGTTGACACTCAACCAGTGAGAGTGGTTGAAGGTTGTTAACAATGTTGACACTCAACCAGCGAGAGTGGTTGAAGGTTGTTAGCAATGTTGACACTCAACCAGTGAGAGTGGTTGAAGGTTGTTAACAATGTTGACTCTCAACCAGTGAGAGTGGTTGAAGGTTGTTAACAATGTTGACACTCAACCAGCGAGAGTGGTTGAAGGTTGTTAACAATGTTGACTCTCAACCAGTGAGAGTGGTTGAAGGTTGTTAACAATGTTGACACTCAACCAGTGAGAGTGGTTGAAGGTTGTTAGCAATGTTGACACTCAACCAGTGAGAGTGGTTGAAGGTTGTTAACAATGTTGACTCTCAACCAGTGAGAGTTGTTGAAGGTTGTTAACAATGTTGACTCTCAACCAGTGAGAGTGGTTGAAGGTTGTTAACAATGTTGACTCTCAACCAGTGAGAGTGGTTGAAGGTTGTTAACAATGTTGACTCTCAACCAGTGAGAGTGGTTGAAGGTTGTTAACAATGTTGACTCTCAACCAGTGAGAGTGGTTGAAGGTTGTTAACAATGTTGACTCTCAACCAGTGAGAGTGGTTGAAGGTTGTTAACAATGTTGACACTCAACCAGTGAGAGTGGTTGAAGGTTGTTAGCAATGTTGACACTCAACCAGTGAGAGTGGTTGAAGGTTGTTAACAATGTTGACACTCAACCAGTGAGAGTGGTTGAAGGTTGTTAACAATGTTGACACTCAACCAGTGAGAGTGGTTGAAGGTTGTTAACAATGTTGACACTCAACCAGTGAGAGTGGTTGAAGGTTGTTAGCAATGTTGACACTCAACCAGTGAGAGTGGTTGAAGGTTGTTAACAATGTTGACACTCAACCAGTGAGAGTGGTTGAAGGTTGTTAGCAATGTTGACACTCAACCAGTGAGAGTGGTTGAAGGTTGTTAGCAATGTTGACTCTCAACCAGCGAGAGTGGTTGAAGGTTGTTAACAATGTTGACTCTCAACCAGTGAAAGTGGTTGAAGGTTGTTAACAATGTTGACTCTCAACCAGTGAGAGTGGTTGAAGGTTGTTAACAATGTTGACTCTCAACCAGTGAAAGTGGTTGAAGGTTGTTAACAATGTTGACTCTCAACCAGTGAGAGTGGTTGAAGGTTGTTAGCAATGTTGACTCTCAACCAGCGAGAGTGGTTGAAGGTTGTTAACAATGTTGACTCTCAACCAGTGAAAGTGGTTGAAGGTTGTTAACAATGTTGACTCTCAACCAGTGAGAGTGGTTGAAGGTTGTTAACAATGTTGACACTCAACCAGTGAGAGTGGTTGAAGGTTGTTAACAATGTTGACTCTCAACCAGTGAGAGTGGTTGAAGGTTGTTAACAATGTTGACACTCAACCAGTGAGAGTGGTTGAAGGTTGTTAACAATGTTGACTCTCAACCAGTGAGAGTGGTTGAAGGTTGTTAACAATGTTGACACTCAACCAGTGAGAGTGGTTGAAGGTTGTTAACAATGTTGACTCTCAACCAGTGAGAGTGGTTGAAGGTTGTTAACAATGTTGACTCTCAACCAGTGAGAGTGGTTGAAGGTTGTTAACAATGTTGACTCTCAACCAGTGAGAGTGGTTGAAGGGTTGTGAGGTTCAGGGATGGGAAGGAGCTGTGTGGTGGGGTGTTACACAGCTGCTCTGCACTCGGTTTATTGCAGGTAAAATCTTGATTATGTTGTTTTTATTATTCTGTGCGAATGTTGAGCAGCAACAACAACAACAGTCAGATAAACAAATAGCCCTCACATAGGAGAGAGAAGCTTACGACGTTTCGGTCCGACTTGGATAATTTACACAGTCACACTATGACTTTGTAAATGCTCCAAGTCAGACCGAACATCGTCGTAAGCTTCTCTCTCCTATGTGCGAATCATTTATGTATTGTTCCAGTCTTTAACAGTCAAATTTATGACAAGTTCAGTACAGGTTCACCCTTTAAGGCAGTTTTACCAACTTATATACTATTTATGATGAATTGCTAAATTAAAATCAGATTAAGTTAGTTTTCATCGGATTTTTGATAAGGAAAGTAATTATGGTTCAGTACTTGAGGTGCATTTGAAGCAAAAATATCAAATAGAAGCATTAAACATACATTAAATACAAATACAAAACAAATACCTAATTTTTCTGCGTTTGTAATTGCAAATACAGCTGTGAATTTGTCCCCATCCCTTGTAACAACAGACTTATATAAACAAACGAGAGGAGACGTAGGCAGAAAGGAACACGAAGAGGGGAGATAAGAAGGGGAGGGAAGTGAATGAGGAAGTGAGGAAGAGGGAAGAGACAAGAGAACTGATGATAGAGAAATGTTGAATGGGAAAGTGGGCGAGGGGAAGAAATAGAGAGAAAGAGAGAGAGAGAGAGAGAGAGAGAGAGAGAGAGAGAGAGAGAGAGAGAGAGAGAGAGAGAGAGAGAGAGACAGAGAGAGAGAAAGAGAGAGACAGAGACAGACAGACAGACAGACAGAGAGAGAGAGAGAGAGAGAGAGAGAGACAGACAGACAGACAGACAGACAGACAGACAGAGACAGACAGACAGACAGAAAAAGAGATGATTGTCTCTAGACAGCACTACGTTGCTGCTGTGAGAGCGGCTGTGAGAGACTTTGTATCAAGGGTAACTCTGGTATCCTTTGGGGTGAAAGTTGACTCTGCAATGAGTTATCCGTGTGATATCGCGTGGTATCTGGTGGTATCTCGTGCCGGTTGCTATCAAGCGTCAATAAAAGACCAAGACTGTCTCTCTCTCCTTCAGAATGCACCGATCCTCCCTCCCTACCACTGCATCTTCGGCTTCCGGAGAAGGCAAAGGTTACTAGTGTGTTGTGGTCCTGGACGCTTCCGCCTTACCCGTGTCCTCCATTCCCGTGTCCGCCCTCTCTGTGTCCTCTCAGACCAACAAGTGGTAATCCTCCTTGACAGTAAACTTAATAGACAATAGATAAAGAGCCCTTGTCACTCGCTCCTCCAGATCGGTGTGTTCATGGCTTCCCACGGGGTTATGAACAACATTCCATGTTTGTGTCTCAAAATGACTTTGCCTTATCTTCTTCTACAGCAGAAATAACAATATAATAAGGAGCTGTTTTTCTGCGCATATCATTTTAGAAATCAAGAATAATTTGGGCATTCCCGATAAACAGTGAGCTTCACAAGGTGAAGCACAGAGCCTTTGTAGCATGGGAATCTGGAGCCTGTGTAGCAGGGGAACCTG
Organism: Cherax quadricarinatus; assembly: GCF_038502225.1. Taxonomy (NCBI): domain Eukaryota; kingdom Metazoa; phylum Arthropoda; class Malacostraca; order Decapoda; family Parastacidae; genus Cherax; species Cherax quadricarinatus. Next base: position 1,721,014 of record NC_091308.1, read on the forward strand.
AAGCCTGTCTCGCAGAGGAACCTGGAGTTTGTGTAACAGGGAAACTTGGAACCTGGATAGCAGGGGGAACCTGGAGCCTCGATAGCAGGGGAAACCTAGAGCGTGGGTAGCAAGGGGATCCTGGAGCATGGGTAGCAGGGGGAACGTGGAGCCTGGATAGCAGGGGGAACCTGGAGCCTGGATAGCAGGGAGAACCTGGAGCCTGGATAGCAGGGAGAACCTGGAGCCTGGGTAGCAGGGGGTACCTGGAGCCTGGGTAGCAGGGGAAACCTGGAGCCTGGATAGCAGGGGAAACCTAGAGCCTGGGTAGCAAGGGGAACCTGGAACATGGGTAGCAGGGGGAACCTGGAGCCTGGATAGCAGGGGAAACCTGGAGCCTGGATAGCAGGGGGTACCTGGAGCCTGGGTAGCAGGGGGTACCTGGAGCCTGGGTAGCAGGGGGAACCTGCATAGCAGGGGGAACCTGGAGCCTCGATAGCAGGGGAAGCCTAGAGCTTGGGTAGCAAGAGGAACCTGGAGCATGGGTAGCAGGGGGAACCTGGAGCCTGGATAGCAGGGGGAACCTGGAGCCTGGATAGCAGGGGAAACCTGGAGCCTGGGTAGCAGGGGGAACCTGGAGCCTGGGTAGCAGGGGGAACCTGGAGCCTGGGTAGCAGGGGGAACCTGGAGCCTGGGTAGCAGGGGGAACCTGGAGCCTGGGTAGCAGGGGGAACCTGGAGCCTGGGTAGCAGTCTCTAAATTTAAAGTAATTGGAAGAGACAACTTACTTAAGGTACACCACGTGTGAGCACCACCAGTTACCCCTTACCACCTCTCCTCTTCATATGCCTCAAGTGGTACTCTTGCTTCTTCCTCACCACTTAACCTCCTTATACTTGTGCTGCTGCACTGAGTTAATGTCTTAGTGTTTTAGTTTTAGTTTTTACCAAACTTAAACAGATAAGGACCACGAGGAAGTTGCCACCGTCCTATCATAAGAGTGTGGAAGCCTGTTAAACGTTCTGCACTCTGGCAGGATTGCTGCTCTTTTCTCTATGTCTTGTGTACAAGATGTGAGGTAAATCATAAACACCTCTGTTTATATTCAGCTCAAATTAAATAATATATATATATATATATATATATATATATATATATATATATATATATATATATATATATATATATATATATATATATATATATTTATGCGTGCGTGTGTGTGTGTGTGTGTGTGTGTATGCGTGTGTGTGTGTGTGTGTGTGTGTGTGAGTGTGTGTGTGTGTTTTATGCAAATATCACGCACAAGCGCTACAAGATGCAAGACAACTACGGGGGAGGTGAATGATAACTCTAGGTCTTCCGTGTTGCAATCAACACATAATTAGGAACTTGCAAAGTTGCAGAAAAGAGGAGGAGGAGGTTCAAGCAGATACGATGACAGGGCGCCTTTGCTGGGGTGCAGTGAAGACGCGGGGCCAGGAGCTGTCCCTCGACCCCTGCAACCACAATTAAGTGAGTGCACACACACACACACACACACACACACACACACACACACACACACACACACACACACACACACAGGGCAGAAGCAGTAAGTCGCAGTTCTGTCTCAACCAAGCACAGTCCTCACCCATGTATTAGGAGAAATCACTTGTGAACATGAAGTAATGAAACCCATACGATGGTTTCTGTCGCTTCTCCATCAGGACAATAGACAATGTTAGAAAGTAATCAAATGTTTGTGACCTAAAACAAAGGTCAATGGGAAAAAAGTCATGGGAATTGAAATAATAGTTTATGTAGCGAAGCTCGTAAATAAGGCTCTCTCTCAGGATCCTGAAAATATATTTGGCGTGTGTGAGTTAGGCTGGACAGGGAAGGCACTCCGCTGTCTCCTTCACTTTATTTGTTGCTGCAATATTCAGTTATCATTCGGCTCTTCACGTCAGTTACTCCTGGCTGCCACTTAGAGTAATATGATTGAAAATAATATAGTTTTAGCCTCCAGTTTAGTGGTTCCGAACCGTTTATAAGTATATCTTCCCTCTCGTATTCATTTTCTTCGTTCCCGTTGTCAAATATAAGTTAAAGCTTTAATTTCCTTCTGAAATCTTCCTGATTTTTTTTACAGCAATGACACATATAAAGGCGAAGTAGATCTTCAAACAGTTTTTGATGTTCTACTTGCTGTTTATTGTTGAATATCCATTCAGCGACACACAGAAAGAATACGTCTTATTTAGTGGCTCTTTTGTTGAGATTCATTAGTGATGAGGCTGAACCGAGGTTAATTTTTAGAAACAGCCAAGTCCAAGTCATCATTTGCATCGAGACGGTTTTCTGGCCTTTTGTTTTTATGTGCAGAACTGTTACAACATTTGTCTCACATATATAGGTGGTGACAAATGGCACGAAAACCTCCAAAGCCCTTTTTTCCTAACTGTGGGAACGTTTTGAGTTATGCATACCAGTCGTTTTCTACCCTCATTGACATAAATTCTATTCGGATTCCTTCATTAGAGTTCAGTTCAACAAGATCATATCTCAGGATATCACCGTCATCCACTGGATCCTCTCACTGGGTGAAAGTAACCTCGTAAAAATTGAATCACTTCCCACACATGATGTTGCACTTCCGTCACGATGGACAGTTTCCTCTCCCGCAGCAGCAGCCTCATCGCCCAGTGGAGGAACATTAGAAAAAAATTCTGTTGTAAATACGATTTATCCATACTGGAAATTTCTTGGTGAAGCGATGGCAACTTTTCCCTGGCAGTTGCCATATTCAGTCCTGTTTCTTGGATAGAAGTGTTGAAATTCGTTGAGGTGTGTGAATATATCTGTGCAAGGAACGTGGAAGCAGCGACACTGCACAAGAAGCGTACGAGTAAAGACAACGATTCGGTACTAAGCTTCAGGATACATCATTTCAACACTAACTTAAACAGCGTAGCAACATAAACAGTTAAATAAATACAAGAGATAATATTTTTCAATATTTTTCATATACTTGGCATTTTGAATTGATCATTGTGTCTCGTGCCCAATCTTCGCTTTTTTTAATACCCGGCTGTAGACACAGTACACCTGGTTAAGACCCACTGCTCTAGCCGGTGAAAATATTTGATAGTAACTGATTTCTGTTAACAGTGATTTCCAGTAGCAGTGATTTCTAGTGGCAGTGATTTCTAGTTGCAGTGATTTCTAGGGGCAGTGATTTTTAGTAGCAGTAATTACTAGTAGCAGTGATTTCTAGTAGCAGTGATTTCTAATAGCAGTGTTTACTAGTAGCAGTGATTTCTAGTGGCAGTGATTTCTAGTAGCAGTGATTTCTAATGGCAGTGAGTTCTACTAGCAGTGATTACTAGTAGTGCTGATTTCTAGTGGCAGTGATTCTTCTAGCAGTGATTGCTAGGAGCAGTGATTTGTAGCAGCAGTGATTAATAGTAGTGATTTCTACTAGCAGTGATTACTAGGAGCAGCGATTTGTAGCAGCAGTGATTTCCAAAACAATGATTTGTAGTAGCAGTGATTAGCAGTAGCAGTGATTATTAGTAGCAGTGATTTCTATTAGCAATGATTTCTAGTAGCAGTGATTTCTGCTAGCAGTGATTACTAGGAGCAGTGATTTCTAACAGCAGTGATTTCTAGTAGCAGTGATTACTAGTAACAGTAATTTCTAGTAGCGTATTAAAATAATGGAGTACATTCTCTCTCTCTTTCTCTCTCTCTCTCTCTCTCTCTCTCTCTCTCTCTCTCTCTCTCTCTCTCTCTCTCTCTCTCTCTCTCTCTCTCTCTCTCTCTCTCTCTCTCTCTCTCTCTCTCTCTCTCTCTCTCTCTCTCTCTCTCATTGCATTCAATAATAATTCTGTCCTGGGTTATTAGTATAATTAATATAATAATGACACTTTGAAAGCCAGCTCAGTAATTGTTATTAACGTGTTGTCTCTATATGCATTTAATATGTGACATGCTTGGTTAGGTTTGAAACCTGTCACTATACTAATTAAGGCTGCGTCTTACTTGTACATTTATTAAAAGTACCTTATTCTTCGAAACAGGGATTAAACTCTTAATCTGTATATACACCTCTCAGTTTATATATCCTGTATGCTATTATTATTAATAAACATTATTATTATTAATAAACATTAAAGTAGACATATGTACATATAGTCTTGTTGCAAATCTTTGCACTTTCTCTAATTTCTTGACGTGTTTGCCCAGGTGTGGGTTCCAAACTGGAGCTGCATACTGCAGTATGGGCCTGATGTACACAGTGTACAGTGTCTTGAACGATTCCTTACTAAGGTATCGGAACGCTGTTCTCAGGTTTGCCAGGCGCCCGTATGCTGCAGCAGTTATCTGGTTGATGTGGGCCTCCGGAGACATGCTCGGTGTTATGGTCACCCCAAGATCTTTCTCCTTGAGCGAGGTTTGCAGTCCTTGGCCACCTAGTCTATACTCTGTCTGCGGTCTTCTTTGCCCTTCTCCGATCTTCATGACTTTGCACTTGGCAGGGTTGAATTCAAGAAGCCAGTTGCTGGACCGCGTGTCCAGTCTGTCCAGGTCTCTTTGAAGTCCTGCCTGGTCCTCATCTGATTTAATTCTCCTCATTAACTTCACATCATCTGCGAACAGGGACACCTCTGAGTTTATCCCTTCCATCATGTCATTCACATATACCAGAAATAGCACTGGTCCTAGGACCGACCCCTGTGGGACCCCGTTCTTCACAGGTGCCCACTGTGATACCTCATCCCTTACCATGACTCGTTGTTGCCTCCCTGTCAAGTATTCTCTGATCCATTGCAGTGCCCTTCCTGTTATATGCCCCTGATCCTCTAGTTTCTGCACTAGTCTCTTGTGAGGAACTGTGTCGAAGGCCTTCTTGCAGTCCAAGAAGATGCGATCAACCCACCCCTCTCTCTTTATCATAAAACTCCAGAAGGTTTGTAACACAAGATTTGCCTTCCATGAATCCGTGCTGGTTGTCATTTATACTTTTGTTCCGTTCCAGGTGCTCCACCACTCTCCTCCTGATATTCTTCTCCATGACTTTGCATACTATACACGTCAGTGACATTGGTCTGTAGTTTAGCGCCTCTTTTCTGTCTCCTTTTTTTAAAAATGGGAACTACATTTGCCGTCTTCCATTCCTCAGGTAGTTGCCCAGTTTCAAGGGATGTGTTGAAGATTGTGGTTAATGGGACACACAGCATTTCTGCTCCCTCTCTAAGGACCCACGGGGAGATGTTGTCCGGTCCCATTGCCTCTGAGGTATTAAGGTCACTTAGCAGCTTCTTCACCTCCTCCTCAGTTGTGTGTATGTCATCCAGCACTTGTTGGTGTATTCCCTGTTGGTGTCCCCCTCTGTCCTATTTTCCCAGAGTCCTTCCTGTATCCACTGTGAATGCTTCCTTGAACCTCTTGTTGAGCTCCTCACATACCTCTTGATCGCTTCGTGTGAGTTCCCCACCTTCTTTCCTCAGCCTGATCACCTGATCTTTGACTTGTCTTTCTCCTAATGTGGCTATACAGCAGCTTCGGGTCAGACTTGACTTTTGATGCTATGTCGTTTTCATACTGTCTCTGGGCCTCCCTCCTTATCTGTGCATATTCGTTTCTGGCTCTTCGACTGATCTCCTTATTTTCCTGTGTCTTTTGCCTTCTGTACCTCTTCCATTCTGTAATGCACTTAGTTTTTGCCTCCCTACACCTTCAGGTAAACCAAGGACTTACTTTGGTCTTCCCATTAATTATGTTGCCCTTGGGAACAAATCTTTCCTCTGTCGCCTTGCATTTTGTTGTTACATATTCCATCATTTCGTTTACTGACTTTCCTACCAGTTCTCTGTCCCTCTGAACCTCCCGCAGGAAGTTCTTCATACCTGTGTAATCCCTCCTTTTATAGTTTGGCTTTTCCCAATCTATTCCTGTTACCCTCTCCACTTGCAGATCTACTATGTAATCAAAACTCAGAACCACGTGATCGCTAGCTCCATGTGGCCTCTCATATGCGATGTCCTCAGTGTCTGAACTGCTCAGGGTGAACACAAGGTCCAGTCTTGCTGGTTCATCCTCCCCTCTCTCTCTGGTAGTGTCCCTGACGTGTTAATGCATGAGGTTTTCCAGCACCACATCCATCATCTTGACTCTCCATGTGTCAGGGCCCCCGTGAGGCTCCAGATTTTCCCAGTCAATCTCTCTATGGTTGAAATCACCCGTAACCAGTAACTTTGCTCTGCCACCTCAGCCAGTGTGTCCACCATCTCTCTGTTCTGTTCATATTCCTCTCTTGGCCTCCTGCAGTTCTGTGGTGAGTTATACATCACTGCAATGACTACCTTATGATCCCCAGACTGAATTGTACCTACTATGTAGTCCCTTTCTCCCATCTCGCCCATGCCTTTCATTTCCTCAAAACCCCATCGTGTGTGTGTGTGTGTACTCACCTATTTGTGGTTGCAGGGGTCGATTCACAGCTCCTGGCCCCGCCTCTTCGCTGATTGCTACTAGGTCCTCTCTCTCCCTGCTCCATGAGCTCTATCATACCTCGCCTTAAAACTATAGACTGTTCCCGTGTGTGTGTGTGTGTGTGTGTGTGTGTGTGTGTGTGTGTGTGTGTGTGTGTGTGTGTGTGTGTGTGTGTGTGTGTGTGTGTGTGTGTGCGTGCGTGTATGTGTGTGTGTATAAAGTTGTGAAATACTATGAGAAACATGCAACATACGAGCACAATAAACAAAAGCTGTTAACAATGAGAACTGTGCTGTGAAATCCTTCAACTGGATGAACCTTTTATTAATATTCATTGTGGTTACACTGGTTATTACTACACTTTTGTTCACACTGAAATTAATTTGCTAGTTTTGTGAAACATTCCATTTTTTTCTAAACAATTCTTTATTCACACACACGTATATATATATATATATATATATATATATATATATATATATATATATATATATATATATATATATATATATATATATATATATATATATATATGTGTGTGTGTGTGTGTGTATTGTAGTGGGGAATCTAAATGTTAAAGTGGAAGAAACTATTGCAGAGAGCGTAGTAGGTAAGCTTGGGTTGCCAAGGGTAAATGATAATGGGACCTTTGATTGAACTTTAAATAGAAGGAGATTTGGTAATAGTTAATACATATTTTAAGAAAAAGAGAATAAATTTACGAGATATGATATAGACGCCATGACAACAGTTTTTTGGACTATGAACTGGTGGATAAATGGTTGATGGGAAGACTTATGGATATGTATGTTTATAGAGGGGCAACAGATGTATCAGATCATTATATTAGTTATAACTACAGTGAGAATAAGAAGTTTATGGGGAACAAGGAGAATGGCATCAGCGAGTAAGAGAGAGGTGAAAGTTTATAAACTGAAGGAGGAGGAAGTTAGGGCAAAATATAAGCAACTATTGATAGAAAGGTAGTCTAGTGAGACTATAGGTAATGAGGAGGTTGAAGAGGTATGGGGAAGATTTAAAAATTGCAGTGTTAGAATGTGCAACAGAAGTTTGTGGTAAAGGAGGGCAGGTGCGGGTGGGAAGAGATGCAATTGATGGAATGATGAAGTAAAGGGAACGGTAAGGGAGAAAAAAAAAGCATATGAGAGATTTTTGCAAAGTGATATGAAATGAATGGAGTATTGGGAGAATATAAGAGAGGTTAAGATAGTGGTGAGGGAGTGTATAAGGAGAAGAAATGATCGAGTGGGTAAGGGTTTGTTAACAAATTTTGCTGAGAATAATAAAAATTTTTGGAGTGAGATTAAAAAGTTGAGAAAGTCTGGGGAAGGAATAGATTTAACAGTTATAAACAGCAGAGGAGAGTTAGTAGATGGAGAGTTGAAGGTATTGGGAAAATGAAGGGAATATTTTGATGAAGATAGGGATGCTGTGATTTTGTGCATTAGGTAGGGAGATGTAACATCTTTTAGAAGTGAGGAAGAACCAGATGTAAGTGTGAGGGAGGTGTGTGAGGCTGAGGGTAAAATGAAAGGGGGTAAAGCAGCTGGGATTGATGGGATCAAGACAGAAATGTTAAAAGAAGATGGGGATATAGTTTTGGAGGCGCAGCGGTTTGATTTTTGTAATGGTGATGGCAATGGACTGTTTTAAAAGTTGGAACAATAGTGTGCACAGTCTCAGAGCAGAATATCCAACGAAAAAAAAAGCTGTTACTCAATATCGATAGATGCGAATACATGTGTACATACATACATTCATACATACATACATATATACATACAACATATATACATACACGTAAAAAACACAAACACACATGCATACACCACACACGTGTGTATACATACAGGAGCATCAATATAGGAGGAGCTTCGAAGCCTTTGAAAAAAGAGGATGAAAAAATTTCCGTGGGTGAACACTCTCCAATATTCCCGTTGATGCCGATAGGAATATTCCAGTTGATGGACCAGGGCGGTCCTTGATAATGGTTCAGGATGGTCCTTGCTAATGACCCAGAAAGGTTCTTGATAATGGTCGAGGATCGTGCTTGTTAATGAACCGGGATGGTTCTTGACAATGGATTTTAGATGGTACTTGATAATAGACAAGGACTGTCCATGATACTGGTCCAGGACGGTTCATGATAATAGTGAAGTACAGACAGTCAGACATAATGTGAGGCACAGACAGACATAATGTGAGGCACAGACAGTCAGACATAATGTAAGGCACAGACAGACAGACTGAAACGACAGCTATAAACCCTATGCTTCATTTTTCTCGACACAGACAAAAAAAAAAATAGCTGGAAAAAGTACCATAGTTGGCAGTGTTGCGATATGAACTATTTATCTTTTGTTTTTGTTACAGATGTTATACCAGCCATTAGTCTCTTGTTTTATCCTTCTGTGTTTCGAATTTCATATGACATAGATATGTAGACGTTCTTTCAGGACCATTGTGTTGATCAGTTAATGGAGTTTAAAGGCTGTCGACTTCACGAGGGTCATTATGGCTGCATGTCGCCTATTCACCACCAGTCAAAATTATTTTAATATCTGAAATAGAGATTAAAGTAAACTGTCAGTGTATATACATTACGAGACATGCAACTCTCTCTCTGTATATACACTACGAGACATGCAACTCTCTCTCTGTATATACACTACGAGACATGCAACTCTCTCTCTGTATATACACTACGAGACATGCAACTCTCTCTCTGTATATACACTACGAGACATGCAACTCTCTCTCTGTATATACACTACGAGACACGTGTTACAAAAAACGCGATTCTAAAAGCTTTGAGATCTCCAGTGAATACTAGAAAGGACTGCCCTTCTAGCATCCAGCCTGTTACTGGGTTTTCGTAACAAGTAGTCAGTATCCTTGTCCAATTATCCATTAGAATTCAGTATGACTCAATAGTGCTTCAGGATTACAACTGGTAGGCTACTAACTAGAGAAATTAAAATTTAATAAATTTATTAGTCATTAAGTTGTCTAGGCGTACATCAAATTAAATTAAATTAATCACAGTAATTAAAATAATATCACTTCTCTCGTGTAATATTATTGTGCTGAAAGCACATATCACATTTATAATTCTTAAGTACCGTCTGGTACATTAATATTTAATAAGATATTACAAATATGTACAAGTAAGTTTGTGTGTATGTGTAAGTGCTCTAAGTAGTTCGCTATGTCTCACAATTCGACTAGACTTAAACAAGTGACTGACAAAATCCTCACAAACTAACTTCTTGACCGACTGGCAACCAGAACAGTCTGCTTGAACAACCAAAAGAATGCTAAGCCCAATAGCAATACAACAAGCAACTGCGACACAATCAGGAACAAGGAGATAATATAACGACACTAAGTAGGGACCATCAGCAGATCCTCCACAAGTCACAAAACTCCCATACTACTGAATCTAAGTTCAGCATAAGAAAATCCACGACTGTGATAATACACAGATACCAGTACATGTTAGGTCAGAAGCTACAGCTCAGGACCTGAGTTGTTTAGAGTGTCTATGCGACACACAACCTCAGTACAACGTCGAAAATCACTAAGTCTATACAATGTTCTGTGAACAGAGTTCTACAGAACTAACAAAGCTACAGAGACGATCCTCCAACAAGGGCCTATAAGGGAGATTTAGGCACTTTGTCTGGAATACGTCCAACCACCCAGCGAGTCTAGACCAGACTGAATACTTCAGGCGAGGTGAGGACACCCCCCTCGATCACGTGATAGCTCCGTGGACAGTTCCTGCTCAGTAACAGAAGCCGGTAGAGTAACAAGCAAAGAGCGATAATTACAGTAGTTAGACAATCAAGACTTGAACTGAGCACATAATATGTTACATCCTACCTCACAAAAGGAAGCTAAGTCAAATAATAATATAAAGCAATACATTTACGATTTAGCTATTATCGCAAATACAAGCAATATAAAATTATATGAAAAGGTAATATACATTATATTCATAATCATAATATACATTATATAACTCTCTCTCTGTATATACACAACGAGACATGCAACTCTCTCTCTCTGTATATACATTACGAGACATGCAACTTTCTCTCTGTATAAACACTATGAAACATGCCATTCTCTCTCTGTATATACACTACGAGACATGCAACTCTCTATCTCTGTATATACACTACGAGACATGCAACTCTCTGTATATACACTACGAGACATGCAACTCTCTCTCTGTATATACACTACGAGACATGAAACTCTCTCTGTATATACACTACGAGACATGCAACTCTCTCTCTGTATATACACTACGAGACATGCAACTCTCTCTCTGTATATACACTACGAGACATGCAACTCTCTCTCTGTATATACACTACGAGACATGCAACTCTCTCTCTGTATATACACTACGAGACAGCAACTCTCTCTGTATATACACAACAAGACATGCACATCTCTCTGTATTCCTCTAGCAATTACAAAACATTTAACTCTAAATTCAGAGGCACCTTTGCGGTAATTCATTTCGCTTTCCTTAGTTCGCATAACGTAATAATTTTTGTTTGCCGCAGAGGCCCACTAAAACCCTCATTCCAGTTAATTAAAAATACATAAGAACTCATTACCCGAGATTTTCCTTTCATCCTTTGCTCTGCTGATTTCACTGATAGTTCCTTATCCTCAAGATCGTTTTGTTATTGTTCATTTGTGTTGCTTTTGTTTTGGTCTGTAGTAATATTTAATCTATTTTTCCCCTAGCGAGAAGCTCAGCGTAACTTGCTTTACATTTGATGTGCTCACTTTCCTTCAGTCCGACTCATCTTAGAGAATTTTGAAGTTTGCACAATAAATTGAAGAATCTTCATTTTAACCATCTTTTTTTTCATGTGAGAAAGGTAACTGTAAAGTGATTATCTCTGGCATTTGTTGCTCCCAGTAAAGCTCAAGACAACAGCAGCAGCAACGTTCCCTGTTCCTGTCGGTCTTAGCTGAAGACAGCAACAGCCTTCTCTGCTCCTGTCAGTCTTGCATCAGTAAACTTACTGCAGCTATTCCTACGAAGATATGCGTGTAAGCACATGAAAGCGCTCGGGTTTTATTTCCTACATTCACTGTAGTATTTTTACATATCTGCAATCACGCGTTTTATTGCGATTCCTTCCACATACACACACACACACACACACACACACACACACACACACACACACACACACACACACACACACACACACACACACACACACACACACACCTTAGCAAGGTGACCCACCCAGGCAGTGACCCACCCAGGCAGTGACCCACCCAGGCAGTGATCCATCCAGACAGTGATCCACCAAGGCAGTAATCCACCAAGGCAGTGATCCACCAAGGTAGTGATCCACCAAGGCAGTGATCCACCCAGACAGTGATCCACCAAGGCAGTAATCCACCAAGGCAGTGATCCACCAAGGCAGTGATCCACCAAGGCAGTGATCCACCCAGACAGTGATCCACCAAGGCAGTAATCCACCAGGGCAGTGATCCACCAAGGCAGTGATCCACCAAGGCAGTGATCCACCAAGGCAGTGATCCACCCAGACAGTGATCCACCAAGGCAGTGATCCACCAGGGCAGTGATCCACCAAGGCAGTGATCCACCAAGGCAGTGATCCACCAAGGCAGTGATCCACCAAGGCAGTGATCCACCAAGGCAGTGATCCACCAAGGCAGTGATCCACCAAGGCAGTGATCCACAAAGGCAGTGATCCACAAAGGCAGTGATCCACCAAGGCAGTGATCCACCAAGGCAGTGATCCACAAAGGCAGTGATCCACCAAGGCAGTGATCCACCAAGGCAGTGATCCACCAAGGCAGTGATCCACCAAGGCAGTGATCCACCAAGGCAGTGATCCACCAAGGCAGTGATCCACAAAGGCAGTGATCCACAAAGGCAGTGATCCACCAAGGCAGTGATCTACCAAGGCAGTGATCCACCAAGGCAGTGATCCACCAAGGCAGTGATACACCAAGGCAGTGATCCACCCAGGCAGTGATCCACCCAGACAGTGATCCACCAAGGCAGTGATCCACCAAGGCAGTGATCCACCAAGGCAGTGATCTACCAAGGCAGTTATCCACCAAGGCAGTGATCCACCAAGGCAGTGATCCACCAAGGCAGTGATCCACCAAGGCAGTGATCCACCAAGGCAGTGATCCACCAAGGCAGTGATCCACCAAGGCAGTGATCCACCAAGGCAGTGATACACAAAGGCAGTGATCCACAAAGGCAGTGATCCACCAAGGCAGTGATCTACCAAGGCAATGATCCATCAAGGCAGTGATCCACAAAGGCAGTGATACACCAAGGCAGTGATCCACCAAGGCAGTGATCCACCAAGGCAGTGATCCACCAAGGCAGTGATCCACCTAGACAGTGATCCACCAAGGCAGTGATACACCAAGGCAGTGATCCACCAAGGCAGTGATCCACCAAGGCAGTGATCCACCAAGGCAGTGATCCACCCAGACAGTGATCCACCAAGATAGTGATCCACCAAGGCAGTGATCCACCAAGGCAGTGATCCACCAAGGCAGTGATCCACAAAGGCAGTGATCCACCAAGGCAGTGATCCACCAAGGCAGTGATCCACCAAGTCAGTGATCCACCAAGGCAGTGATCCACCAAGGCAGTGATCCACCAAGGCAGTGATCCACCAAGTCAGTGATCCACCAAGGCAGGGTGACCCACCAGACCCAAGAAAGAAAGCGCATTCATTCACTTCTTTGCCAGTGAGGTTATTAATCACAGGGGAGGGCTAACTATTCCCTTTGCTCGAGGCGTTTTAGTTACCCCTGACGACATGCATGACTTAACATGCAATTAAGAGATACCTTCAAAGAATATTTTTGTAAAGGAAGAATGCTATTTTTCTTCTTCTGCTGGTAGAATAAGGCCTTGAAGACAGTTTATGCCCCCAGTGTGGAGAGAAGGAATGAAACAGTGTGAAGGAAAGAGTAATAAAGATAATCTCAGAGCCACAGAAGAAACATTACATTATGATCGCCAACGATGAGAGAATCAAATCCCCCGTCATGGTTAATGTTTATTGATTGAAATGTGTGTGGGAGTGTTGTGATGACATACCTTGCAGGTGTTGAGATGACATACTGGGAGAGTGGAGTTCTTACACTGCAGGTGTTGAGATGACATACTGGGAGAGTGGAGTTCTTACACTGCAGGTGTTGAGATGACATACTGGGAGAGTGGAGTTCTTACACTGCAGGTGTTGAGATGACATACTGGGAGGGTGGAGTTCTTACACTGCAGGTGTTGAGATGACATACTGGGAGAGTGGAGTTCTTACACTGCAGGTGTTGAGATGACATACTGGGAGAACAGTGTTCTTCGCTGGAGGTGGATGAGTGTCTCACAGGAGGTGAAAGACACAAATGCAGTGAAGTCTTTCATTTATACAAAGGATTCCACCAAACACAGAGCTTCATCAGCACTTAATAAAGCCAAATGACGGGCGAAACGTTGTGCTAGTAAATGGTTCCACTGCATTTGTGTCCTTATCATCACCTGTCTACATCTTGCCATTATCTCCACCAGTGTTTGAGCTCTCTTAACAGAAAACAAGTTCCCACATGTATTCTCGTCGGTTGACAAGCTAAGGGAGGAAACATGGCAGATGTTTTTGGTCCACCATCAATGGTTTCATCCGTGATCAGAGATATTTACATCATTCTTCTTATCACGTCAAAAAAATCTACTGTCTCTCTCTGGAGTTCTAGTCTCCTGTAGTCGACTGAAGAAGGCTTTCTGTATGGGCGAAACGTTTCGGCAGTAAAGTTACCCAAGTATTGCACATGTATCTTATTCATCGTTTGTCTTCGTTGCTGCCTCGTAGCTCCAAGTTATCAAACATATGGAATTATAATTTTTTTTTTTTTTTTTTTTTTTATCACACTGGCCGATTCCCACCAAGGCAGGGTGGCCCGAAAAAGAAAAACTTTCACCATCATTCACTCCATCACTGTCTTGCCAGAAGGGTGCTTTACACTACAGTTTTTAAACTGCAACATTAACACCCCTCCTTCAGAGTGCAGGCACTGTACTTCCCATCTCCAGGACTCAAGTCCGGCCTGCCGGTTTCCCTGAATCCCTTCATAAATGTTACTTTGCTCACACTCCAACAGCACGTCAAGTATTAAAAACCATTTGTCTCCATTCACTCCTATCAAACACGCTCACGCATGCCTGCTGGAAGTCCAAGCCCCTCGCACACAAAACCTCCTTTACCCCCTCCCTCCAACCTTTCCTAGGCCGACCCCTACCCCGCCTTCCTTTCACTACAGACTGATACACTCTTGAAGTCATTCTGTTTCGCTCCATTCTCTCTACATGTCCGAACCACCTCAACAACCCTTCCTCAGCCCTCTGGACAACAGTTTTGGTAATCCCGCACCTCCTCCTAACTTCCAAACTACGAATTCTCTGCATTATATTCACACCACACATTGCCCTCAGACATGACATCTCCACTGCCTCCAGCCTTCTCCTCGCTGCAACATTCATCACCCACGCTTCACACCCATATAGGAGCGTTGGTAAAACTATACTCTCATACATTCCCCTCTTTGCCCCCAAGGACAAAGTTCTTTGTCTCCACAGACTCCTAAGTGCACCACTCACTCTTCTTCCCTCATCAATTCTATGATTCACCTCATCTTTCATAGACCCATCCGCTGACACGTCCACTCCCAAATATCTGAATACGTTCACCTCCTCCATACTCTCTCCCTCCAATCTGATATTCAATCTTTCATCACCTAATCTCTTTGTTATCCTCATAACCTTACTCTTTCCTGTATTCACCTTTAATTTTCTTCTTTTGCACACCCTCCCAAATTCATCCACCAATCTCTGCAACTTCTCTTCAGAATCTCCCAAGAGCACAGTGTCATCAGCAAAGAGCAGCTGCGACAACTCCCACTTTGTGTGTGATTCTTTATCTTTTAACTCCACGCCTCTTGCCAAGACCCTCGCATTTACTTCTTTTACAACCCCATCTATAAATATATTAAACAACCACGGTGACATCACACATCCTTGTCTAAGGCCTACTTTTACTGGGAAAAAATTTCCCTCTTTCCTACATACTCTAACTTGAGCCTCACTATCCTCGTAAAAACTCTTCACTGCTTTCAGTAACCTACCTCCTACACCATACACTTGCAACATCTGCCACATTGCCCCCCTATCCACCCTGTCATACGCCTTTTCCAAATCCATAAATGCCACAAAGACCTCTTTAGCCTTATCTAAATACTGTTCACTTATATGTTTCACTGTAAACACCTGGTCCACACACCCCCTACCTTTCCTAAAGCCTCCTTGTTCATCTGCTATCCTATTCTCCGTCTTACTCTTAATTCTTTCAATAATAACTCTACCATACACTTTACCAGGTATACTCAACAGACTTATCCCCCTATAATTTTTGCACTCTCTTTTGTCCCCTTTGCCTTTATACAAAGGAACTATGCATGCTCTCTGCCAATCCCTAGGTACCTTACCCTCTTCCATACATTTATTAAATAATTGCACCAACCACTCCAAAACTATATCCCCACCTGCTTTTAACATTTCTATCTTTATCCCATCAATCCCGGCTGCCTTACCCCCTTTCATTTTACCTACTGCCTCACGAACTTCTCCCACACTCACAACTGGCTCTTCCTCACTCCTACAAGATGTTATTCCTCCTTGCCCTATACACGAAATCACAGCTTCCCTATCTTCATCAACATTTAACAATTCCTCAAAATATTCCCTCCATCTTCCCAATACCTCTAACTCTCCATTTAATAACTCTCCTCTCCTATTTTTAATTGACAAATCCATTTGTTCTCTAGGCTTTCTTAACTTGTTAATCTCACTCCAAAACTTTTTCTTATTTTCAACAAAATTTGTTGATAACATCTCACCCACTCTCTCATTTGCTCTCTTTTTACATTGCTTCACCACTCTCTTAACCTCTCTCTTTTTCTCCATATACTCTTCCCTCCTTGCATCACTTCTACTTTGTAAAAACTTCTCAATATGCTAACTTTTTCTCCCTTACTACTCTCTTTACATCATCATTCCACCAATCGCTCCTCTTCCCTCCTGCACCCACTTTCCTGTAACCACAAATTTCTGCTGAACACTCTAACACTACATTTTTAAACCTACCCCATACCTCTTCGACCCCATTGCCTATGCTCTCATTAGCCCATCTATCCTCCAATAGCTGTTTATATCTTACCCTAACTGCCTCCTCTTTTAGTTTATAAACCTTCACCTCTCTCTTCCCTGATGCTTCTATTCTCCTTGTATCCCATCTACCTTTTACTCTCAGTGTAGCTACAACTAGAAAGTGATCTGATATATCTGTGGCCCCTCTATAAACATGTACATCCTGAAGTCTACTCAACAGTCTTTTATCTACCAATACATAATCCAACAAACTACTGTCATTTCGCCCTACATCATATCTTGTATACTTATTTATCCTCTTTTTCTTAAAATATGTATTACCTATAACTAAACCCCTTTCTATACAAAGTTCAATCAAAGGGCTCCCATTATCATTTACACCTGGCACCCCAAACTTACCTACCACACCCTCTCTAAAAGTTTCTCCTACTTTAGCATTCAGGTCCCCTACCACAATTACTCTCTCACTTGGTTCAAAGGCTCCTATACATTCACTTAACATCTCCCAAAATCTCTCTCTCTCCTCTGCATTCCTCTCTTCTCCAGGTGCGTACACGCTTATTATGACCCACTTCTCGCATCCAACCTTTACTTTAATCCACATAATTCTTGAATTTACACATTCATATTCTCTTTTCTCCTTCCATAACTGATCATTTAACATTACTGCTACCCCTTCCTTTGCTCTAACTCTCTCAGATACTCCAGATTTAATCCCATTTATTTCCCCCCACTGAAACTCTCCTACCCCCTTCAGCTTTGTTTCGCTTAGGGCCAGGACATCCAACTTCTTTTCATTCATAACATCAGCAATCATCTGTTTCTTGTCATCCGCACTACATCCACGCACATTTAAGCATCCCAGTTTTATAAAGTTTTTCTTCTTCTCTTTTTTAGTAAATGTCTACAGGAGAAGGGGTTACTAGCCCATTGCTCCCGGCATTTTAGTCGCCTCATACGACACGCATAGCTTACGGAGGAAAGATTCTTTTCCACTTCCCCATGGACAATAGAAGAAATAAAGAAGAACAAGAGCTATTTAGAAAAAGGAGAAAAACCTAGATGTATGTATTTATATATGCATGTGCGTGTCTGTGAAGTGTGACCAAAGTGTAAGTAGGAGTAGCAAGATATCCCTGTTATCTAGCGTGTTTATGAGACAGAAAAAGAAACCAGCAATCCTATCATCATGCAAAACAGTTACAGGTTTTTGTTTCACAGTCATCTGGCAGGACGGTAGTACTTCCCTGGGTGGTTGCTGTCTACCAACCTACTACCTATTATAATATTTCCAGAAATGACCAGGAGCTGGACACAGGTCACAGGTCACACGTAGACAGGTAATTACATTAGTGAAGCCTCTTTATCGGTAAGATAAATTAATAACACTAAAATCATTAAACAGTTAAAAACATAACTTAGTCTAGAATGAAAATATAAGATAACGTAGCAATTTACTGTATAACAATTTATTATAAAAAAGCCAACAGCGAGACTTTATACAATAGCCGATAGTGTAGGATACAACGCTAAATTCTTTCTTTTTTTAATCCTATTACGTTTAATTCTGTTGGGGGATTTTAAGCCTGTCGACTACACGAGGGTCATTAAGGCTGCTTGTAGCCTGTTCACTACTAGTCCTGGACACATGTTAGGTCGTGATCTTCACTCGATGTGGTTCTAAATATGACAGACAACGATTTTACAATGTGCGACACTAAAGAAGATATTGCGCTTCGATCGCAATAAAACAAAACGTAATAATGATTCGAGTGATATAAAAGGACAACACTGCTGAGGTGTGAGGGTAAATAAAGATAAATGGTACTGTGGTATGAGTAAAATAAAGAAAAATAGTTCTAGGGTATTAGTGGAATAAAGACAAACGGTACAGCAGTGTACTAAGTATAATGAAAGGACATAACAAAGTTAAATGTAAGTCAGGAAAACGTCATTGTGGCGAAGGTTCAGAACATGTAAACTATCAGAGAGTGTGTACATACACAGAGATGCTAATTCTTCATTTATATACACTAAACTACACAAACAAACACAAACACACACACACACACACACACACACACACACACACACACACACACACACACACACACACACACACACACACACACACACACACACACACACACACACACACACACACACACACACACACACACACACACACACACACACATAAGACAAGAAGGACTCTCGGAAGACAGAACAGAGAGAGACACCAACAAGAAACATACCAACAAGTGTTGGATGACATACAATTGAAGAGGAGAAGCTGTTAAATGACCGTGATACCTCAAAGGCGGTGGTACCGGACATCTCCCCGTGGGTCCTTAGAGAGGGAGCAGAAACGCTGTGTTCCACTAACCACAATTTTCAACACATCTCTTGAAACTGGGCAACTACCTGAGGTATGTAAGATGGCAAATGCCCACTGTGATGAGGTATCACAGTGGGCACCTATGACGAGCGGGGTCCCACAGGGGTCAATCCTAGGACCAGTGATATTTTTGGTATATGTGAATGACATGATGGAAAGGATAGACTCAGAAGTGTCCCTGTTTGCAGATGATGTGAAGTTAATGAGGAGAATTAAATCAAATGAGGATCAGGCAGGACTTCAAAGAGACCTGGACAGGCTGACACCTGGTCCAGCAACTGGCTTTTCGAATTTAACCCCGCCAAATGCAAAGTCATGAAGATCGGGGAAGGGCAAAGAATAGCGCAGAGTATAGGCTAGGTGGCCAAAGACTGCAAACCTCGCTCAAGGAGAAAGATCTTAGGGTGAGTATAACACCGAGCATGTCTCCGGAAGCACACATCAACCAGATAACTACTGCAGCACATGGACGCCTGGCAAACCTGAGAATAGCGTTCCGATACCTTAGAAAGGAATCGTTCAAGATACTGTACATCGTTTACGTCACGCCCATACTGAAGTATGCAGCACCAATTTGGAACCCACGCCGGGTCAAGCACGTCAAGAAATTAGAGAAAGTGCAAAGGTTTGCGATAAGGTTAGTTCCAGAACCAAGGGGAATGTCCTACGAACAAAGGTTAAGGGAAATCGGTCTGACAACACAGGAGGACAGGAGGGTTAGGGGAGACATGATAACGACATACAAAATACTGCGTGGAATAGACAAGGTGGACAGAGACAGGATGTTCCAGAGAGGGGACACAGAAACAAGAGGTCACACTTGGAAGTTGAAGACTCAGATGAGTCAAAGGGATGTTAGGAAATATTTCTTCAGTCATAGAGTAGTCAGGAAGTGGAATAGTCTAGCAAGTGATGTAGTTGAGGTAGGAACCATACATGGCTTTAAGACGAGGTATGATAAAGCTCATGGAGCGGGGAGAGAGAGGACCCAGTAGCGATCAGTGAAGAGGCGGGGCCAGGAGCTGAGTCTCGATCCCTGCAACCACAATTAGGTGAGTACACACACACACACACACACACACACACACACACACACACACACACACACACACACACACACACACACACACACACACGCACACAAACAATTCTAGTAAATATACACACCGCAATAACTTTTAGTTAAGTATAGGTCGGGTAGTTTGTCAGTGTTAAAGTGTATTGACTGCACTCGAGTCATTAGCACTCCACTAAAATCTGTCTGCACTCCTCCAATCAAAATAATTTTAATCCATAAAACTAAGGATTAAAACAACCTTTCGATGTATATGTTCTGATTGGATGAATCGTATACAGACCATTTGAGTAATATTGTGCATACGAATAATCTACATTCGACTGTGCAGAAATACCGAGAATATATATTATATATATATATATATATATATATATATATATATATATATATATATATATATATATATATATATATATATATATATATATATATATATATATATATATTAATGTATTTTGTCTTTAAATAAAATTTATATTAAATATAGGGGGTGGTAAGAGAATATTTTCAAGCAGCTTCAGGGAGAACCTTGAGTTTTCCCTGAAGCAAGTTTATTCTTTCATAATTATGAGTGGAGGAACCTTATTTTAAATTGTGGAGCTCCTCTAGCTTCTCAGACGCCGGTCGGAAACCCAAGATGCAGTAGGCGTTTCCTCTCTGGATCGCCACACCAAGGCGCTAGAAGAGAAAGGTGGCAGCCCTCGGGTCTCTAGTGGTTTTGATGAGCGTTGAAATCAACTCCTTGAGGAAACCCATGGCAATGTTTTCCCTAGGAACCAAGGGTTTCTGAATCTAAAGACACGAAGTGGTACTAGTAGGCCAAATCTCTTCACTTGTTGAGCTTGTGATCTTCCCTTTGATCCTCAGCACCACCCTCATGACCAGGAACGTAGGTGTGGGCCAGGGTAGATGCACAAGTGTAGTCCAACTCTAGCAGTTTTCCAGTCTTCCAGTCTTCCAGTCTTCCAGGGATATAATGTGAACCGTCAGGATGGCAGGCAGTGGATACAGTGTGCTGGTGAAAGTTGAATTGTGTTGAATGTAAATATTGTTGATTCCTGGGTTGATAATATCAAGACCACCAGAATACTTCTGAATTTTAGGAGCATATTTCTCCAAGAACAATTATTTAAAATATTTAGCACAATATACTTCGACATCACACTTTTATACCATATATAGAACAATACCCTACCACGCTTAGCTATACATTGTTGGAGAATGTAATCTTAACACGCTTAACTCTGCACAATTCTCATGTTGTAGAGTATAATGTAATTAATGTGATATCGCGAACACAAACACTTTTTTCCAAGCGCTTTCATCTTCCACGAAATTAAAAGCAGAACACCAGCGCAATTATCATAAATTTTGATCACGCCCGGCATCTGACTTTCTATTTTTCGTTTACAAAGCAAACGATTCCTGATCCCAAATGAAGAAAATTTAACGAAGGAGGTTCCAACTAGTGGTGTTCCTTAAGCAATTTACTTCCTGTCAATGGCAGACTTGACGTCTGAGAAACCAAATTTATTATTCCAGGTTAAACAGTTTTGTTAAGAGTTTGATGTTAAACTTCCAAGCAAACCCATGATTTTTTTGGGTGATTAACATTATTTTCCTTAAAATAATTTGATTAATATGATTAATTTGATTATATTAATATTTATGGCTGGTGAGGCAGGTGACAAGCAGCCTTAATGACATGCCCGATAGGCTTTAAGCTTAATTAACCTTCTTGACTGGTGATACACAGGTGACATGCAGCTTTAATAACCCTCGTCTAGTAGACAAGGTTTAAATAAAGCAAATCGTGGAAAACGTAGCTGAAGTGTGAACTCTTGTATGCTAACCACTTTCCTGACTAAGAAAACACCACCATATTAAATCATAGCTACAACAATTATTTCATTACCTCGAAAACCTTTTTGGTTCCTTCTGTTGGGTGTGTTTACTTCTCACAAAGTGGCAGCAATTTTCTTAATGGACTTTAGTTCTGATGATTATGTGTTTGAGTGTCGAGCGAAGAAAGGCAGAGAAAGGATTTCTATGTGCACTTTTACTTTTACTGAATTTTTTCTTTTGATATTACCTGGAGTTTACCTGGAGAGGGTTTCGGGGGTCAACGCCCTGGCGGCCCGGTCTGAGACCATGCTTCTCAACATAAACTGAATAAACACAAGGTAAGTAATCAGTGAATAACCTCTGTATTAAATTAGCAAAATCCCTAATTGGCGAGACGTCTTAAGAATGAAGATGGCCAGGTACTGCGTGGATACCTGAAGACCAGACGACCAAGCTAATATTTACACATACCGCAACGAACCATTGTTCAGTTAATTAAAAGAAAAACCATCCCTCGGGCGGGGTTAGAACCCGCGATCAGAGAGTCTCAAAACTCCAGACCGTCGCGTTAGCCACTGGGCCATCTAGTTGTCATGTTGACGGCTTTGAGGGGACTTGAGCCAGAGTTTGTCACGGCCACGCTAGCTGGAGATTCGTCTGTAAAAACTTGCATTTGTGATCACAGTGGTGCCTATGCTAACCTTCCAATGGTGTGGCTAGCTGGTCCAGTGGCTAACGCGACGGTCTGGAGTTTTGAGACTCTCTGATCCCGGGTTCTAACCCCGCCCGTGGTATAGTTTTTTTGCAATCGTGTCATTACTGTTCCGTGAGTCATTGTTCAATTATTCTGCTTTTAGCTTCTGAGAATATTTTAACGTTTTAGAGGTAGAAAGAAGATTATGAAGGTGTGTAATCGAGCTGTGAACTTAAGTGCTTGCGTACAAGCTACCATTGTATGAGCCCATGAACCACGGTAGAGTTGGGAAGGATATGGCATCTAGCAGGAAGATCAGGCTTCCGGCTTGATCCTCAGACATCCCAGACAAGGGTATCTAGTAATCCAGAACGAGCCTTCTATTGTCCCAGTAACTTCCTGTCCTACTTCTCACATGTTTTCCAGCACTTCTGTAAGCTGGACACCTCTCTTCAGTCCACACTTCATCTGTCGTGAGTCCTTCCATGAGGCAGAAGTGGTGGTGCTCCGGACCAGAAATTCGCGGTGGTTTTTGATCTCTGGCCTAACAGCACCACCCTTAGCACGACACCGTCTGAATCTGCCTGCAGTAGTTTAGGTTCGGGCGTGTTGTGTAAACTGTAGTTTATCGTGTGTTGCGTTAACCATGCATTCCCGTGTGTTGCGTGAACCGCACATACTCGTTTGTTGCGTGAACCGCACATTCCCGTGTGTTGCGAGAACCGCACATTCGCGCGTATTTTGCGGGAAAAATAAACAAAAGGGAGGCAGATCTCGCGTGAGGGGAGTTATCATGCCACCTGTCAAGATTCAACATTGACTTTTCCATTAAAATCATTAACTCACGTTGCTGGTCTGCTAAGTTTGCAACGTGAAATGGCCAAACAGTTGCAAGAAAAAAAAAACAGCCGAGAGGCAGACGTTACACCATCTAGTAGAGACCATTGCTTTATTTTGTATTTATTTTTTTGGCTTCGAGAATTTTTGACTAACGCCTAGCGCCCACACCTGCAACCTGGCTCATGAAAATACCCACAGCTGCAACCTCACCCAATGTACATGCCCAGCTAAGGTATCTGTTGTGGTTATTGCATAGTTATTGTGTATATTGTCTGGTCGCTCTGGGTATTGTATAATTGTGCTGGTTATTGAGCAACTGTTGGGCTCCCACGAGTTGCTTGTCCTGGGGCCCCCACAAGCATCTTGTCCTGGGGCCCCCAAAATCTTCATATCCTGGGGCCTTCACATGCTTCTTGTCTTAGGGGCCCTCACAAGCTTCTAGTCCTGAGGGCCCCCACAAGCGTCTTGTCCTGGGTGCCCCCCACACGTTTCTAGTCCTGAGGGGCCCACCACAACACTTAATTCAGTTCTACTTCGAACGTAGTTTTCGGTAATTGATCAACTTTTTTATTTAACTAAGGCGCAGTTTCAGCGACATTGTCGACGACTCCACAAGTTTGACGGAACAGCAAATAGAGACGATAAAGTATTCTGGAACACGAGAGGCTGAGGTGATGCTGTGCTGGGGATGCTTCCTGTTGGTGGTGTTTGAGATGCTTCCTGTTGGTGGTGTTGGGGATGCTTCCTGTTGGTGGTGTTGGGGATGCTCCTGTTGGTGCTGGGGATGCTTCCTTTTTAGTGGTGTTGGGGATGCTTCCTGTTGGTGGTGTTGGGGATGCTTCCTGTTGGTGGTGTTGGGGATGCTTCCTGTTGGTGGTGTTGGGGATACTTCCTGTTGGTGGTGTTGGGGATGCTTCCTGTTGGTGGTGTTGGGGATGCTTCCTGTTGTTGGTGCTGGGGATGCTTCCTGTTGGTGGTGTTGGAGATGCTTCCTGTTGGTTGTGTTGGGGATGCTTCCTGTTGGTGATGTTGGGGATGCTTCCTGTTGGTGCTGGGGGTGCTTCTTGTTGGTGGTGTTGGGGATGCTTCCTGTTGGAGGTGTTGGGGATGCTTCCTGTTGGTGGTGTTGGGGAAGCTTCCTGTTGGTGCTGGGGATGCTTCCTGTTGGTGGTGTTGGGGATGCTTCCTGTTGGTGGTGTTGGGGACGCTTCCTGTTGGTGCTGGGGATGCTTCCTGTTGGTGGTGTTGGGGATGCTTCCTGTTGGTGGTGTTGGGGATGCTTCCTGTTGGTGCTGGGGATGCTTCCTTTTTAGTGGTGTTGGGGATGCTTCCTGTTGGTGATGTTGGGGATGCTTCCTGTTGGTGCTGGGGATGCTTCTTGTTGGTGGTGTTGGGGATGCTTTCTGTTGGAGGTGTTGGGGATGCTTCCTGTTAGTGGTGTTGGGGACGCTTCCTGTTGCTGCTGGGGATGCTTCCTGTTTGTGGTGTTGGGGATGCTTCCTGTTGGTTGTGTTGGGGATGCTTCCTGTTGGTGATGTTGGGGATGCTTCCTGTTGGTGCTGGGGATGCTTCTTGTTGGTGGTGTTGGGGATGCTTCCTGTTGGAGGTGTTGGGGATGCTTCCTGTTGGTGGTGTTGGGGACGCTTCCTGTTGGTGCTGGGGATGCTTCCTGTTGGTGGTGTTGGGGATGCTTCCTGTTGGTGGTGTTGGGGACGCTTCCTGTTGGTGCTGGGGATGCTTCCTGTTGGTGGTGTTGGGGATGCTTCCTGTTGGTGGTGTTGGGGATGCTTCCTGTTGATGCTGGGGATGCTTCCTTTTTAGTGGTGTTGGGGATGCTTCCTGTTGGTGGTGTTGGGGACGCTTCCTGTTGGTGCTGGGGATGCTTCCTGTTGGTGGTGTTGGGGATGCTTCCTGTTGGTGGTGTTGGGGATGCTTCCTGTTGGTGGTGTTGGGGATGCTTCCTGTTGGTGGTGTTGGGGATGCTTCCTGTTGGTGGTGTTTGAGATTCTTCCTGTTGGTGGTGGTGGAGATGCTTCCTGTTGGTGGTGGTGGAGATGCTTCCTGTTGGTGGTGTTGGGGATACTTCCTGTTGGTGGTGTTGGGGATGCTTCTTGTTGGTGGTGGTGGAGATGCTTCCTGTTGGTGGTGGTGGAGATGCTTCCTGTTGGTGGTGTTGGGGATAATTTCTGTTGGTGGTGTTGGGGATGCTTCTTGTTGTTGGTGTTGGGGATACTTCCTGTTGGTGGTGTTGGAGATGCTTCCAGTTTGTGGTGGTGGAGATGCTTCCTATTGGTGGTGTTTTGGATGCTTCCTGTTGGTGGTCCTTCATGTTGGTGGGTTTTCTTGTTGGTGGTGCTGGTGGGCCTCCATCTCCACGATCAACCACTGAACAGATCTTAATTAAGAACACTGGACCACTTAGTCTTACCCAAGATGACCTGAGACGCGCCATCACCCTCAACGAACTCTCTAAATACTTCAGTAATTAAGAGAAATAATCACTTAGTTATTAACTAGCCCGAGGGGTAAGGGACTGATTACCTCATCTTCTACCTCTTCAGTCTTCTGTACTGTACTGACAAAGCCACTGGTTGGCGAAACATCTATAGAATAAAGATACCGAGATGTACATGTGTCTAATTCATCATCTTGTTGGTATTACATACCACTGATTTACACCAATACATTTTTTCTAAATGCAAGTAATTAAAACGTCGGTTCATAATCGAACAGAAGTACGATGAAGGTATTTTTACATGCTATTCAGTTATAGATGATTTTTTTTCAAATGCGTTTCAAAAAAATCGCGCTATATAGAGGAACTTCATTAGAAAGCTGACTATAAAAAGAATTTATTGTCAGCGATTTTTTTTAGTCAAGATCACTTAGGTCTCAATACATTACAAATCATCTTGCTAAAGGAATCACAAATCAACGTAATGTAATACACCATAAATCTGCAGCATTTATAAGATGCCAAAAAAATTCACTCTATATATCGAAACATTTGTCTGCTTAATTCACAAACAGAACACAGTTCATTCACTGTAATTCATCCCTCGAGCTGCTGAAGCAGTGCCTGCACCTGTGATGATGGATTCCACAGACCATCGTCACAGAAGACCAGATATACCATCATCCAGTAAGAGAAGTGAAATTATAACCTATTCAGAATTAGTGTCATTCAGCAGCCCGATAATGATCTATTGTAGACGCTGATGAAATGGAAGAAATTGCATTTGTCACAGACACGAAGAAAGTGCGAGTGGGAGCCGAGTCAACAGCGAGATAAAGAGTAGTGAAGATGGGATCCACATGACGGTGCTGTCGACGAAGAGGACAAGCGCGTTGAAAAGCAAAATAACATAGATAGAGCGAGCCTTTATCAAAAAACTTTTTTACTCAGCGTGATTGCTTTACATCTCGCACACGCTGAATGGAAAGTCATTTTAATAGAATTGTTCTGGAATTTTTTTTTTGTTTTTGTTTTTTTGGAGACGTCAGCTTATAGTGATTTTTGCTAGCTAGTTAAAGACCTTTTCTTCAGTAAACTTTTTAAGGTGTACTAGTTTTAAGAATTAAGTATTGATAAAGTGGATTTCTTCGTGGATTTGAGAGGGACTTCAGATACTGAGAGCTCTAAGAAAAAGGCAGTAGAATAGTTACTGAAGACATGTACGGAGCTGTGTTGTTGTCTCTGGTGACGAGTGTGTCCAGAAAGGATATCTCATTTTACTTTGAACTATAAGGATGGGATAGATTGATCGAGTTTCTGGAAGTGAAGGAGGCGCCTCAATTGTCGTCATGAAGTGAAAATATCGTCAAATTATCCAAACCATGACATGTCTTCGGGCTTATTGATGTGAGGTAGCGGGCGTCTTGTACTAGTCCAGGGTGAGGCTCACAAGCACTTCAGGAGTTCTGATAAAGACTTGTCCATATCGTACCCAAATTCTATTGCTAAAATTCATTATAAAAAGAATAAAACGTTGTTGGCTTTTGTCAGTAAATTGTTACCACTCTAAGCACAACTCTAGCTTTTGTCTCTTCTAAAACATGATATGCCGTGATTCAAACCCATGATGTTTTGGTCCTCAGATCACCATTCTGTCTACCTACCTGGAGTGTACCGGACCACGGAGGTCCGATACACTCCAGGTGTATCGGAGGTCCCTACCCCCTCCCACGGCCCGGTCCCAGACCAATCCTCCTGGCTGCTGGCCTGATTAACCGGGCTCTTGGTACCAGCAGCTAGCAGTCCAACGCATGCACCACAGCCTGGCTGATAAGGAACCTATCACTTTCCTTCTTGACGACACCCACATGAAAGTTGGGAATTCCTAGTACAGCTGTGCCTCTCAGTGCTGTATTTTCCCTCTATGTAAGTTATTTGATCACCGATCAGTGTTTATGATACATATACGATACATATACGATACATATACGATACATATACGATACATATACGATACATATCATAACGTTGCGACACAGGCTGCATTCAGAATGTAGTTCCTGCATTAATGTGTTAATGACTGTGAATTGGAAGTAAGCGAGTATTCTGGAGTTAGTCTGGAGGCCTGACCACGCTGCAATATACATAAAATACTGCTGCACAAAGCAGCGAATACATAATGTATACACTTCATTATTCGAAGCATCACGGTAACTGCTGCAACCAATCACGGTAGAGAATGATGGTCTCTCTCATCACCACCAGTACCACCACCAGTACCACCACCAGTAACACCACCAGTACTACCACCAGTACTACCACCAGTACTACCACCAGTACTACCACCAGTACCACCACCAGTACTACCACCAGTACCACCACCAGTACCACCACCAGTACCACCACCAGTACCACCACCAGTACCACCACCAGTACTACCACCAGTACTACCACCAGTACCACCACCAGTACCACCACCAGTACCACCACCAGTACCACCACCAGTACCACCACCAGTACCACCACCAGTACTACCACCAGTACCACCACCAGTACCACCACCAGTACCACCACCAGTACCACCACCAGTACTACCACCAGTACCACCACCAGTACCACCACCAGTACCACCACCAGTACTACCACCAGTACCACCACCAGTACCACCACCAGTACTACCACCAGTACCACCACCAGTACCACCACCAGTACCACCACCAGTACCACCACCAGTACCACCACCAGTACTACCACCAGTAACACCACCAGTACCACCACCAGTACCACCACCAGTACTACCACCAGTACCACCACCAGTACCACCACCAGTACCACCACCAGTACCACCACCAGTACCACCACCAGTACTACCACCAGTACCACCACCAGTACCACCACCAGTACTACCACCAGTACTACCACCAGTACCACCACCAGTACCACCACCAGTACCACCACCAGTACCACCACCAGTAACACCACCAGTACTACCACCAGTACCACCACCAGTACCACCACCAGTACTACCACCAGTACTACCACCAGTACCACCACCAGTACCACCACCAGTACCACCACCAGTACTACCACCAGTACTACCACCAGTACCACCACCTGTACCACCACCAGTACCACCACCGCTACCACCACCACCACCAGTACCATCAGTACCATCATTACCACCAGTACCACCACCACTACCGCCACCAGTACCACCACCATTACCACCACCAGTACTACCACCAGTACTACCACCAGTACCACCACCAGTACCACCACCAGTACCACCACCAGTACTACCACAAGTACCACCACCAGTACCACCACCAGTACTACCACCAGTACTACCACCAGTACCACCACCAGTACCACCACCAGTACCACCACCAGTACCACCATCAGTAACACCACTAGTACTACCACCAGTACCACCACCAGTACCACCACCAGTACTACCACCAGTACTACCACCAGTACCACCACCAGTACCACCACCAGTACCACCACCAGTACTTCCACAAGTACCACCACCAGTACCACCACCAGTACCACCACCAGTACCACCACCAGTACCACCATCAGTAACACCACTAGTACTACCACCAGTACCACCACCAGTACCACCACCAGTACTACCACCAGTACTACCACCAGTACCACCACCAGTACCACCACCAGTACCACCACCAGTACTACCACAAGTACCACCACCAGTACCACCACCAGTACTACCACCAGTACTACCACCAGTACCACCACCAGTACCACCACCAGTACCACCACCAGTACCACCACCTGCATTAATGTGTTAATGACTGTGAATTGGAAGTAACACCACTAGTACTACCACCAGTACCACCACCAGTACCACCACCAGTACTACCACCAGTACTACCACCAGTACCACCACCTGTACCACCACCAGTACCACCACCGCTACCACCACCACCACCAGTACCATCAGTACCATCAGTACCACCAGTACCACCACCACTACCGCCACCAGTACCACCACCATTACCACCACCATAACCACTACCAGTACCACCATCAATACCACGACCACCATCATTATCACCACCACGACCACCATTACCACCACCACAATCACCACCAGTACCACCATCAATACCACCACCACCACCATCATTATCACCACCGCCACCACCATTACCACCACCGCCACCACCACCACCACCAGTACCACCACCAGTACCACCACCAGTACCACCACCAGTACCACCACCAGTACCACCACCAGTACCACCACCAGTACCACCACCAGTACCACCACCACCAGTGCCGCCACCACCACTACCAGTGCCGCCACCACCCACCATTGTGTTGTATACTATGTATAATACTGCTCTTGATTTGCACCACACGTAAGTACATTCCTGTAAACCGTCAATAACCAGTTTTAAACCCCGGTGGCTCATTGCTTATTAGAATTAAGTGTAACATTCGAATACCAGGTGACTGTAGCTTTGTGCTGGAGGACTGCTTGTCAGGGTGAGGGAGGGGAGCCTTAGGGTATAATACCTTGCATGTAGGGCCCACTCTGGAGCGTAAGGCCCTCACGAGCCTCGAGTTAGTTAGGACCATACAAGAGTCTGTCCTCCGTATAGGTGTCTCAAGCAGTAGTGCTGAGGATGTTCATACTTATGCTCTCTCTCTCTCTCTCTCTCTCTCTCTCTCTCTCGCTTGTCATCCCACTCAAATAATAATAATAATAATAATAATAATAATAATAATAATAATAATAATAATAATAATAATAATAATATTAATAATAATAATAATAATCTTCATTTCTGTAGGTATACGACAACTTTGGTATACTATACAGAAAGTCTCTGGTTATGCAGAGCATTTCGGGCAACTTAAGTTAATCTTGTCCCCAGGATGCGACCCACACCAATCGACTAACACCCAGATACCTACTTACGGCTAGGTGGACAGGGACATCAGGTGTAAGGACACATGCCAAACGTTTCACTCGTGCCAGGGATCGATCACGGACCCCTTAGTGTGTGCTCTGAGGACGCTACCAACGCTAGGTACGTGGTAAACAGTAAATGACTGTAAATAAGTTTGCCGATGAGAAAGCATGGTAAACCAAAGATCTAACATTCGGTGTATACTGTATACTGTATACTGTATACCTCGATTTCTTTATTCTTCAGTTGACTACTTTTAAGTTGGTATCTTGCATGGCAAGATGCAACATATCTCTGGAAGTACTTGTGTACATGATAGCAGTGTTGCAGCTAGTGTGTTGCAGCTAGTGTGCTGTAGCTAGTGTGTTGCAGGTAGTGTGTTGCAGCCGTATGTTGCAGCCAGTGTGTTGCAGCTAGTGTGTTGCAGCTGGTGTGTTGCAGCCGTATGTTGCAGCCAGTGTGTTGCAGCTAGTGTGTTGCAGCTAGTGTGTTGCAGCCAGTGGGTTGCAGCTAGTGTGCTGCAGCTAGTGTGTTGTAACTAGTGTGTTTCAGCTAATGTGTTTCAGCTAGTGTGTTGCGGCCAGTGTGTTGCAGCTAGTGTGTTGCAGCCGTATGTTGCAGCCAGTGTGTTGCAGCTAGTGTGTTGCAGCCAGTGTGTTGCAGCTAGTGTGTTGTAGCTAGTGTGTTGTAGCTAGTGTGTTGCAACCAACAATTGTATTAGGTGAGAAGGCAACAGGTACTACTGTCTCAGTGGACTGAGGTGCTCGGTGTCACTAATTATCACGCTGTTATGTGCTCGTTGTCACTAATTACCACGTTGTTAGGTGTCTTTCAAGATCCATAATGGTAGGGAAGGGAGTTCTTAAGATCTACGAACTACTCTTTAGCTCAATCTACTGGAGTAGTAGATGTGAGAGAGACGTGGAAGAGACGTAGAAGAGATGTGGGAGAAACATGAAACGTGGAAGAGACGTAGGAGAAACGTAGGAGAGACGAAGAGAAATGAGAGAGGAGTAAGAAGTATCGTGAGAGGAGAGACACAATGTGTGTGTTATAGATGGCTGGAGATTTTAGTCGGATTATTAAATCCCAGGATAATGCAATAAATCCAACTGAATCCACAACAGTCGATTAACTCCCATGAATCCTGTTTACTGCTAAGTAAACACGGGCAGCAGCAGCAGGTAAGGAAACTTGTAGTTACATCACACTCCTCCCAGGATCCAACTCGGGTTCTTTTGTTGTGAGCTGAGCTGCCCTAATCATGTTTTGACTCTACACGAGACATCAGATTGGAACATTGTTCAGATGTCCATGTTACCATGGACCATAATGCTATCATGCCACCAATACATAGAAGACCCTACCTAGTACTAGAACTAGTACTACCTAGTACTACCTAACAAAGTGGCTCTTATTGTGCGTATATATAAATATTACAGACCTAGCTGACATGTAAACTTGAATCCCCATTAATATCATCAGACGCGTCACATACCTTGAAAACTTAAGAACCGATACAGATTTTTTTTTCTCTCTGTTTTGAAAACCAGATGTAAATCTGCAAAAGAATAAATTAAAATCAATTTAGCTTGTTTACAAGATTTCTTCGACAAGAATAAACAACTGGTCATTGAGAGGTGTAACTACGGTGTTACACCTCACATTAGTTCACGACACATTATTACACTGTACTACACGCTGCAGCCTAATTACATCCTTAATGATTAATGGCCACAGCCGGGACGGACTGGCTGCATTTTATAACGAGCAAATGCTTGAGTGATTCCTTTCTGGAACGTGCGGTACATGTCGTTAGTAGAGGCTAATGACCTGGCTTCAAGTCCAGCAGCGTCGTTAGTAGTTGCTGATTACCAGGCTTAAAGTTTGGTATCCCTCCGTTAGCGGCAGTGATGACCTGACTTCAAGTCTAGTCACAGTCCGTTAGTAGTTGTAAGAACATGGCTTCACCTGCTTACGTTATTTTCATGAATGTGAGGCACTGTGAGTAACCATTAGACTTACTGTGAGGACACAAAGCGTTACTTAATAAGCTAACTAGCGTTACCTCGTAAAAGTCTTCTTAATAGCATTTCCTAGTGTTGTCTCCTAGAACACTAGCTTATTTGCACTAGCTTGCTGGTTCCACTCGTAAATAACAAGGGAACTTTTATAACAAGCTCCATTAAAACGTCAGTGGAGTAATTAATATCATTATTACTATCAGATAACAAGTTAACATTGAATGAGGGAGACAAGTAGATAAGTGAGACACATATCTAATAGTTTGGTACCTTTAATGGCTTTGCAACACTGTTGGATATGTGTCTCACTCAATTATATTTGATGTTACTATTTAGTACTACTTAATTACATATGAACTATGTATACTCAAGTGAAGATATATATATATATATATATATATATATATATATATATATATATATATATATATATATATATATATATATATATATATACACACACAGAGAGGTAACATCGCCACCTACGCTGCCATACTCTGAAAAACTTTCCATCATTTTCTTCTGTTGCTATTCATGCAACAGTGAACAGCTCCTGATGATGCACTGAGAAGTGTGAAAGTATTTGAGCTTAAGATTTCCACTCCCCATGGCTTGTCTTGCATTGTTTACAGAGAAAGATCACAGTCAGCAGGACTCGATACTGCTACTGAGACGAACAAGATTCCCAGGCAGCGCCCATATCCACTCAGCCACAAATGCCACATAGACTAAGCAGCCTGGTTCACAAGCCATGTTTCTTTCCCCACCCGGGCACGATAGTCAGTCTCAAACATGGATTAAAGCTATTTCAATCTCCTCCTGTATGTTCTGACCTCTCAAGCGATTTCTATATCAATGCACCACACGCTGACTGCGATCTTTCTCTGTATATACCCATATGTTTCTGTGTATTGCATTTGTATATATATATATATATATATATATATATATATATATATATATATATATATATATATATATATATATATATATATATATATATATATATATATATATATATATATATATATATATATATATATATATATATATGTGTGTGTGTGTGTGTGTGTGTGTGTGTGTGTGTGTACTCACCTAATTGTACTCACCTAATTGTGGTTGCAGGGGTCGAGACTCAGCTCCTGGCCCCGCCTCTTCACTGATCGCTACTGGATCCTCTCTCTCTCTGCTTCCTGAGCTTTGTCATACCTCTTCTTAAAACTATGTATGGTTCCTGCCTCCACTACTTCACTTGCTAGGCTATTCCACTTGCTGACAACTCTATGACTGAAGAAATACTTCCTAACGTCCCTGTGACTCGTCTGAGTCTTCAGCTTCCAGTTGTGACCCCTTGTCCCTGTGTCCCCTCTCTGGAACATCCTATCTCTGTCCACCTTGTCTATTCCCCGCAGTATCTTGTATGTCGTTATCATGTCTCCCCTGACCCTTCTGTCCTCCAATGTCGTCAGTCCGATTTCCCTTAACCTTTCCTCGTACGACATTCCCTTGAGCTCTGGGACTAGCCTTGTTGCAAACCTTTGTACTTTCTCTAACTTCTTGACGTGCTTGACCAGGTGTGGGTTCCAGACTGGTGCTGCATACTCCAGTATGGGCCTAACATACACAGTGTACAGTGTCTTGAACGATTCCTTATTAAGGTATCGGAACGCTATTCTCAGGTTTGCTAGGCGCCCGTATGCTGCAGCGGTTATTTGGTTGATGTGTGCCTCCGGTGATGTGCTCGGTGTTATGGTCACCCCAAGGTCTTTCTCCCTGAGTGAGGTCTGTAGTCTTTGTCCACCTAGCCTATACTCTGTCTGCGGTCTTCTTTGCCTCTCCCCAATCTTCATGACTTTGCATTTGGCTGGATTGAATTCGAGAAGCCAGTTGCTGGACCACATGTCCAGCCTGTCCAGGTCTCTTTGCAGTCCTGCCTCATCCTCGTCCAATTTAATTCTTCTCATCAACTTCACGTCATCTGCGAACAGGGACACTTCAGAGTCTATTCCTTCCATCATGTCGTTCACATATATCAAAAATAGCACTGGTCCTAGAACTGACCCCTGTGGGACCCCGCTCGTAACAGGCGCCCACTGTGATACCTCTTCACGTACCATGACTCGTTGCTGCCTCCCTGTCAGGTATTCCCTTATCCATTGCAGTGCCCTCCCTTTTACGTGTGTGTGTGTGTGTGTGTGTGTGTGTGTGTGTGTGTGTGTCCTGCCAAATAGGTACAACTGATCAATTAGCAAGAACTCATCTAAAATTTAGTCCTTTCTAAAATTTTCTCTTATACGCTTAAAGATATATTTTTTTCATTTATGTTAAAGTAAAAATTAATAATCTTGTACCAAAAGAACCTTAGAAAACTTACCTAACCTTATTATAACAAGCTCAACCTAATTTAGCCTAATCCAATTAAATATATTTTAGATAAACAAACAGAATGATTTATGCGAATTTTTTGTATACACAAATTTTCGCTTGCCTTATTCGGCAAGAAGAGTGTTGCTATTTAAGCCAAAATAGCAAGTTTTACCTATTAATAATTTAATAATAAACAAACACAATGAAACATATTTTTTCGCCTGTTATGCGAATTCTAAACATTACATATATATATATATATATATATATATATATATATATATATATATATATATATATATATATTATATATATATATATATATATATATATATATATATATATATATATATATATATATATATATAGAGAGAGAGATATATATATATTCTTTCTTTCAACACACAGGCCGTATCCCACCGAGGCGGGGTGGCCCAAAAGGAAAAACGAAAGTTTCTCCTTTTACATTTAGTAATATATACAGGAGAAGAGGTTACTAGCCCCTTGCTCCTGGCATTTTAGTCCCCTCTTACAACACGCATGGCTTACGGAGGAAGAATTCTGTTCCACTTCCCCATGGAGATAAGAGGAAATAAACAAGAACAAGAACTAGAAAGAAAATAGAAGAAAACCCAGAGGGGTGTATATATATGCTTGTTCATGTATGTGTAGTGTGACCTAAGTGTAAGTAGAAGTAGCAGGACGTACCGGAAATCTTGCATGTTTATGAAACAGAAAAAAAGGACACCAGCAATCCTACCATCATGTAAAACAATTACAGGTTTCCGTTTTACACTCACTTGGCAGGACGGTAGTACCTCCCTGGGCGGTTGCTGTCTTAGTATATATATATATATATATATATATATATATATATATATATATATATATATATATATATATATATATATATATATTATATATATATATATATATATATATATATATATATATATATATATACATACATATATATATATATATATATATGTATGTATATATATATATATATATATAGATATATATATATATATATATATATATATATATATATATATATATATATATATATATATATATATATATATATATATATATATATATGAAGTATAGGTTGACATATTTTTGTTAGATTTCAAAATTAGATGTATTGATGTCATTATCATTATTATTTGTAGTAATAGTGGTAGTGGTAGTTGTAGTAGTAATAGTAGTAGTAATAATAGTAGTAGTAATAGTAGTAGTAGTATGCCGTGATCTTGCTTACACTTATATTAAGATAGTGGAAAGACTTAACTGAAACATTTTTCACCTTATTGCCTCTCTACTCTCCACTTTCTACCTCGTCTGCTCTCTTCCCACTCTCTAGTCTCTCCATACAGCCTTACATGCGTCCCAAATAATTCATATTTTCCGGAGTCTTTAGTCACCTAAGTAATACAACACATGCAGGGCTCACCTGTGCTTCGTTTGTCTCACAACATCAATAAGACTGATTCTAAACATTCTTTTCTATTTGCTTAGTCCATGAGTCTTACTCTCTGGTGATCCCTCGGGCCCAGGCTGCTCTCTCAGGTTCCACCAGTATAAACAACACAAACTGATAATAAAACCTCAGTGCCATGAACTATGTTTCAGCTAATGAAACTACTCCTCTGTATGACGCATGTACGAGGAAAGAGAGAGAGAGAGAGAGAGAGAGAGAGAGAGAGAGAGAGAGAGAGAGAGAGAGAGAGAGAGAGAGAGAGAGAGAGAGAGAGAGAGAGGATAATCATCACCACTCCTGTGTATGGTAACACCACTATGACGCAGACAGGAGTAGAGTGAGAGAGGATCATCATTTCATCAATATTCATCATACACACACTAAGCTGATTGCTCCGTTCATTTATTTTCATGCTGGAGGACCGGGGAGAAAATTTTATATAGAAGATTCATAGGTTTTCCTTAGGCAGGGTGTGCAGAGATTCTGGCAACACTGACAACAAGAGAACAGACACTGGACTCTCAGTAACCTTTTTCTGAGACACTTTTGCTCTGTGTAGAGCTTTATCAAGCCATGACTTGATGAAGCTCCATACAACGGTACACGGAGTATTATTATTATTATTATTATTATTATTACAATCAAGGGGAAGCGCTAAACCCATAGGATTATACAGCGCCTGGGAGGGGGGGATGTGGAAGGCATTCAGGCTTAATTCGGGGAACTGGAGCACAGATCCAATTCCCTAAATCAAGAGCCCCTCACCAACATCAAGGTACCTTCCCTGAGGGGTGGTACACGGAGTAACAAACGACTATAGAAGAGCTCTACACACCCACACAGTGGAGGCAGGCTTTATACACAGTTTTAGGAGCAGATACGATAGTGCCCACGGTACGAGGGGTTGCATCTGGCAAGTGTTAGTTAGTTTAATATGTTTATTATGCACCCCATACCCATCCTGTGGGCGGTAGTCAAAAGATTACAGAGGTACATAATTGGTCCAGGGACGACTCCAAAGTTTTGATAGATGAGCAAGTTACAAAGGTAATGAACTAGATCTGGTCATAATTATGACCAAGTTACAAAGGTAATGAGCTCCAGGTTGAGCTGGTCATACTCATGAATAATTGCAAAAGTAATGAATCATAAACACATTAATCATGAGAAATTACAAAGGTAATGAGCTCCAGGTAGAGCTGGTCACAATCATGACAAGTTTCAAAGGTAATGAATGATAAACAGGTTATGACATGATTACAATCATAGACAAATTACAGAGTAATGAGCAATTAACAAACATAGTAGGGAATTCATCCATTGCCCCAACAGATGTTGCTAGGTGCCTGTCTCTCCTCAGCAGACAGCCATTGCAAACAGCAGCAAGTTGCCCCGGGATCTGCTGCTTGCACGAGCACCATCGACCCTCCCCAAGAGGTCCAAAAAGCCAGTGACTCCGTTAGCAGCCCGGTGGAGAGCTGTCCTAGGGACATGTCAGCGTCCTGGTGGACGCCAAGTTGACTGAAGATCCCAGGCCCTCGTGTGCACGGATGTTGAAGCTCGAGGAACTGAGTACACACTGCCTGTGGCACACCTGACAGCTGCCTCGCGGTCGAACTTCACGATGCTGTCCCTGTAGCGGAAGTTCCTGTGAGCCCGGCACTCCCTGCAGTGCCATCGCTGACATCGTGGGTTAGGGAGAAGTACCCTCTACAGATGGGGTGGCGCTGGGAGTTGGGTGGGTGAGGCGGGGAGACGCGCAGGGGTGAGGCGTTATGAGAGGGTCACTGTTTACTACACACGCTCCTCCTCCCAGCGGAGAGGGGAGGCGCTGACTGGTCCTGACTCAACAACACCAAACCATCTAAAACTGCACGACACTTCAACTATTTACGCTGAAACGATGCACTGGGATGTCCGTTCGCTGCTCTGGTATCTTCTCAAAGCATTCACACTGAGTTCTGTTAGTAGGGACCTGGTCAGCCTCTTTGACCAGGAGCTATCCTGAAAAGCCCGCAGCTATCCCGCTACACAACATGCCGCGTCGGCCATGTTGAGCAAGTGGCAACCACATCCAGGCAAGTAAACACAAAACACACGGATATTGTTCACGAATTGGCGGATTGTATTTATCTGAACGTTAAGAAATATTTCGAAAAGTTACACTTTAAACACTTATTATGTTCGCCATCGTGTCATTGTGGTGTCGAGACCTAGCTCCTGTCCCACCATTCTCGTGACCAGCTGTGACTAACCTTACAAGATATATCATACATAATCTGCAAGCTGTGTAAGGAGGCCGTCTGGATGTGTGTTAACACATCAGTTTCTGTTCTCATAGGTCAAATTTCAGCTCTTGGCTCTGCCTCCAGGGCTTCTATGAATAGCATTATCATACCTACTCCTGAAGTGGTGTGACCTGATGTGTCTGCAGTGTTACATTATAAGTATTTTCAGAGGCAGTGCTGATGAGTAAGTCTGTTTATACAGTGTCACTTATACGCAGATCTCTGCCTGGAAACTATTCATTAAAGAGAGAGAGAGAGAGAGAGAGAGAGAGAGAGAGAGAGAGAGAGAGAGAGAGAGAGAGAGAGAGAGAGAGAGAGAGAGAGAGAGAGAGAGAGAGAGAGAGAGAGAGCGTGGTTTGGTAATATTGTGTTTGTAATCTGTGAAGAACAACCTCCACCATCATGGTTATGTAAAGTTACTGAATCGGTACATGCACCAATCTTCTATAAAGAAGAATGATGATTTTTTTAGTAAAATTAGCGTGTATGAGTGTGTGTGTGTGTGTGTGTGTGTGTGTGTGTGTGTGTGTGTGTGTGTGTGTGTGTGTGTGTGTGTGTGTGTGTGTGTGTGTGTGTGTGTACTCAGCTAGTTGTACTCACCTATTTGTGGTTGCAGGGGTCGAGTCACAGCTCCTGGCCCCGCCTCTTCGCTGATTGCTACTAGGTCCTCTCTCTCCCTGCCCCATGAGCTCTATCATACCTCGCCTTAAAACTATGTATGGTTCCTGCCTCCACCACATCACTTTCTAGGCTATTCCACGGCTTGACTACTCTATGACTGAAGAAATACTTCCTAACATCCCTTTGATTTATCTGAGTCTTCAACTTCCAATTGTGACCTCTTGTTTCTGTGTCCCATCTCTGGATCATCCCGTCTTTGTCCACCTTGTCTATTCCGCGCAGTATTTTATATGTCGTTATCATGTCTTCCCTGACCCTCCTGGCCTCCAGTGTCGTCAGGCCGATTTCCCTCAACCTTTCTTCATAGGACAATCCCCGTAGCTCTGGGACTAGTCTTGTTGCAAACCTTTGCACTTTCTCTAATTTCTTGACGTGCTTGACTAGGTGTGGATTCCAAACTGGTGCTGCATACTCCAGTATGGGCCTGACGTAGATGGTGTACAGAGTCTTAAACGAATCCTTACTGAGGTATCGGAACGCTATCCGTAGGTTTGCCAGGCGCCCGTATGCTGCAGCAGTTATCTGATTGATGTGCGCCTCAGGAGATATGCTCGGTGTTATACTCACCCCCAGATCTTTTTCCTTGAGTGAGGTTTGCAGTCTTTGGCCATCTAAACTATATTGTGTCTGCGGTCTTCTTTGCCCTTCCCCAATCTTCATGACTTTGCATTTGGCAGGGTTAAATTCAAGGAGCCAGTTGCTGGACCAGGCTTGTAGCCTGTCCAGGTCTCTTTGTAGTCTTGCCTGATCCTCGTCCGATTCGATTCTTCTCATTAACTTCACATCGTCTGCAAACAAGGACACTTCTGAGTCTATCCCTTCCGTTATGTCGTTCACGTATACCAAGAACAGCACAGGTCCTAGGACTGACCCCTGTGGAACCCCGCTTGTCACAGGCGCCCACTCTGACACCTCGTCGCGTACCATGACTCGTTGTTGCCTCCCTGTCAGATATTCTCTGATCCATTGCAGTGCCTTTCCTGTTATGTGTGCCTGGTCCTCTAGCTTTTGCAGTAACCTCTTGTGAGGAACTGTGTCGAAAGCCTTCTTGCAGTCCAAAAATAAGCAGTCGATCCACCCCTCTCTCTCTTGTCTTACTTCTGCCACCTTGTCATAAAACTCTAGTAGGTTTGGGACACAGGATTTTCCTTCCCTGAAACCGTGCTGGTTGTCAATTATACACTTGTTTCTTTCCAGGTGTCCCACCACTCTCCTCCTGATGATCTTCTCCATGACCTTGCATACTATACACGTTAGTGATACAGGTCTGTAGTTTAGTGCCTCATGTCTGTCTCCCTTTTTAAAAATTGGGACTACATTTGCGTGTGTGTGTGTGTGTGTGTGTGTGTGTGTGTGTGTGTGTGTGTGTGTGTGTGTGTGTGTGTGTGTGTGTGTGTGTGTGTGTGTGTGTGTGTGCGTGCGTGTGTGTGTGTACTCATCTAGTTGTACTCACCTAGTTGAGGTTGCTGGGGTCGAGTCCAAGCTCCTGGCCCCGCCTCTTCACTGGTCGCTACTAGGTCACTCTCCCTGAACCGTGAGTTTTATCATACCTCTGCTTAAAGCTATGTATGAATCCTGCCTCCACTACATCGCTTCCCAAACTATTCCACTTCCTGACTACTCTGTGGCTGAAGAAATACTTCCTAACATCCCTGTGATTCATCTGTGTCTTCAGCTTCCAACTGTGTCCCCTTGTTACTGTATCCAATCTCTGGAACATCCTGTCTTTGTCCACCTTGTCAATTCCTCTCAGTATTTTGTATGTCGTTATCATGTCCCCCCTATCTCTCCTGTCCTCCAGTGTCGTCAGGTTGATTTCCCTTAACCTCTCCTCGTAGGACATACCTCTTAGCTCTGGGACTAGTCTTGTTGCAAACCTTTACACTTTCTCTAGTTTTTTTACGTGCTTGGCTAGGTGTGGGTTCCAAACTGGTGCCGCATACTCCAATATGGGCCTAACGTACACGGTGTACAGGGTCCTGAACGATTCCTTATTAAGATGTCGGAATGCTGTTCAGAGGTTTGCTAGGCGTCCATATGCTGCAGCAGTTATTTGGTTGATGTGCACTTCAGGAGATGTGCCTGGTGTTATACTCACCCCAAGATCTTTTTCCTTGAGTGAGGTTTGTAGTCTCTGGCCCCCCTAGACTGTACTCCGTCTGCGGTCTTCTTTGCCCTTCCCCAATCTTCATATGAGACTTTGCACTTGGTGGGATTGAACTCCAGGACCCAATTGCTGGACCAGGTCTGCAGCCTGTCCAGATCCCTTTGTAGTTCTGCCTGGTCTTCGATCGAATGAATTCTTCTCATCATCTTCACGTCATCTGCAAACAGGGACACCTCAGAGTCTATTCCTTCCGTCATGTCGTCCACAAATACCAGAAACAGCACTGGGCCAAGGACTGACCCCTGTGAGACCCCGCTGGTCACAGGTGCCCACTCTGACACCCCGCCACGTACCATGACTCGCTGCTGTTTTCCTGACAAGTATTCCCTGATCCATTGTAGTGCCTTCCCTGTTATCCCTGCTTGGTCCTCCAGTTTTTGCACTAATCTCTTGTGTGGAACTGTGTCAAACGCCTTCTTGCAGTCCAAGAAAATGCAATCCACCTACCCCTCTCTCTCTTTGTCTTACTGCTGTCACCATGTCATAGAACTCCAGTAGGTTTGTGACACAGGATTTCCCGTCCCTGAAGCCATGTTGGCTGCTGTTGATGAGATGACTCCTTTCTAGGTGTTCCACCACTCTTCTGATAATCTTCTCCATGATTTTGCATACTATACATGTCAGTGACACTGGTCTGTAGTTTAGTGCTTCATGTCTGTCTCCTTTTTTAAAGATTGGGACTACATTTGCTGTCTTTCATGCCTCAGGCAATCTCCCTCTTTCGATAGATGTGTGTGTGTGTGTGTGTGTGTGTGTGTGTGTGTGTGTGTGTGTGTGTGTGTGTGTGTGTGTGTGTGTGTGTGTGTGTGTGTGTGTGTGTGTGTGCTTGTATTTCCTTACCTATTTGTGGTTGCAGGGGTCGATTCACAGCTCCTCCCCCGCCTCTTTGCTGGTCTCTACTAGGTCCACTCCCTTCTCCGTGAGCTTTATCTTATCGCTTCTTAAAGCTATGTATAGATCGTGCCTTCACTACATCACGCTCCAGATTGTTTCATTTCCTGACAACTCTATGACTGAAGAAATACTTCCTAACATACCTGTGTGTGTGTGTGTGTGTGTGTGTGTGTGTGTGTGTGTGTGTGTGTGTGTGTGTGTGTGTGTCTATGTGTCTGTGTGTGTGTGTCTGTGTGTGTGTGTGTGTGTGTATGTGTACTCACCTAATTGTGGTTGCAGGGATCGAGTCATAGCTCCTGACCCCGTCTCTTCACTGTGTGTGTGTGTGTGTGTCCACCAGACCTGTTTCCAGTGTAGGACATATATTATCATCACTGTTATCCCCAAGCAGTGTTTTTCTTGACAGAAACACTGCAACATAACTTTACTGTAAACTTACCCGAGTCTACCTCGAGGGGTAAACAAGCTGAGTCTGTAACGTAAAGCTACAGCGACCTCTCACATATTACAGCGGTTACACAATAATCTACATAAATATATCATTTTCAACAATTCTTTGCAACACATTTGACAAACAACACAACTGTTATTGCTTCAGAATATTAACAATATTTTCCAATTTTAAACCTGGAATTACGAGGCGAATGAGCGCTGGAGGTTAACAATCAGAATTCTGTGTGAATATTCTGATCGTCTCTCTCAGCGTATACACTGTAAGGAGCTGTGTAGGTTCGGTTGGACGGTGTATATCTGAGTATACAAACTACCGGAGATATGATAACAGTATACAA
Source organism: Cherax quadricarinatus (assembly GCF_038502225.1). NCBI lineage: Eukaryota > Metazoa > Arthropoda > Malacostraca > Decapoda > Parastacidae > Cherax > Cherax quadricarinatus. The sequence continues at coordinate 1,764,697 of NC_091308.1, forward strand.
AAAAGGAGTAGATTAAGATTTCTTAGCAGCTGCAACACAGATAACAAGAGAACTCAGCTGTGGGGAAAGTTGAGGGGAAAGTTGAGGGGAAAGGATAATAGAAAATTGTTATTCTCGAACAGATTAGTCACACACACACACACACACACACACACACACACACACACACACACACACACACACACACACACACACACACACACACACACACACACACACAATAGACAAGGTGGACAAAGACAGGATGTTCCAGGGAGGGGACACAGAAACAAGAGGCCACAATTGGAAGTTGAAGACACAAATGAGTCAGAGAGATATTAGGAAGTATTTCTTCAGTCATAGAGTTGTAAGGCAGTGGAATAGCCTAGAAAATGACGTAGTGGAGGCAGGAACCATACACAGTTTTAAGACGAGGTTTGATAAAGCTCATGGAGCGGGGAGAGAGAGGGCCCAGTAGCAACCGGTGAAGAGGCGGGGCCAGGAGCTAAGACTCGACCCCTGCAACCACAAATAGGTGAGTACACACACACACGCACACACACCAATAAAACCTCTAGATATCCAATGACTAAACTATTACAGTTAATAAAACATGCTAGAGACAGTTTTGCAATAAAATATTTAACTTAAGTTGATGGAAATAAAATGATACTGGTGGTCCTAGTTATGGTTTGTAATCTTTATAAATGACAGCATTTTCACGTATCACGTATTAAAGGTAACTGCTCTCATAAAAATTTACATAATGACGGCCTAAATCCTTGAAAAACTCCAATAATATATCTTGTGGAGGACTGTGAGGAGAGGGAGAGGAGAGGTGGAGGAGAGGGGAGGAGAGGAGGAGAGGGGGAGGAAGAGAGGAGGAAGTGGAGGAAATGAAGAGGAGAGAAGGAAAGAAAGGGGAGTGTCAAGAGGAGACAATGAAGAAAGGAGGAGAGGAATATGAGGAGATAAGGAGAAGGAGGAGAGGAATATAAGGAGGGACTAATAATTTCAAAGAAAATCCTATTCTTCACCTGTTTATTTATAGGCGAGAAGAATATGTTAGTTAAGTGGCGAGAAGAATATGTTAGTTAAGTGGCGAGAAGAATATGTTAGTTAAGTGGCGAGAAGAATATGTTAGTTAAGTGGCGAGAAGATTATGTTAGTTAAGTGGCGAGAAGAATATGTTAGTTAAGTGGCGAGAAGAATATGTTAGTTAAGTGGCGAGAAGAATATGTTAGTTAAGTGGCGAGAAGAATATGTTAGTTAAGTGGCGAGAAGAATATGTTAGTTAAGTGGCGAGAAGAATATGTTAGTTAAGTGGCGAGAAGAATATGTTAGTTAAGTGACGAGAAGACTGTGTTAGTTAAGTGGCGAGAAGAATATGTTAGTTAAGTGGCGAGAAGAATATGTTAGTTAAGTGACGAAAAGAATATGTTAGTTAAGTGGCGAGAAGAATATGTTAGTTAAGTGGCGAGAAGAATATGTTAGTTAAGTGGCGAAAAGAATATGTTAGTTAAGTGGCTAGAAGAATATGTTAGTTAAGTGACGAAAAGAATATGTTAGTTAAGTGGCGAGAAGAATATGTTAGTTAAGTGGCGAGAAGAATATGTTAGTTAAGTGGCGAGAAGAATATGTTAGTTAAGTGACGAAAAGAATATGTTAGTTAAGTGGCGATTATGAAACATGAACAGAAGCTCGAGAAAGTCAAAAAGTTGCCAACTTAACTTGTTAAGCAGGTGAGTACTTTCAGCTACGAGAGAAGCAAACCTAACAACCATAGAAAGAGAGAAGGATCAGGGGAGACATCATAACAACGTACAAGGAACTCATAGGATTCGATGCAGCCGTTTGAGACAGTAGACGGTGACTTAGTGGAATTAAGGTAAATGAGGAAGTGGTGGAGACGAATAACTATATATGCAGGTTTAGGAGTAGGTATGATAAGAGGCCTGGATAGAGAGCTGATCCTCTGTGTGGAGTGTTCAACCCCCTGTATGATGCTTTCAATCCCTATGTGAAGTTCTGAAATCCTGTATTGAGTGTTAAACTCTCTGTGTGATGTGCAGAGTGATTTTCGCAAAGTTATTGCGACAGCGAAATTACACTTGGCTTATTACAACAGTCTTTTCTAAATAAGCAGAGTCTGTAAATTGTAAATAAAGTTGACAACACAAACAGAAAGTGTTGTGAATCTCCCTGTGTACGTACACAGGGAGTGTAATCTACAAGTGTATGTATGTTGAAAGTGTAATGTCCCAGTGTATGTACACAGAGTGTGTAATCAACTACTTCCTTCAGAGTGCAGGTACTGTACTTCCTGTCTTCAGGACTCAAGTCTGGCTAACCGGTTTCCCTGAATCCCTTCATAAATGTCACCTGCGCTTGTTGTTACAGTAGAAGAGAAATGCAGAACTTATGCTCTCTAGCCTGACCCGAGCATCGAACCCGTGTCCCTTCGGCTTTGAGCCAAGAATAGGGCCAATAGTAGTACTGTGCTGTTTCAGGTGCAGTTATTTTCCTTTCTTTTATCTCCTTCTCCTACATTTTCCCAATATCTCTTTTCTTTTCATCTATTTTCCTCTCACTCATTTTCCTTTCATCTAATTTCCAATCATCTATTTTTCTCCCTCATGTCTATTTTCGTATCTATTTTCCTGTCATATATTTTCCCTCTCACGTCAATTTTGCTATCAACTATTTTTCTGATATCTGTATACCCTTACCTATTTTCCATCAGCATTTTCCTAATATCCATTTTTCTTTATCTATTTCCTTATCATCTAATTCTCTAATATATATTTTTCCCCTCATCTATTGTCCTATCATCTATTTCCCCTCTCATATATTGTCCTGTAATTTATTTCCCCCCTCATCTACTTCACCTTTGTCTATTTCCCCTCTCATCTACTTCACCTTTGTCTATTTCCCCTCTCATCTACTTCACCTTTGTCTATTTCCCCTCTCATCTACTTCACCTTTGTCTATTTCCCTCTCATCTGTTTCCCTTCTCTGTTTTCTTAATAATTTATGTTTTCTGCAAATATTTAAAATGCATAATAAACATTTTCGTAAGTCAAAACATTTCTTGGTTGTCTTCTACAGAGAGCAAGTTTAATGATGAACTGAATGGTTTATGTTTATGGTTTATGTCTTTTAAACCCAGATATAACTGCAAAAATAAACAAATTTAGGTGTATTAAACCCAGGGACAGTTATACTAAAACCAGATCTAAGTATATTAATCCAAAGTCTGGATTCATTAAACCAAGAACTGAGTATATTAAAGCCAGGTGTAGGTACATCAGCCTGCCGTCAGCACCTGGCTGTCGCCTCCCAGAGTAAAATACAGCAAAACAATACAAGATTTATCCATTATTTTTCCTCGAGAGCCATTAGGCCAAATTTACAGACACTTTTTCCTCTGGGAGACCCAAAAAAAGTTCTCTAGTGAGAGAAATTGTGCCATTTCTTTTTGGCGTTTTGTGGAAGACATTTAACTTTCTATATATACATACACACACACACACACACACACACACACACACACACACACACACACACACACACACACACACACACACACACACACACACACACACACACACACACACACACAAGAGCAAGCACACACACAACTATCCTCAGAACCCCACAACCTATCACACCATCTCAACACACAATACAATCCATACCCACAGCTTCCACCCAACCCCCAACCATAGAATCCCACAGTATGCTACCAGGTCTCCCACCCCCACAGGCCCCCCAAACCACAGTGTTGGAAAGGAAACTGAAGGTATGGTACACAAACGCTGATGGAATAACAAACAAGTGGGAGGAGTGGCACGAAAGAGTCAGAGGCATCACCAGACATCATAGCAATCACAGAAACCAAGCTTACAGGTATGATAACAGATGCCATCTTCCCAACGGGATACCAGATCCTGAGGAAAGACAGAAGGAACAGGGGGGGGGAGGAGTGGCATTGCTGATCAAACACCGATGGAATTTTGACGAGCTGGAGAGAGGAGACAGCGGAGAAGAAAGTGATTGCATAGCGGGAACGCTTCACTCTGGAGGTCCCAAGGTGATATTGCAGTGATGTATAACCCACCACAGAACAGCAGGAGGCCAAGGCAAGAGTATGACGAGAGCAATAGAGCGATGGTTGACACACTGGCTGCAGTGGCCAGAAGAGCTCATACATGCAGGGCAAAGCTCCTGATCATGGGCGACTTTAACCACAAGGAGATCGAATGGGAGAACTTGGAGCCACATGGGGGCCAAGATACATGGAGGGCTAAGATGATGGAGGTGGTACTGGAAAACTTCATGTACCAACACGTAAGGGACACTACAAGAGAGAGAGGAGAGGATGAACCAGCAAGACTGGACTTAGTATTCACCTTGAGCTCTAGTGAGAGAAATTGTGCCATTTCTTTTTGGCGTTTTGTGGAAGACATTTAACTTTCTATATATACATACACACACACACACACACACACACACACACACACACACACACACACACACATACACACACACACACACACACACATACACACACACACACACACACACACACACACATACACACACACACACACACACACATACACACACACACACACACACACACACACACACACACACACACACACACACATATATATATATACATATACATATATATATATATATATATATATATATATGCAATAAGATCACAGTAAATAGGTGATTTTAAAATATGCAAAACAACCACTGTGAAAGAGTAGTGAAATTCCAAGCACTTTCGTGACTACTCACATTATCAAAGAACAAAGTGAATTTCACTACTCTTTCACAGTGGTTGTTTTGCGTATAAATATATATATATATATATATATATATATATATATATATATATATATATATATATATATATATATATATATATATATATATATATATATATATATATATATATATATATACATATATATATACATATATATATACATATATATATCCTAGGTAGTAGGTTGGTAGACAACAACCACCCAGGGAGGTACTACCGTCCTGCCAAGTGAGTGTAAAACGGAAACCTGTAATTGTTTTACGTGATGGTAGGATTGCTGGTGTCCATTTTTCTGTCTCATAAGCATGCAAGGTTTCAGGTACGTCTTGCTACTTCTACTTACACTTAGGTCACACTACACATACATGTACTAGCATATATGTATATACACACCCCTCTCTTCCATTTTTCTTACTAGTTCTTGTTCTTGTTTATTTCCTCTTACCTCCATGGGGAAGTGGAACAGAATTCTTCCTCCGTAAGCCATGCGTGTTGTAAGAGGCGACTAAAATGCCGGGAGCAAGGGGCTAGTAACCTCTTCTCCTGTATATATTACTAAATGTAAAAGGAGAAACTTTCGTTTTTCCTTTAGGGCCACCCCGCCTCGGTGGGATACGGCCGGTGTGTTGAAAGAATGAATATATATATATATATATATATATATATATATATATATATATATATATATATATATATATATATATATATATATATATATATATATATATATATATATATATATATATATATATATATATATATATATATATGTATATATATATACATATATATATATATATATATATATATATATATATATATATATATATATATATATATATATATATATATATATATATATATATATATATATATATATATATATATATATACATATTGAGATTTCTCCGTCACACTATCTGAATATTCTACTTCTACCACTATTTTTTTTTTAAATATACATTCGTTCATTCTTCATTGTGTAATATGGTACATTAGGTGTGAAAGATGCCTTGATGGAACAAGGATGTGATTGATATAAAACCAAAGGCTTAGAGAGATACATTACAAATACACTGTTATGTTGACGAAATGACATGCATGCGGAACTGCGGCCTACCTAAAATTTTATTTTAAGCTGTAGACCTCCTGAGCTGTTGTGGCCCCGGCCAGGATGCAGCGCTGGATTCGATGTGCCTGGAACCCCGCTCTTTGAAGAAACCCACAGCGTGTTTTCCAAAGGGTCAAGGCTCTTTGATCCTATTGGGACGAATTAGTGTGTGGGCCAAATCTCGATATTTGTTTAGTTTTTGTTTTTCTTCCCTGTGATCAGTAGTGCCACCGTGCTGACCAACACTAAGTGGAATGCCGTCTATAGTTATTTCACGGATGTAATGTTATCCCATCAGGATGGCTGACAGGCGGATCCGGGGTGCTGGAACTTGAATAGTTCAGATCATGCAGGCTATGGTCATGCGCTCCCACTTTGCCGCAAATGCATGGTTACTCAGTGTGAATAGGGTCAGCAAGGAGGAGAGCCACTGCAGTGAGTTAGGTCTGTGGGTCAAGATGTGTATCGGTCACAGGGATGGGAACTGCTAGCTGAATAATTATCGGAGTGATGTACATACTCAGTGAAAAGGCGATCTCTTGGAGAGCTTGCAGTCTCTAACACAGCTTCAGAATTTTTTTTTTTATTTTTTGTTATAAAGGGGCTATTTCAACAGGACTGTTAGGGAACAAAGTATCAGTTGGCCTCGTCGTCTGCACTGAAAGGAGATCCGACACGCTGGTCCCACTAGCGTAGCTAAGGTTATCCACCACTGCCAGACTGCAAATAGGTTCTACAAGAATTTCCTTTACCAGATCTTTGGATGCACTGGAGGAAGATAAGAAGGCCGGCAAGGCAATAAGAGAGGCTGTACGTATGGCCAGTCCACCTAACCTGACTGGAAGTGAGGCTTCCTTCCACTGTGATTCCTCGTGGGAAAGATTTAGGACTTTTTTTCTATCGGGGACTTTAAGAGCGAATTGTACTCTCATTTTGACTCTGGCACGCACTCTCTCTCTCTCTCACACACACACACACACACACACACACATATATATATATATATATATATATATATATATATATATATATATATATATATATATATATATATATATATATATATATATATATATATATATACACGCACACATACACACACACACATATATATATATATTTTTTCAATAAGTCGGCCGTCTCCCACCGAGGCAGGGTGACCCACCGAGGCAGGGTGACCCAAAAAGAAAGAAAATCCCCAAAAAGAAAATACTTTCATCATCATTCAACACTTTCACCTCACTCACACATTATCACTGTTTTTGCAGAGGTGCTCAGAATACAACAGTTTAGAAGCATATACGTATAAAGATACACAACATATCCCTCCAAACTGCCAATATCCCAAACCCCTCCTTTAGAGTGCAGGCATTGTACTTCCCATTTCCAGGACTCATGTCCGGTTATATAAAATAACCGGTTTCCCTGAATCCCTTCACTAAATATTACCCTGCTCACACTCCAACAGCTCGTCAGGTCCCAAATAACATTTGTCTCCATTCACTCCTATCTAACACGCTCACGCACGCTTCCTGGAAGTCCAAACCCCTCGCCCACAACAGCTCCTTTACCCCCTCCCTCCAACCTTTTCGAGGACGACCCCTACCCCACCTTCCTTCCCCTACAGATTTATACACTCTCCATGTCATTCTACTTTGATCCATTCTCTCTAAATGACCAAACCACCTCAACAAACCCTCTTCAGCCCTCTGACTAATATTTTTATTAACTCCACACCTTCTCCTAATTTCCACACTCCGAATTTTCTGCATAATATTTACACCACACATTGCCCTTAGACAGGACATCTCCACTGCCTCCAACCGCCTCCTCGCTGCAGCATTTACAACCCAAGCTTCACACCCATTTAAGAGTGTTGGTACTACTATACTTTCATATATTCCCTCCTTTGCCTCCATAGATAAAATTTTTTGCCTCCACATATACCTCAATGCACCACTCACCTTTTTTCCTTCATCAATTCTATGATTACCTCATCCTTCATAAATCCATCCGCTAACACGTTAACTCCCAAATATCTGAAAACATTCACTTCTTCCATACTCCTCCTCCTCAATTTGATATCCATTTTTTCTTTATCTAAATCATTTGATACTCTCATCACCTTACTCTTTTCTATGTTCACTTTCAATTTTCTACCTTTACACACACTCCCAAATGGTCCACTAACCTTTGCAATTTTTCTTTAGAATCTCCCATAAGCACAGCATCATCAGCAAAAAGCAACTGTGTCAATTCCCATTTTGTATTTGATTCCCCATAATTTAATCCCACCCCTCTCCCGAACACCCTAGCATTTACTTCTTTTACAACCCCATCTATAAATATATTAAACAACCATGGTGACATTACACATCCCTGTCTAAGACCTACTTTTACCGGGAAGTATTCTCCCTCTCTTCTACACACCCTAACCTGAGCCTCACTATCCTCATAAAAACTCTTTACAGCATTTAGTAACTTACCACCTATTCCATATACTTGCAACATCTGCCACATTGCTCCCCTATCCACTCTATCATATGCCTTTTCTAAATCCATAAATGCAATAAAAACTTCCCTACCTTTATCTAAATACTGTTCACATATATGCTTCAATGTAAACACTTGATCTACACATCCTCTACCCACTCTAAAACTTCCTTGCTCATCTGCAATCCTACATTCTGTCTTACCCCTAATTCTTTCAATAATAACCCTACCGTACACTTTTCCTGGTATACTCAGTAAACTTATTCCTCTATAATTTTTACAATCTCTTTTGTCCCCCTTCCCTTTATATAAAGGAACTATACACGCTCTCCGGCAATCCCTATGTACCTTCCCCTCTTTCATACACTGATTAAACAAAAATACCAACCACTCCAACACTATACCCCCCCTCCCCCGCCCTGGTTTTAACATTTCTGTCATGATCCCGTCAGTTCCAGCTGCTTTACTCCCTTTCAGTCTACGTAATGCCTCACGCACCTCATCAACACTCACATCCTGCTCTTCTTCACTCCTAAAAGATGGTATACCTCCCTGGCCAGTGCATGAAATTACCGCCTCCCTTTCTTCGTCGACATTTAAAAGTTCCTCAAAATATTCTCGCCATCTACCCAAAACTTTCATCTCCCCATCTACTATCTCCCCTACTCTGATTTTAACTGACAAATCCATTTGTTCTCTAGGCTTTCTTGACTTGTTTAACTCACTTCAAATTTTTTCTTATTTTCATTAAAATTTCTTGACAGTGCCTCTCCCACTCTACCATCCGCTCTCCTTTTGCACTCTCTCACCACTCTCTTCACCTTTCTTTTACTCTCCATATACTCTACTCATCTTATAACACTTCTGCTTTGTAAATACCTCTCATAAGCTAACTTTCTCTTTTATCACACCCTTTATTTCATCATTCCACCAATCACTCCTCTTTCCTCCTGCATCCACCCTCCTATAACCACAAACTTCTATCCCAGATTTTAATACTGCATTTTTAAAACTATTCCAACCCTCTTCAACCCCTCCCCCCCATTACTCATACTTGCACCAGCCCACCTTTCTGCCAATAGTTGCTTATATTTCACCCGAACTTCCTCCTCCCTTAGTTTATACACTTTCACCTCCCTCTTACTTGTTGTCATTTTCCTCTTATCCCATCTACTTCTTACTCTAACTGTAGCTACAGCTAGATAATGATCCGATATATCAGTTGCCCCTCTATAAACATGTACATCCTGAAGCCTACCCATCAACCTTTTATCCACCAATACATAATCTAACAAATTACTTTCATTACATGCTATATCATACCTTGTATATTTATTTATCCTCTTTTTCATAAAAATATGTACTTATTACCAAACCTCTTTCTACACATAGCTCAATTAAAGGCTCCTCATTTACATTTACCCCTGACACCCCAAATTTACCTACTTCTCCCTTCACAACACTTTTACCCACTTTATCATTAAAATCCCCAACCACAAGTACTCTCACACTTGGTTCAAAACTCCCCACGCATTCACTCAACATTTCCCAAAATATCTCTCTCTCCTCTATACTTCTCTCTTCCCCAGGTGCATATACGCTTACTATAACCCACTTCTAACATCCAACCTTTATTTTACTCCACATAATCCTTGAATTAATACATTTATAGTCCCTCTTTTCCTGCCATAGCTTATCCTTCAACAATATTGCTACTCGTACAAGAATGGTATACAATACCGACAAGATGAAATTAAGACACATGTGCAACATCTGGGTATCTTTATTGTAGACGTTTCGCCATCCAGTGGCTTTATCAATACAAATTCCAGGACATAACTTGAAGATAGTAGAACTATGTACAGAAGATGAGGTAATCAGTCCCTCAACCTAGGAGTAGGTGCGAAGAGCACTGTAGTCGTGGAGATTCTGAAGCAGAAGCAAGGCGCCTGACGCTTATATACTAACGTCAGGTGGAAATGGGACGGGTAGCAGACGAGGGCATAGTCACTGGTAGGCGGGATTCCCCAGTGGAAGTAGGTCCTACACAAAGAGATGGGTTAGTTGTAGTAGCAGTTATCGTAGTCGTGAAGGTTATGTACATGTCCTCAGAATCAAGATTCCATGATGTTGCAGTGTCTGACAAGTTGTACAAGAATGGTATACAGTACCGACAAGATGAAATTAAGACACATGTGCAACATCTGGGTATCTTTATTGTAGATGTTTCGCCATCCAGTGGCTTTATCAATACAAATTCCAGTGACTATGCCCTCGTCTGCTACTCGTCCCATTTCCACCTGACGTTAGTATATAAGCGTCAGGCGCCTTGCTTCTGCTTCAGAATCTCCACGACTATGGTGCTCTTCGCACCTACTCTTAGGCTGAGGGACTGATTACCTCATCTTCTGTACATAGTTCTACTATCTTCAAGTTATGTCCTGGAATTTGTATTGATAAAGCCAGTGGATGGCGAAATGTCTACAATAAAGATACCCAGATGTTGCACATGTGTCTTAATTTCATCATTATTGCTACTCCTTCTTTAACTCTAACTCTATTTGAAACCCCTGACCTAATCCCATTTATTCCTCTCCACTGAAACTCTCCCACCCCCTTCAGCTTTGTTTCACTTAAAGCCAGGACATCCAGCTTCTTCTCATTCATAACATCCACAATCATCTCTTTCTTATCATTCGCACAACATCCACGCACATTCAGACTTCCCACTTTGACAGTTTTCTTCTTCTATTCTTTTTAGTAATCTTTTCAGGAAAAGGGGTTACTAGCCCATTGTTCCCGGCATTTTAGTTGACTTTTACAACACGCATGACTTACGGAGGAAAGATTCTTATTCCACTTCCCCATGGATATAAAAGGAAAAGTAATTAGAACAAGAACTAAGATAAAATCAAAGAAAACTCAGATGAGTATGTATAAATAAACGTGTAGTGTGACCTAAGTGTAAGTAGAAGTAGCAAGACGTACCTGTAATCTTATATATTTATGGGAAAGACAAAAGACACCAGCAATCCTACCATCATGTAAAACAATTACAGGCTTTCGTTTTACACTCACTTGGCAGGACGGTAGTACCTCCCTGGGTGGTTTCTGTCTACCAACCTACTACCTATATCTATCTATCTATCTATCTATCTATCTATATATATATATATATATATATATATATATATATATATATATATATATATATATATATATATATATATATATATATATATATATATATATATATATATATATATATATATGTAAAGATAAACTGAAGGCAATTACTGGAGTGTACAAATAGAAAGCTGAAATAAATAAAGAGGATGTTAATAACATACTGAAAATATCTAACCAAGACAGGACTCACAGCGATTGATAATTAGTATTTGGACAAGTTGGATTAAAGCCGTTCAGGACAGCCGTGCTTAAATTATTCCACGAAAAAAAATACCACACCATTAAAAAATGGAAACCAGCAATACAAACTGCATCTTCCCAGTGTTCTTTGAAGCACTGTTGTGCGTTACATAGCTATTGCAAAATCACTGGGCAGGATCACGCTCTTAGTATATCTCAAGAGCGTCAATAAGATTATGTTTTAAAGAGTGGTTGATCCATTCGTCAGGCGTGAGGGTGGCGTCCCTCATGGTACGGGAGATACAATCCATCATTTCATCTGTTTCTTTGAATGTAGGTTTCTCCTCACCGAAGTGAATCGTCAGGTTAATTGTTTTTGGGTCGGGAACATATTGTGATATACCACTATTTCTGAAGAACAGTATAGCCCTTATCATAATCCATGCCGGTACATCGGGTTTTGATGATGACTGAGGTGTGGCTGGGTCGGCAATAACGTTCCTCTTCTGTGCTACATCAGGGTTCCTGTTCTGTGCTACATCAGAGGTCCCTGTTGTGTGCTACATCAGGGTCCTTGTTCTGCGCTGCATCAGGGTCCCTGTTCTATGCTGCATCAGGGGTCCCTGTTCTGTGCTACTTCAGGGTCCCTTTTCTGTGCTGTATCAGGAGTCCCTGTTCTGTGCTACATCAGGGTCCCTGTTCTGTGCTACATCAGGGGTCCCTGTTCTGTGCTACATCAGGGTCTTTGTTCTGTGCTACATCAGGAACCCTGTTCTGTGCTGCATCAGGCGCCCAGGCCCGTTATCAGGGACCTGGGAGCCATCAAAGGGATCTTCATCGAACAGCACAGAAAATAAATCATAGTAGTTAACTATTACCCTTATCAATACATTTGTAATGTGCCTTTCAGCGGTGCCCTGACAAGTGTCACACTCCAGCAGCCAGAGGATGAGCGTGTCTTTATTCACATGTTATACTTAGTAAACATCTTGTAACAAGTGTTTTTTTCATTATCAGCTCTGCTGCTGGCGTGGTCATCCACAGTAGACGCTCGATATACTGGAGGTAGAATCCAGGCGACGGGACTAAGTGGGACATAGCGACTCCTCTCCTTTGATATCTGGAGTGACATACTACGAACCGGTATTGACAGCAACTACTTCATCTCCGTAATATAAGACCCACACAGCCTACCACAGATAACTGATGTCATATCTACAATACTTCTTAAAATCTCCCGGACTTAGAAGATTCTTAACATCTCATTGGAACTAACGGAAGCCGACTTATTTTTTATGGTATTTAGTTAAATTATTTTTTTATTTTTTTATTTTTTTTTTCATTATTATTCTCCCTCGAGGTTATTCATTATTTATTTTTCTGATCAGGCGGAAGGCGTTCCCCTGACACACACACACACACACACACACACACACACACACACACACACACACACACACACAAACACACACACATCAAGGGGTTGAAGTGAGTCACTAGGACATTTCTGACTGAGTTAAGATTTACGTTGAGAATGCTGTAAGTCTTTTCGAATTCCTCTCACGTACTAAGTCCAACCTTAATAAAGCTGGACTCACAGGCAGCTGGACTTGCAGTCAGCTGGGCCCAGAGACAACTGAGTTCAGAGACAGCAGAGCTCACCGGTGTTAAGTTTTGTGTAGATTTTTCATTCCTGGTGTTAAGTTTTGTGTAGATTTTTCATTCCTGGTCATCGACTCAGACACTCCCTAGAGAGGGAGCCAAGGCCGGGCCACCACTTGGAAAAGGCCCGGGCCGGGAGAATACCGGCGAATCTTTAATAATAATAATTTCACCATGCCCAGCCCTTCTATGGTAGGGTAGGTGCCTGAGCCTATGCTTGCAGCTCACAAGACTGTCATTCCTATTAGCCCCTTTGGGGCGGGGATGGCAGACCAGAGAGGCCTAGCTTCTCCCTACGAGAAGCTAGGCCTGGGGACAGTTGGTCCCTGAGATGAGGGGGTACTTGTGCCTCCTCTCATGGGAGATTTAGGTCTCAGACACTCCCTAGAGAGGGAGCCAAGGCCGGGCCACCACTTGGAAAAGGCCCGGGCCGGGAGAATACCGGCGAATCTTTAATAATAATAATTTCATTCCTGGTGCTGGTGTGTGTGCGTGTGTGTGTGTGCGTGTGTGTGTGTGCGTGTGTGTGTGTGCGTGTGTGTGTATGTGTGTGTGTGTGTGTGTGTGTGTGTGTGTGTGTCTACCTGGAGGTTATTCCGGGGATCAACGCCCCCGCGGCCCAGTCCACGACCAGGCCTCCCGTTGGATCATGGCCTGATCAACCAGGCTGTTACTGGTGGCAGCACGTACTACAACGTACGAGCCACAGCCCGGCTGGTCCGGCACTGATTTTCGGTATCTGTCCAGCTCTCTCTTGAAGGCAGCCAGGGGTTTATTGATAATTCCCCTTATGCTCGATGGGAGGCTGTTGAACAGTCTTGGGCCCCGGACGCTTAAGGTGTTTTCTCTTAGTGTACCAAAGGCGCCCCTACTTTTAATTGGGGATATTTTGCATTGCCTGCCCAGTCTTTTACTTTCGTAGGGAGTGATTTCTGTGATGTTCAATGAGGACAAATTCCAACTACTCCGTTATGGAAAACTGGAGGAGATAATAACTAGAACAGGGTATACTACAGACTCTGGCCATATAATAGAGCGGAAAAATAATGTAAGGGACCTGGGAGTAGCAATGTCTGAGGATCTCACTTTCAAGGATCACAACAGTGCCACGATCACAAGTGCAAAGAAAATGATCGGATGGATAATGAGAACTTTCAAAACGAGAGATGCCAAGCCAATGATGATCCTTTTCAAATCACTTGTTCTCTCTAGGCTGGAATGCTGCTGTACATTAACATCTCCATACAAAGCAGGTGAAATCGCAGATCTAGAGAGTGTACAGAGATCCTTTACTGCACGTATAAGTTCTGTCAAGCACCTTAACTACTGGGAACGCTTGGAAGCACTTGACTTGTACTCGTTGGAACGCAGGAGGGAGAGATATATCATAATCTACACTTGGAAAATCCTGGAAGGAATGGTCCCAAATCTGCACACAGAAATCACTCCCTACGAAAGTAAAAGACTGGGCAGGCGATGCAAAATGCCCCCAATTAAAAGTAGTGGCGCCATTGGTACACTAAGGGAAAACACCATAAGTGTCCGGGGCCCAAGACTGTTCAACAGCCTCCCATCAAGCATTAGGGAAATTGCCAATAAACCCCTGGCTGCCTTCAAGAGAGAGCTGGACAGATACCTAAAGTCAGTGCCGGATCAGCCGGGCTGTGGCTCGTACTTTGGACTGCGTGCGGCCAGCAGTAACAGCCTGGTTGATCAGGCCCTGATCCACCGGGAGGCCTGGTCATGGACCGGGCCGCGGGGGCGTTGATCCCCCGGAATAACATCCAGGTAACCTCCAGGTAACCATTCGTTCCAGGATTTTCCAAGTGTAGATTATGATATCTCTCTCTCTCCTGCGTGTGCGTGTGCGCGTGTGCGTGTGTGTGTGTGTGTGTGTGTGTGTGTGTGTGTGTGTGTGTGTGTGTGTGTGTGTGTGTGTGTGTGTGTGTGTGTTTGTGTGTGTGTGTGTGTTTGTGTGTGTGTGTGTATGTGTGTGTGTGTGTGTGTGTGTGTGTGTGTGTGTGTGTGTATGTGTGTGTGTGTGTGTGTGTTTGTGTGTGTGTGTGTGTATGTGTGTGTGTGTGTGTGTGTGTGTGTGTGTGTGTGTGTGTGTGTGTGTGTGTGTGTGTGTGTGTGTGTGTGTGTGTGTGTGTGTGTGTGTGTGTGTGTGTGTGTGTGTGTGTGTGTGTGTGTGTTTGTGTGTGTGTGTGTTTGTGTGTGTGTGTGTGTATGTGTGTCTGTGTGTGTGTGTGTGTGTGTGTGTATGTGTGTGTGTGTGTGTGTGTATGTTTGTGTGTGTGTGTGTGTGTGTGTGTGTGTGTGTGTGTGTGTGTGTGTGTGTGTGTGTGTGTGTGTGTGTGTGTGCGCACTCAACTATTTGTACTCATCTATTTGTGGTCGCAGAGGTCACGGTTACTGGCCCAGCCTCTTCAATGGTCGCTACCAGATCCACTCCCTTCTCCATGAGCTGTATCATACCTCTTCTTAAAGCTATGTATGGATCCAGCCTCCACTAGATCACTCTGCAGATTGTTCCACTTCCTGACAAGTCTGTGACTGAAGAAATACTTCCTAACATCCCGTGTGACTCACCTGAGTTTTCATCTTCCAGTTGTGTCCCGTTGTTCCCATGTTCCATCTCTTAAACATTCTGTCCTTATCCACCTTATCAATTCCTCTCAGTATTTTATACATCGTTATCATGTTTTCCCAGTCCTCCTGTCGTTTAATGTCATCAGGTAGAGTTCCCTTAACCTCTTATCATAGGACATCCCCCTTTGCTTCGGGACTAGTTTTGTTACAAACTTTTACGCTTTCTCTAGTTTCTTGATGTGCTTGACCAGGTGTGGGTTCTATACTGGTGCTGCATACTCCAAGATGTGGTCTGACGTACACAGTGTACAATGTGTGTGTGTGTGTGTGTGTGTGTGTGTGTGTGTGTGTGTGTGTGTGTGTGTGTGTGTGTGTGTGTGTGTGTGTGTGTTATCCCATTATTTTTTCTGCTCGAGTCATTTCTTCAACCTTTTCTTTCATTTACTATTTTACAGCGTAAATCTTCCAGAAAATGGTAAATTTTCTTCTCTGTACGTCCAACTGACATCTGCAATTTTTAAAATTATATATAATATATTTTTTCAACAACAAAAAAAAATAGATATAACAACTAGGAATTGTGACAAAATTACGTCCAAGGTTAATATAGATTTTTCATTTATATGTAAAAATTACTGCGTTATTATTCTTAATTCGGATAAAGAATATAAATTATATTTCAAGAACTGAAAGTACGGTCAGGTACGCGTGATTTTCTGCGAATTGAGCACTTATAAAAGCAATTAATATCAAAGGGACGGTTCGCTGCAACTCTCTCTAATAAATACAGTTTCTCTGGACTTTCTGACTAGAATTCAGGATAGCGTAATTTCCAGACGTATTAGAAATGAAGAGAGTTTGTGTGTGAAAAGTTAAAGAGAAGGTGAGAAGAACTTACAGTATTTAATGTAACATAAACAGACCTTACCGTGTCTGATTTCTAATGTCATTTACAGACCTTCCTGCACGTGCTATCCTACGTGATATATAGACCTTCCTGCACGTGCTATCCTTCTTGATACACAGACCTTTCAGTGACTGTCATCCTGGCTATCACACACACCTTTCAGTGTCTGCTATCCCGCTTACTACCTATGTTTTATACGCAAAAGAAAAGCTTCGCTTGGTAAAATTTTGAAATGCAAAGCATTTGCTCGCGAAAAATGAATAATTTTTGTAATCAATCACCAGCCTTAAGCCGCCTGCCTCAATGTAAGTCGCTGGCGTCAAGGACAGCAACCCTCAGTAATGAATTATCACGAAAATATTCGAAACTCGTAAAAAAAAAAAACACATTTGATCCACTTTCAGTGACAGGAATAACAGTTTCTTTCATGGCGACTCCTCACGCACCATTCCTCCTTCATGCACCATTCTTTCTTCATACACCATTCCTCCTTCATGTACCATTCCTCCTTCATGCACCATTCCTTCTTCATGCACCATTCCTCCTTCATGCACCATTCCTTCTTCATACACCATTCTTTCTTCATGCACCATTCCTCCTTCATGCACCATTCCTTCTTCATACACCATTCTTTCTTCATGCACCATTCCTCCTTCATGCACCATTCCTTCTTCATACACCATTCCTTCTTCATGCACCATTCCTCCTTCATGCACCATTCCTTCTTCATACACCATTCCTTCTTCATGCACCATTCCTCCTTCATGCACCATTCCTCCTTCATACACCATTCCTTCTTCATACACCATTCCTCCTTCATGCACCATTCCTTCTTCATACACCATTCCTCCTTCATGCACCATTCCTCCTTCATGCACCATTCCTCCTTCATGCACCATTCCTCCTTCATGACCCATTCCTCCTTCATGCACCATTCCTCCGTCATGCACCATTCCTTCTTCATACACCATTCCTCCTTCATACACCATTCCTCCTTCATGCACCATTCCTCCGTCATGCACCATTCCTTCTTCATACACCATTCCTCCGTCATGCACCATTCCTCCGTCATGCACCATTCCTTCTTCATACACCATTCCTCCTTCATGCACCATTCCTCCTTCATACACCATTCCTTCTTCATACACCATTCCTTCTTCATGAACCATTCCTCCTTCATGCACCATTCCTCCTTCATGCACCATTCCTTCTTCATACACCATTCCTCCTTCATGCACCATTCCTCCTTCATGCACCATTCCTTCTTCATGCACCATTCCTCCTTCACGCACCATTCCTCCTTCATACACCATTCCTCCTTCATGCACCATTCCTTCTTCATACACCATTCCTCCTACATGCACCATTCCTCCTTCATGCACCATTCCTTCTACATGCACCATTCCTCCTACATGCACCATTCCTCCTTCATGTACCATTCCTCCTTCATGTACCATTCCTCCTTCATGCACCATTCCTTCTTCATACACCATTCCTCCTACATGCACCATTCCTCCTTCATGTACCATTCCTCCTTCATGCACCATTCCTTCTTCATACACCATTCCTCCTACATGCACCATTCCTCCTTCATGCACCATTCCTCCTTCATGTACCATTCCTCCTTCATGCACCATTCCTTCTTCATACACCATTCCTCCTACATGCACCATTCCTCCTTCATGTACCATTCCTCCTTCATGCACCATTCCTTCTTCATACACCATTCCTCCTTCATGCACCATTCCTCCTTCATGCACCATTCCTCCTTCATGCACCATTCCTCCTTCATGCACCATTCCTTCTTCATACACCATTCCTCCTTCATGCACCATTCCTTCTTCATGCACCATTCCTCCTTCATGCACCATTCCTCCTTCATGCACCATTCCTCCTTCATGTACCATTCCTCCTTCATGCACCATTCCTCCTTCATGTACCATTCCTCCTTCATGCACCATTCCTTCTTCATACACCATTCCTCCTTCATGCACCATTCCTTCTACATGCACCATTCCTCCTTCACGCACCATTCCTCCTTCATGTACCATTCCTCCTTCATGCACCATTCCTTCTTCATACACCATTCCTCCTACATGCACCATTCCTCCTTCATGCACCATTCCTTCTACATGCACCATTCCTCCTTCACGCACCATTCCTCCTTCATACACCATTCCTCCTACATGCACCATTCCTCCTTCATGTACCATTCCTCCTTCATGCACCATTCCTCCTTCATGCACCATTCCTCCTTCATGCACCATTCCTCCTTCATGCGCTATTCCTCCTTCATGCACCATTCCTCCTTCATGCACCATTCCTCCTTCATACACCATTCCTCCTTCATGCACCATTCCTCCTTCATGTACCATTCCTCCTTCATGCACCATTCCTCCTTCATGCACCATTCCTCCTTCATGTACCATTCCTTCTTCATACACCATTCCTCCTTCATGCACCATTCCTCCTTCATGCACCATTCCTCCTTCATGCACCATTCCTCCTTCATGTACCATTCCTCCTTCATGCACCATTCCTCCTTCATGCACCATTCCTCCTTCATGCACCATTCCTCCTACATGCACCATTCCTCCTTCATGCACCATTCCTCCTTCATGCACCATTCCTCCTACATACACCATTCCTCCTTCATGTACCATTCCTCCTTCATGCACCATTCCTCCTACATGCACCATTCCTCCTACATACACCATTCCTCCTACATGCACCATTCCTCCTACATACACCATTCCTCCTACATGCACCATTCCTCCTACATACACCATTCCTCCTACATGCACCATTCCTCCTACATACACCATTCCTCCTACATGCACCATTCCTCCTTTATGCATCATCCCTCCCGCATGTACCAATGTTATTACCAAAGCAAAATATCTGCTGATTATATGAGCTCCCTTTCATAATGGGTTTAGTCAAGTATTAGTACCAAGGCTTTTGGTATAATATTACCAGTGGGAAGAATACATCAACGTACCTTGCCTTGGTGTATCGTTCTGTGCTGCCTGATGCTTGGTGGAATTTGTCGTTGCTCGGAAAGTCCGAATGCAGAAA